>NC_090402.1:21274281-21641016 GCF_036365525.1 Heterodontus francisci
TAGAGAGAGAGAAGTTGGGGGGGGGGCGAGAGGAGAGAGAGAGAGAGAAGTTGGGGGGGGGGGGGCGAGAGGAGAGAGAGAGAGAGAGAAGTTGGGGGGGGGGGGGAGAGGAGAGAGAGAGAGAGAAGTTGGGGGGGGGGGGGCGAGAGGAGAGAGAGAGAGAGAAGTTGGGGGCGGGGGAGAGGAGAGAGAGAGAGAGAAGTTGGGGGGGGGGGGCGAGAGGAGAGAGAGAGAGAGAAGTTGGGGGGGGGGGGCGAGAGGAGAGAGAGAGAGAGAAGTTGGGTGGGGAGGGCGAGAGAGGGCGAGAGAGGGCGAGAGAGGGCGAGAGAGGGCGAGAGGAGAGGGCGAGAGAGGGCGAGAGAGGGCGAGAGAGGGCGAGAGAGAGAGAGAGAGAGAGAGAGAAGTTGGGGGGCGAGAGGAGAGAGAGAGAGAGAAGTTGGGGGGGGGGGGCGAGAGGAGAGAGAGAGAGAAGTTGGGGGGGGGGGGGGGAGAGGAGAGAGAGAGAGAAGTTGGGGGGGGGGTGCGAGAGGAGAGAGAGAGAGAAGTTGGGGGGGGGTGCGAGAGGAGAGAGAGAGAGAAGTTGGGGGGGGGGGAGAGAGAGAGAGAGAGAGAAGTTGGGGGGGGCGAGAGGAGAGAGAGAGAGAAGTTGGGGGGGGCGGAGAGGAGAGAGAGAGAGAGAAGTTGGGGGGGGCGAGAGGAGAGAGAGAGAGAAGTTGGGGGGGGCGAGAGAGAGAGAGAGAGAAGTTGGGGGGGGCGAGAGGAGAGAGAGAGAGAAGTTGGGGGGGCGAGAGGAGAGAGAGAGAGAGAGAGAAGTGGGGGGGCGAGAGAGAGAGAGAGAGAGAGAGAGAAGTGGGGGGGCGAGAGGAGAGAGAGAGAGAGAGAGAGAGAGAGAGAGAAGTGGGGGGGGCGAGAGGAGAGAGAGAGAGAGAGAGAGAGAAGTGGGGGGGGCGAGAGGAGAGAGAGAGAGAGAGAGAGAGGGGGGGCGAGAGAGAGAGAGAGAGAGAGAGAAGTGGGGGGGGCGAGAGGAGAGAGAGAGAGAGAGAGAGTGAGAGAGAGAGAGAGAAGTGGGGGGGGCGAGAGAGAGAGAGAGAGAGAGAGAGAGAGAGAAGTGGGGGGGGCGAGAGAGAGAGAGAGAGAGAGAGAGAGAGAGAGAGAGAGAGAGAGAGAGAGAGAGAGAGAGAGAGAGAAGTGGGGGGCGAGAGGAGAGAGAGAGAGAGAGAAGTGGGGGGGGCGAGAGGAGAGAGAGAGAGAGAGAAGTGGGGGGCGAGAGGAGAGAGAAGTGGGGGGGCGAGAGGAAGAGAGAGAGAGAAGTGGGGGGCGAGAGGAGAGAAGTGGGGGGGGCGGGGGAGGAGCAGAGAGACAGACACAGAGAGACACCCGAGGGGGTGAGAGCGAGGGTGTAAGATATCAAAAATCTGTCTATCTCAGCCTTAAATATACTCAACAATGGAGAATCCACAATCCTCTGCAGTGAAGATTTCAAAGATTCACAACCCTCTGAATGAAGAAATTTCTCCCCATTTTAGTCCTAAATGATTGACCTCTTATCCCACCACAATGGCCCCGTGTTCTAGATTCCCCAGCCAGGAGAAACAACTTCAAAGTGTCTACCCTGACAAGTCCCTTCAGAATCTTGCATGTTTCAATGAGGTCATCTCTCATTCTTCCGAATTCCAGAGAGTACAGGCCCAATTTTACAGCCTTTCATCATAGGACAACCCTCTCATCCAGGAACCAATCTAGTGAACCTTTCCTGTACCACCTCCAAAGCAAGTACATCCTTCCAAGATATGGAAACCAAAACTGTGCACAATACTCCAGGTGTGATCTCACGAAAGCCCTGTACAATTGTAGCAAGACTTCCTTATTCTTGTACTCCAACCCCCTTACAATAAGGGACAACGTCATTTGCCTTCCTAATTGCTTGTTGTACCTGCGTGACAACTTTGTGTTCCATCTAATGTATTTTGCACTATACTCATACTAATTGTGGAAAATTATAGCTATTAAAATGAATTTCATGGATAGCATAATGCCCGTTTCAAAACAGGGCCACTAAATTAATGCATAATTTAATCATCCTTAGTTACCACAATAAATTAGAGATGCTTTTACTCCAGAAAACGTAGAAGTCAGAGAGATTGAGTTATTCAAAATCATGAAGGAACTAGGATGTATCCACATGGATAGACTATTTGAATTAGATAGGTTAAAGAGAAGCTGGGGGCATGTGTATAATGTTATCGCAGCATAGAACTAGGTTAGATGTCAGAAGGTTTATCTTTTCACAAGCAGCCATTAATCTTTGGAACAAGTTGCCAGCCTGTTGAGTGTGTGTGGATTTGCTGCAAACTTTCAGAAAGGAGCTGGACATGTTCCTGGCTCAGGCTGTTTTCATTGTGTACAAAAGTCAGGTGGAATGTTTGGTGATGTACCTTAGGGTCACTGTGGTCTCCTGGAGTCTAATTTTATTGCCTTTGAAGGTCAGAGAGAAATTTCCCAGGACGTTTCTTTCCCTGAATCAGCCTTGAGGTCGTTAGTTGTATTTCTTTGCCTCTCCCAGGAAATATGTGGCTGCTGCTGGGTGAGGGATCATGATGCTCAGTGCAGCATGACTGGAAGGAACAGGCTTGATGGTCAATTCCTGCCATTTTTGTATGTTCCTATATGGGAACATTATACTCAACAGCACTTAAGTTCGAAGAATGAAACAACAGAATTTTCCAAATTGCAGAATTTCCCAGATAATCTATAGGGTTTCTTTAATTTAACAAAGGGACACAACATCCAGACAGATGTAAAGAGGAATCTTTGCTGCTTTAAGATTTTATGCTGTTAATTATTCTATCCACTTGTCAGAATGACTGACAAAATTCCCAGAAAAGCAGAGGTAGGAAAGAGAAGAGAGTTTGAAGTTTATTTTTTATTGGCTGTTTCTTTTGTGTTCTTACTGTCAATTATCCCAAAATTATGGTATTCAAACTTTGCTTTATGGAAAACCAAACGAAACATTTGCTGTGGATAAAGGGGAACTGGTGGATGTACTGTACTTAGATTTCCAGAACGCATTTGATAAGGTGCCACATCAAAAGTTATTGCAGACAATAAAAGCTTATGGTGTAGGGGGTAATAGTGACATGGACAGAAGATTGGCTAGCTAACAGGAAACAGAGAGTAGGCATAAACAGGTCATTTTCTGATTGGCAAGATGTAACTAGTGGTGTGCCACAGGGATCAGTGCTGGGGCCTCAACTTTTTACAATTAGGGCGGCACAGTGGTTAGCACCAGAGCCTCACAGCTCCAGCGCCCCGGGTTCAATTCTGGGTGCTACCTGTGTGGAGTTTGCAAGTTCTCCCTGTGATCGCGTGGGTTTTCGCCGGGTGCTCCGGTTTTCCTCCCACAGCCAAAGACTTGTAGGTTGATAGGTAAATTGGCCATTATAAATTGCCCCTAGTATAGGTAGGTGGTAGGGGAATATCGGGAAGGTGGGGATGTAGGAATATGGGATTAGTGGAGGATTAGTATAAAATGGTCGTCACAGACTCGGTGGGCCGAAGGGCCTGTTTCAGTGCTGTATCTCTAAATAAATAAAAAATAAATAAATATAAAATCACCTGGATGAAGGGACTGAAGGTATGGCTGCTAAATTTGCTGGTGACAAAAAGATAGGTAGAAAAGTAAGTAGTGAAGAGGACATAAAGAGGCTACAAAGGGATATAGATATGTTAAGTGAGTGGGCAAAGAGAGTATAATGTGGGAAAATGTGAAATTGTCCATTTTGGCAGGAAGAATAAATGGTGAGAGATTGCAGAACTCTGAGATGCAGAGGGATTTGGGTGTCCTAGTGCATGAAACACAAAAGGTTAGTATGCAGGTACAGCAAGTAATTAGGAAAGCTAATAGAATGTTATTGTTTATTGCAAGAGGAATTGAATACAAATGTAGGGAGTTTATGCTGCAGTTATACAGGGCATTGATAAGACCACATCTGGAGTACTGCGTGCAGTATTGGTCTCCTTATTTAAGGAAAGATGTAAATGCGTTGGAAGCAGTTCAAAGAACGTTTACCAGACTAATACCTGGATAGGTGGGTTATCTTATGAGGAAAGGTTGGACAGGCTAGACTTGCATCCGCTGGAGTTTAGAAGAGCAAGAGGTGACTTGATTGAAACACAAGATCCTGAGGGGTCTTGACAGGGTGGATGTGGAAAGGATATTTCCTCTTGTGGGAGAATCTAGAACTAGGGGTCACTGTTTAAAAAGGGGTCACCCATTTAAGACAGAGATGAGGAGAATTTTTCTCTGAGGGTTGAGAGTCTTTGGAACTCTTTTCCTCAAAAGGCAGTGGAAGCAGAGTCTTTCAATATTTTTAAGGCAGAGATAGATAGATTCTTGATAAGCAAGTGGGTGAAAGGTTATTGGGAGTAGGCAGGAGTGTGGAGTCAAGGTTACAATCAGATCAGCCATGATCTTGTTGAATGGCAGAGCAGGCTCAAGGGGCCGAATGGCCTACTCTTGCTCCTAATTCATATGTCCGTATGTAATCCCTTTCAAAACACTCCTTGTGGCCCCACTGCTAACTTCCAAACATCAGTTTCTAAATATAAACCTTGCTATGATTGTAGAAAATATTTATTAGTATACAGCAACAGAAATAATTTGCCTATAAATGAATAAATACAGGAAAAAGTATGAAATGGGTATAAATCGTGAACTACCAAGGGTGCCAATTCGGAAACCTGTGCCTTATGAATTGAAATCGCAGACATTTCCTTGGCTCTACAGTTTTGTGCAACTGCCAAACTTCTAAATCATCTGTATATTCAGAAAAATGCACGGAAAATGGTAGTCCAGAAGGAAAATACTGGCCATGATGTAGCAAACCTGAAATTGGGGCAGATGGTCACATTTTGACTAAGTGCATGGGAAGAGACACCCACAACATCGCTGACAGGAAAGGATAGCAGCTAAAATGACTAACTTTTCAAACAAAACAACATTTGTGAAGTCCCTAAATTATTTCAGTTTCCAGCTTACAAATGAATCCAAAATAAACATATGAAATAGCAGGAGTAGACCATTTGGTTCCTTGAGCCTGCTCAGCCATTCAATAAGATCATGGCTGATCCTCTACCTCAACTCCACCTTCCCGTATTATCCCTATATCCCTAGATTTCCTCAGTATCCTAAAACCTGTCCATCTTGAACATACTCAACACATGAGCATTCAAAGCTCTCTCTCTGGGTTGAGAATTCCAAAGGTTCACAACCCTTTGACTGAAGAAATTTCTCCTCATCTCAGTCCTAAATGGCCAACCATTTATTCAGAGACTGTAACCCCTAGTCCTATACTCCCCAGGTAGGGGAACCATCCTCCCAGCATCTACCCTGTCAAGTCACTTAAGAATCTTATGTTCCAATGAGATCAACTTCTCATTCTTGTAAACTCTAGGGAATATAGGCTGTCTGCTCAATCTTTCTTCATAGCACAATCCCCCTCATCCTAGGAATCAGTCTAGTCTATACTTTATATATATTTTGTTTTTGTCTATTTTTGATTTAATTTTGTTCTCCCATGGTAAGATTTCAGCCCAGGAACTATTCCTATCAGGTGTGAATGTGACCTGATCACAGATCTCTGTGTATGCAGCTTATCAAGAGCTTGATTGTGCGCAGGAGTGGGCCAGAATGATATGCTTGCCAATTTTGCTTCTCCCTTAAATGGAGCCTCTTCTTAGCATCTGGCACAACAACACAACTGAGACTATGAACTCATCATATGGCAAATCACAAATGTGAACCAGTGGCCTACCACTCAGTGGCACAGTAATTGAAGAACTTTCACCATCACACAAACAAACCAAAGCCATTTTGTGCTGTTTAAATATTTGTCAATATAGTCTGGGACATGTTAAAATTTGACGTTTATATATCACCGTATCCCTGAACTGCAGTTTCTAATCAGAGCATTGAAAGGACGGAAGGAAGGAAGTAACAGGAGTAGGCCATTCAGGCCTCAAGCCTGTTCAGCCATTCCATTAGATCTATTCCTGGTCAAGAAAACCTGCTATGCCAAAGGAGGCTTTTTTAACTCATCGATTGGAAACCTGCATTAAACTTTTAACGAACCAAAAAGAGCTAGAATTTTAGTTAACTTTTTTTTTAAAACTGGCAGCCAAGACGGCCACCGCAATTTGCATTTGAACATCTTGCACATTCCAAGGCCTCCAAGAGGAGACACGTGTCTGATGAGCCCGTACCCAAAACAATGGCTTCCTCTTTTGAGTGAGCCACAGGAGATTGCTTTCATTAGCAAGATATCCAAAGCCATCCTGGGACATTAACATTGGAAGGGACAACCCTTCCAGATGTAAACATTAATATCCTGAGGCCTGAGGGAATGAAATTTCCTAAACTTGAATCTCATTAGAAGGCTCCAGACAATACATTGAAGCATGTGACCATCTGTCCATCTGTGAAAGCTGGGAGTTTTCCTTGGACTCAAAGCAGACAAGACTCATTCTGGGCAGAAGCCAGAAGGGCTATCTCTCTCTCTCTCTCTATAGAAGGCCTGGTGGGTGGGTGGGGGGAGCCTAGCTGCTGGGTGCTGGATCCAAGCCAAAGACACCAGAGGAAGAAAGCCACCTACAATTCTGCCTCCAAGAAAACCCTGCGCCAGGTGGGCCAACCACAAAGTACACTTCTACCAGCCAAAGACTTCAAGAACACAACTTCAACCGGAAGACAACAGAATCACCCAACCTCACAAATTGTTTTTTTGTACTGGACTCTAATCCAACCACAAATCTACTCCTCATCACTCTGTAATTTGTGTGTGAGAGATTCTCGTGTGTGTGCGCGTGAATGTGTAGCATTATTTTATTTAGATTGGGTTTAGATTAAGTATAGTAAACTCACCTCTTTCTTGTTTAAACTCAAGAAAACCTGTCCAATTGGTTCTTGTACAATCATAACAAAGGTAAAAAGGTAAAACACTCACTGAAGTGGTAAGCACATCCACTGTTTAAAAAGGAATAAATCCTGTTGTGGTCAAATACGAACTAGGAGCAGGAATAGGGCACTCGGCCCTTCGAGCCTGCTCCGCCATTCAATAAGTTCATGGCTGAACTGATTACTCCACATTTCCACCTACCCCGATAACCTTCCACCCCCAAATAAGAGGAAGGACAAGAAGGGAGCCTTGTGACCCCTCCTCACCTGATTGTAACAGCCTCAACTCCATTTATCTGACTTTGCTCCAGAACGCTTGATACCCTTACCTAACAAAAATCTATCCAACTCAGTTTTGAATTTTTCAATTAACGTAGCCTCAACAGCTTTGAGGGAGACAGCACATCATTTATACCCATTTTCTGAGATACCTCTCACCATGATGATTCAGACACCTACAAGTTAGTGTATAGTTTACAATCAAATCACTAACATGTTTGTGCTGTTCTACTCGGCCCTTTCCCCTCTTGCTGCCTTTCTGCTCTTTGCATTATCCATTGATGTAAATGGAATTATCATTATTCTTCACTTTCATTTTAGTACATTTATAATATAATTAGGTAGCTAATTATGCTAATAAGGGTTTGAATACCATATTTAGATCATAATAGATCTCATTATAAATAGCAGATTTATAAGAAACTAAATTTTAAGTAATGAAAGAACACCCACAAAACTGTAGAAATGGGAGAGTCTTTCATCACACATCACAACGGTTAATAATCACTAAATTGCAAACCATGCAAATTATGACAAATAGAAGACACACAATGCACTTGATGTCATCGATTATTAAACGAATCTGAGTTTTGAAGTCTGTAATTATATACATGGCAATACAGTTATTGTGAGCAAAAATAAATAAATGGTACAGGGAGATAGCTCCATTACATAAAGTTTATGAAGTGGTTTTCTTTTTCCAGAGCTTGGAAAATGGAGCTATAAATAAGCTTCATGCTAGGCTACAAAAGGGGCCAGTGAGACACATTCTGTAGCTGGATCAAAAAAAATGAGAACTCACCATGCTCTCAGATATTTACAGCATTTGATTAACACACAAAAAAAGGTCATTTGTAAATTCCAATGTAGAACCATAGAATGATACAGCAGAGAAGGTCATTTGGCCCATTGTGTCTGGGCCAAGTGTGATTATTAAGGCTGTAATGAAATGGCACCAGGCAGTCTTAATCCCAAATACACTACTCAAATGTCTTAGTGTTAAATTCTAAAATTAAGAGTAGATAGAAAAAGGTACTGTGAATGGGGCTCACAGCCATTGATAGCATAGGCTACAACTAGCAAGGTCCATCTTGCTATGACTGGTTGTACAACTAAACCTCTAACTCTTTAATATAGTTATCATTTGTAGTAACATTTTGAATGTGGGTAATAGGTATACTCATGTTTATTTCATTTTGTTATGAGAAAATGTAGGAATTGTTAGCAATATGTATAAATGCACACAACTACCTTTTCCGGGTTAAAATGTCAAACATAGACCTTACTGAAACTCTTACATTCCTGGGCAGCTCAGCTTCACTGGTATTGAACACACAATGCGCAAACTCTTAAAAAAGGTTACAAGAGTCTTTATTCTTTCAGTATGTTCTGTTAGAAATGTAGTAAACCTGCCACAATAAGCAATCCCTTGCCTTTTTATGCTGTTTTTTTGGGAGAAAAACAACAAATTTCTGCGCAACACCTAACAAACAGAATCGGGTTTTGTCAGACTAATCAGAACATTTTTACCACAGTGAATAGATTATTGTAAGAGAACAATAACAATGCAAAAAGCTAATATTGTATTCACACATTACCCTTAATCTTAATACTGTCTTCTGACATCCATTCCTATAATCACCTGCAAGGTAGAATTGTTGAAATAATTTGGCACAGTCTGAAGATTTCCACCATGTAAAAAGCATGCAAAAGTTCAAAAGAAAGTTTAGACAGAAGGATTAACATGTGTAGCTTAAAGCAAATCTCATGTGTCCACAAATCTTGGTACAGGGATGTCATAACATGCACTGAAGTAAAGGATTAGTGAATAGCACACAAGTTTATCATAGGTCAGTGCAAATTTCAAATTCTCTGGTATTTTTAGCAGTCAATTTAAGAACCATGTGAGTAATTTTAATGGGCAAATAATATTATGCCTTTAATTAGTTGCATGCAAAATAACTAAACCATATATTGAACTAGGCATGTGTCACTGTGTCAAATACATCTAAAATGGTTAAACTTTCCATCAAAATAATAACTGATAGTTGAGTGTGTACATTTTTAATATCTACACACATTCATATATGCATCCAAAAATAAAACTGCTTATTGAATAAATGTCCAACTAAAGTTTCTGTTATCAAGAATTTTGCAAAGGTGTGATAATCAAGTTATTTTCAGGCTGAGAATTTCTATGTCCGAACAGGCCAAACTGTGGTGGGAAAGGAGATTTTTTTTTCTACCTTATCTTTATCTCCCTCATTTTGGCCCACCAAGCTGCAAAGTCCTGCCTCATGCCTTTGACAAAACAAAGCGCTCACATTTTTATAGCATCATTCATGTCCTCAGTACATCCCATAACACCTCACAACCAATTAATTGCAAGTGAAGTATCGTCACTGCTATTTTTGTAGGCAAATGCAGCAGCCAACTTGCACACAAGGTCCTGTAGAGAAAAGAAATTGTAGGCCACAGTGAAAGGGCTGGGGAGTGAGACAAGCTGATTTGCTGTTCAGAGAGCTGGCGCAGACACGACAGACCGAATGGCCTCCTTCAGAGCTGTAACCATTCTATTCTATGTCTTATTGACAGCAGTGAGATACATAACCAGTCAACCTATCTTTGCATGTATTGTTTGCAGGTGTTGATTGAGGGTTAAGTATTGGTCAGAAATTGTTGGAGAATTGTCCAGCTCGTCTTCAAATACTGCCACTGGATCTTTTATATTCACCTGAACATGTAGACAGGGCCTTGGTTTAATGTCCCATCCAAAAGAAACATAGGAATCTATAGGACTAAAAAGATCATGGAAAAGTTCTATCTGCCCTTTCCCCATGTCTAACAAATATCATGTTCTATGACCCTTCTCATATCCATCTATCAATTTCTTTCTGCAGGAACTGATCCAACTCTCTTGTGAATTTGTTGATACAATCAGATCTCACTGTCTCCCTCTAGCAGTCCATTCCATACATTTATCACATTCTGAGTAAAGCAGTTTGTCAACACTACTCCATAACCAATTACTCAGAAGTGCACCATACAAGCCACTTTCTGACTTTCCATCCCTGCCTCACTTCCAACCCATTCAGCACCTTCCCCAATGGTTAGCTCGGACCAAGAACTCACTGAACAGGGAATAGTGAATATGAAATAACATCCAAGCTCAGATAAACCTATAAGAGATCCAAATCCTTTTTTTTCCATAACAGCGAGATGGGAGGATGCAATTCACGTCAGTGCATAGCTTGCACATGATGTAAATAATGTGTGGGTGTTCCAACTGCCATCTCTCACAACAGTGCCTCTTTAACATGCAAATGTCACATAAAAAGGTTTGGTTATTTTAACCCTGTAATACTACTTTTGAAACCTTCTTCCATTACAGATGGTATTTTTTTAAAAATGCATTATTGATGGGAATCTTTCAAAACAATACATACTGCAGCATCTATGATGTTCTTCCAATGACTTTTTCCAATACAAAAAATAACCATTTTGTCCGGAAAGATAAGAAAAAGAAAAGACCCTTCCCTGCCATGGCTCAATATTTGTGTATTGTGGTACAGTGTCATCTAAACCAGTAGAGTTACAGGTTCAATTCCTGTTATGTGCTTAGTTAGCCAGTCTCTGCTGGGAAAGTGTGGGAGTTGCACAAATGGGGCAGTATTCTATGCTGTTCCCCTTGGCGAGTTTGGAGGCTGGGAGGGCATGTAATCATGCCAGATGGTGGCGGGTGGGGACCCCACCAACTTCCTGCCTCCACCCAGGTTAAGTCCATGGCAGGAAGGGCTATGGATGACCTTCTGGCCCTGCCACCAATTGAGGTGCTTAAGGGGCAATCAATGCCCAATTAATAACCTCTTACTGCCGCTGCAGATATTAACCAGCAACAGTCGGGCCTGTGGCCATGCGGGGACCATGACATGCAAACCAGTGTGTTGCTCGAGGTCTCACGGGGGTGTGGTCCATCATTCAAAGGCACTCAGTGCCTGATCAAGGGATCTGGCATCGGGGAGGATGTCTGCTGAGAGTCACCCTCCTCGCCTTGATGGCAAAACCCCCACACCCCTCCCAAGTGACCCCATCCCGTGAAACCCCTTCCGCCATCACTTACCTCTGGCCTGGGTCACTCCACGATCCTAGGTCTTCACTGGGTGCCATTCTAGCAGCAGCTTTTGCCTTCCTAGTGGTGCTGTCCAACAAAAGAGCTGTGGGCCTCAGATTGGTGGATGGGACATCCCATCCCTGGGATCCTGATCCCAGGAAAGTCCCACTGATGGCCTCTCAAGTGACTGTGCTTCGTAATACAGTGGGCCTTCCCCAAAGGAGGCAATGCCGGTCTCTCACCGGCTTTCCAGCTAGTGGATGAGCCCCGCGTTGCCTCCATAAAATTCCCCCCATGGTCTTACTACTGCCCACCCCTACTCTCAGCCAAGGAAGAATAAAAGAACAACAGATTAAGAACCCGATCACTATTTAGCAGGCACTAGTGGCTGGATTTAGTCACACCGGCAGGGCTTCTTGCCTTTTTGGCCCGGCGCTAGGGGAATCCTGCCTCAGCCTTCCAGACCCACCCCCTCTGGTGCAATTCTGTGGCACTCAGGCACTTAAATGTCCAGCGCCAGGATCCCCATCCCTTTAAAGATGGGGATCCCGCCTCCAACAGCTGCCAGCCAATCAGAGGGTCAACAGCTCAGCAGCATTGGCAGCGCCACCAGCAGCTACTGCTACTACTACAGGAGGCCTGGGAGCAGGCCCACTGCTGGATACCTGGAGAGAAGGTAAGCAAGGCAGGGTCACCGGGGCCAGTCCAGCAGGTTCCAGCGATTGGGAGGCGGTGGGGGTGAATGTGGTGGGGGTGTTAGGGGAGGTGGGTTATTTGCCACTGTGGGCCCTCCATAGGCCACAAATTAGGCACAGAGGAGCCCCCCAACCCCCTCACCAAGCCCACTGAGGGTGGAGGTTGGGGGGGGGGTGGGGGGGGGGGGGGTGGTCACCTCGTTTCACTGGGCAACTCCCCATGTGGGTGAGGTACCTCTGCCCCTGGCTTAATTCCAGCGGCAGCAGGAAAAGGCCCTTAAGTGGCTAGTGATTGGTCACTTCTATTGGCTTCTGGGCAGGAAGGCTGTCTTCGGCCTTTCCGGCCCCAACATAAATCGCGCTGTGACTGGAAGGTGACCGGCCCTCCACCCCCATCACAATTCTGTGGGAATACCCCTCCCCCGCCTCCTAGCCCATCTCTGGGATGGGGGGGTGGTGGTGGGGGAGGGCATTAAATCCAGCCCGGTGAGTGCATAACTGGACTTTGGGTGAGAATAGGATCAGGCCTGGCTGCAATGGCCTTTGTTGTTCAGCAGGTCTCCGAGACTCACCATCCAGGCGCACACGTGCTCTTCTGCTGTCTACTATAATGCAACCTATCATGAATTATGAATTACTGCCAAAGAAAAGCAGGCAAAGCAGAACATCGGCGATATAAAATCATAGAATGATACAACACAGAAAGGCAGCATTCAGCCCATCATACCTGTGCCAGCATCAGATATAATTGGAAGGAGAAAAAGTAAGATAAATGCAAGCATATTATCTATAGCAATTATAAGGTCAATGCCATATTAGTCAGCTCAAGTCATCAGTTTCACCACTTCTTATCTGGACAAGTATACAGAACAACACTTCACAGCTCAGGAGAGGTAACAATTAACAGGAGACCTATCTGACCTGCAATATTTACTGCTGAGATTTTGTTAATAGAGGCATAGAGTACAAGAGCAAGGAAGTTACGTTGAACTTGTATAAGACACTAGTTCGGCCTCAGCTGGAGTATTACTTCCAATTCTGGGCACTGCACTTGAGGAAAGACGTGAGGGCATTGGAGAGAGTACAGAAGAGATTCACGACAATGGTTTCAGGGATGAGGAATTTCAGTTATGAAGACAGATTGGAGAAGTTAGGACTGTTTTCCTTGGAGAAGAGAATGCTGAGAGGTGATTTGATAGAGGTATTCAAAATCATGAGGGGTCTGGACAGAGTAGATAGAGAGAAACTGTTCCCGATCATGAAAGGATCAAGAATGAGAGGGTACAGAATTAAAGTATTTGGTAGGAGAAGCAAAAGTGACATGAGGAAAACCTTTTTCACGTAGCGAGTGGTTAAGTTCTGGAATGCACTGTCGGAGAGCATGGTGGAGGCAGGTTCAATTGAAGCATTCAAAAGGGAATGAGACAGTTATAAGAAGAGGAAGAGTGTGCAGGGTTATGGGGAGACGGTGGGGGAATGGGACTGAGGGAATTGCTCTTTCAGAGAGCCAGTGTGGACACGATGGACCTGTCTATTCTGCACTGTAACGATTCTGAGACACTCTGGGCCTGATTTTAACTCTGTGCAAGTGGATGGGTTTTGAATGGGTTAAAATTGGGCCCAGACTGCCAGTGCATACAACTAAAGACCAGGCAGTCGGTCACTCCTGTCTGAAGGAAGACATCACAGAGGTAGGAAAACAGCAATAGAAGATGTAACAGGACTCAAACTCAATGTATATGATAGTTTTCTGTTTTAACTGTACACAGCCGCAAATAGTGGGATTCACTATGATATAAACCACAACACATGCCATCAACTAGTTGCTTCATTGTTGTCCTAACTCTAATTTCTTCAGCTACCGACGTTACAGAAGGACAAAGCCAAGTCTCTCGCCTCCGTACTATTTCCTTCATTTTGCTGATGGGAGAATTAATTTTCCCAGAAAATAGGAGGCCTCTGTTTGTTCAGTAAACTGAGATATAGTTTTTAAGTACCAGCAATCTAAACAGAGAGAATGAGGGTGTATTCTGATCCTCCCAACCTTAACACAATTCCCTAATGACATGCTCGCCCCAAATATTCTTCACACCGCTGAACTAGCTCCTCAACAGCTGTTGTGCAAAGAGAAGTATGACCGGAGGGGAGAAAGAAAAAACGAATGAAGGTTAATCGAAATCTGGTTAAGAAAATCTGCAAATTTTTAGGAATTTTAAAAAACAGATGCTGCTGTCACTCAGAGTTGAATGGCACTGATAATAAAGAGGCTATTGCCATTCAAATGTGTATAAGGCAGTTAAAACACTCCACGCTTAATGCTAGATTGTGATTCTTTAACAAATGTTGGCATCCTTTGTTTAATAGTGTTTAAAAATGGGATAATACTTGGAACACAGGATTCCAAAGCATATAATGCTAAATTGCATTTGTGAATACTGCACTTAATTTTACAGATTGAGCATTTTTGAAGTGTAGTTGGGATGGTAAAAATACAGTTATGAAATATGAGTTAATCTCAAATTGCTAGAAAAAGACAATTATGTGGTCACAGCTCAGAAATGCACGGAGATCCACAAATTCCAACAGCTCATTACTATTGTAATTACTGTTTTAATCATTTTACTTTTTTTTTTATACATTTCCTTTTTTTCAACGTTATTTCACATTTCATTCATTCAGTATCTAACGTCCTGGAAGGAATTTAGAGAATTAGCTGGAAAAATAAAAGACATATTAACCTTCGGTTGCCCAAAACCACAATGAAGAGATAGCCATGACTTTTGAGGCATCAGCCTCATTTAAAATCAAGCCAGTGAGCGGGTGCCAAACAGGAATCGCAATGCTACTCACTGGATTAAGGCCGGCCAAAATCAGGCTGACCCGTCCGCCATCAAGGTGGGTCGCTATCCTGAGTGGGGTTCCTGGGACAAAAGCTCCTTTGGGACCCACAGAAATAATCAAACTTACCCTGGCTAGGCTACTTCTCCTCCATCGCCCACGGAAATGATTGGAACATTGCATGGCCGATGCTCCAACCATTTCCAAACTGAAATGGCAATCATGGAACCCGTTTTGCATCCAGAAATTGGCCTACAGCGTGTAACAGACAGGCCCTGCGATAAGTCCCTTTAAAATTGGTGGTTGGTGCCAGCCTCCACGTCTGTGTTAATGAGGCTATCAACTCCATTTTGAGGTCACTACCACCCCTTAAAGCCAGGAAAAAACAAGAGAAATCAGCTTCAAAGTGTTACTCAAGATTAAGTGGCAGAATCTCGTGCTTTTTCTTAAATGATATATGTATTTGCTTTCTTTTTCCAATTTCCTCCCCCTCTATTTCCCCTCCTCTCCTGGGGGCAGTGATTCATGGTGAGGCAGCATTAAATGGCAGGCTGTGGCAACTGGTTTTCTTCATGTGCAAGTGTAGAAAGGGAATGTCAACTGGCTATTCCCAATGGAGCGAGCATCGCAGAGGAGTCAATTGTTCGCCTCACCAGGCATTCCACATGTGCAGATATTTCCAGCAGTGTTCAATGGACAACAACCAGAACCTGACTGGTTTTTCCTATCCCTGGTCCAGGTACTCAGAAGGTAACTGTACCATCCCTATCAGGAAACTCAGCACCAAAGAATTAAACCTTCCTTGGAACGATCTGATCATTATGTGCATAATGACACCCACTGAACCATCAGGGCAGCTCAATGTTTACTTCTCCAACAAATCTTTGAGTCCAAATGGCAGTAGGGCAAATAGGGATGGATAATATATGCAGCTTTTCCAACACCACTCATATCCCGAGAGCAAACATACACAAAATTAATGGTTAGCTGCCCAAGACAGTGCTTTCCAATTGTTCTATTTGTTAACTCATTGAAAATGACTGCACTGATAACTGAAAAATTTCCAGAAATTAACTACCAATTATGATATGGCTACCGATTTCCTTAACTGAACTCCTTGAGCAGTTTTTAAAGCAGGTGTCAGACTGCACTGAAGCCATAGTAAGGAGCAGTAGATGATTATCTTCAGGTGCAGCAAGCAATTAAAAAGATGAGCAATATGTCAGCCTTTATCGCAAGAGGATTTGAGTACAGGAATAGTGAAATCTTGCTTCAATTGTACAGAACCTTGGCTAGACCACACCTGGAGTATTGTGTGCAGTTTTAGTCCCCTTACTTTAGGAAGGATATTATTGCTACAGAGGGAGTGCAAAGAAGGTTCACCAGACTTGTTCCCGGGATGGCAGGACTGTCCTATGAAGAGATTGGGGAAACTGGGCCTGTATTCGCCACAGTTTCGAAGAATGAGAGGTGATCTCATTGAAACCTACAAGACACTTAAAAGGGACAGACAGGATAGATGTAGGCAAGATGTTTCCCCTAGTTAGGGAGTCTAGAACAAGGGAACACAATTTCAAAATAAGGGGGAAGCCACTTAGGACAGAGATGAGGAGAAAGTTCTTTACTCAGAGGGTTGTGAATCTTTGGAATTCTCTACCCCAGAGGGCTGTGGAAGCTCAGTCATTGAGTATGTTTAAAGCAGAGATTGACAGGTTTTTAAATACAAATGACATAAGGGGATATGAGGATAGTGTGGGGAAAAAGGCATTGAAGTGGATGATCAGGCATGATCGTATTGAATGGTGGAGCAGGCTCGATGGGCTGAATGGTCTACTCCTGCTCCTATGTTTCTATGTTCTCCAAGGTGTGTCACACTGCTCCCCTCCAGAATCACGTCTGGACTTGACTTCACAATTCACCGTGATGCAAACATGGCAGTGTTAAGTAAAAACTAGAACATAAAGATGGCAGTAGAACTGTAACCTTAGATTACAACAGAAATTATAATCTGAGACAAATAGTCCACATGCTGCGATATTGTATACATACTATTACTAAATTCCTGTCCATCAGATCAGCAGTGACAATGGGACCAAATCACACACATGCATAGCTTGATTTATTTTATTCACTCTAAGCCCTCACTCTAAACAAAAGTAAATGTATACAATGTATACTGAAAAAATATCCAAAGAAATGTATGTTTGAATAATTGTTCCATATTTTGTTCATTTTTCTTTAAATAACATAGTATAAAGTACACTGCATATACCAAAATAATCAGCTTTTCATAAAATCAGATGGCCTCCAGGTTGGATTCTTTTCTTTACGAAGATTTGGTGCAGGCAACCTTGGGTACCAAAGCAATCAGTTGTTCTCCCAATTTAGGAAGCACAAACTTTAATCCCAATTATCAAATGAAAGCAGTTTTAAAACTTTTATGTAACCTTTCTCATTGGGGCCTGAATTGATACTTTATTACTGAAAGTATCAGCTTCTTTGGAATGTTCACAAAGTTATTGTGATCCACTATTGCAATTTGCGAGCTGCCTATCATATTTGAGTAGGTCTAATAAAAAGGCACCCAGAAAAAAAAACAGTGGTTACCATGCTGAACATACCTACTTGTAAAAGCATTTCAGAACCAGTGCTCTTCCAAAGAGCTGTTGATTTATGCGGCTGCATCCCGTCTCATTAAATGTTTGTCGCTGTCAGTCTGAGGTGGTGTTCACAGCAGGCTGCCATGTCATGTCACACCAGGTACCACAATTCAACAGAGGTTAATAAGTATAAACTATTCTGCTACAGAACAGTTTACAGATCTCAGTTTCACCACTTAACATGTCAGGTCAATGTGTAACTTATTTGTACATTTAAATTATTTTACATCAGATCTGCAGGATATAGTAAGACTCCTGAGCTAGGTAAACCAAGTTGAATTTGATTACAGTATTTCAAACTTTGCACTATAGAATGACCACAGCCCTCAGCCAATGTGAAGGAAATACAATGTTGGACCAGTTTGCATTAAAAGAAAATCTTCCAGAAGCACAATAACCTCAACAAGATTTTCCTATGTAAGCATTTACTGCCAGTATCCATGGTGATAGATTTTCATGCTGTAGCTATGAAATTCACATTGTTGCCACTAACCACTTAAGGCCCTGTTGGGAAGCCTAGTGAATGCCTGACAAAAGTTGATGCAAAGCAATAGTTGTCGTCTTTTGTTTGTTGCCAGGCTTCTAGCAGAGTACTATTATGCCCCAGTGATTGAAGTGACCATGTTAAAACCCTGTATATAAAAAGGGTCTAAATTTTAGTGACAGGCATGAAGTGTGATAATGCAGTGGACAGCTATATGGGGTAGACCCTTTATTTTTTAAGAATGACATCACACTGATTCTCTCTGGAAAGCCCAAAATTTGGTGAAACAAATCTGACTGAAATATCTAAGAGGGAGGCTTAAGTTAGAAACTCACAAAAAAATTAAGTAGTGAGACAAATTGAGCCTTTGTGTCGTGAATTCGCAGAATCAGTCACAGAATAAATATGTTGGGGACTTTAGATCAGAAAATCTAGACTAAGCACTCTACCATGCATCAGTCAAAGACATTACAGCCTGGACAGTGTGGAGCATATTTGTGTAGGCAAGTGTTTGCAAATACTGAGGTGTTCTGATGTGTTAGTAATCCAAATGTAGCATTACCAGAGAAATTTGAGTAAGTGACAAAACACATAAAAGTTTTTAAATTATACGCCTTGTAATGAATTCCTTGGTACAGCACAACATAACTAAATTAGGGCTTTCCACATCCAAGTAACTATATTTTATAATTCCATGGAAGGTGATAATATTTTTCTGACTACATCAACTGACTGTCCACGGCAATAACTAAATATCTGGCAGGCTCGGTAGTTTCCATAACTCCCCAGAGCAATGGTAATGTAGCAGCCCACAATATATTTTTAAACCTATCAGTATATGTAATATATACGACAGCATAAGCAGCAAGTTAACCTTGGGATTCTGTTTTCCATTGAACCGTCACTCTGGTGATTCGGGGACCAGTTTGCACCATTGATTAAACTACAGCTTTACAAATGTTTCCAATCATGTTATACCCATATCATAGTTCGTTTATTTTAAGGCAATTTGATATGCTTGCAGTTTATTTAGAAGAGCGATTCCATTGACAGTTATTTGCATACACTCCTGATTGGACCGTGCTCGTTGTCCTGTCCAAACAGGAAGAATACTTCAAAAAAAAATCAAAGCAACTATTGTTAGAAACATATGATAATTTTTATAATTGCGATGCGCTCGATCTTGTGTGGCACCTATTATAAAAATGGAGTCACACAACAGTTTATACCAACTGCCTTGGAAAAACAGAATAATTTGTACCAGACAAAATTGTTTTAAAATCAGTTTGAATTCAAATCATAGAGTAGGAATAGGACTGTACAATTAAAAAGCGCCACATCTGAATAAAGCAACGCGCTGAGATTTAAACACCCTAACGAACATATCTGTAGCGTTTCCCTTTGTTAATGATATAGTCCTTCTTATCCGCAATTGTATTTATTCCATACGCATTTATCTCCAAAAAAAAAATCGCTCGTTCGCAGGTTCATCTCGCACAAACAACCACAATTGGACTTCATAAATTGAAGGATCCCCCAATAAAATCTATAATACTGTTTCGGGCCTAAACGTTTGGTTAAGATTAACTTTACCGCTCTATCCGACAGGTACACAGGCTTATTGGATGCGAACTGAGCATTTCAAACCTTCTGCCCCAATTCGACCATGTAACCCATCCTCTTAACAAGACGCCTTAATCGTAGAAGTGAAAGAATTGTATTGAACTTATTCTCTCGAGGTTTAGCCCTCCGGTTCGCTATGTAACCTATCTAATTCCTGGACATTAAAAAGCCATCAACCACGTATAAAATTAACTGAAAGTACCATATGTGTTTAAAACTCACAGTTCAGTGAACAGTGTTTAACTACAACGAGTCGTTCCAGCCCTCAGGAATTCTTCTCGAAAGGATATATGTGGGTTTAACAATCTTGGTGAAGGGTTTCCAAGTTTAGTTGCAGTGTTCAAATTCTCAGGCTCCACACAACCACCAAACTCAGGAATAAGTTGAAAATGGAAATCCCCCTACAAGTAACTACAGGGTCAGGTTTTGGCCCCATTTAAACACAAACAGGTAGCTGATATCACTGGATTTCCCCTGGCGTCTTGTTACTTTATCACCTGCTATTGTTAAAGCCTTTATATATCATGCACGATCTTGAAACTTTTTAAAAAGTTAAAAAAGAATCAATCATGACACTTTTGAAGGCGCTGACGGTATTTCTGTCATAACGCGGAATAAATCAGCGAGCTGGAATGAGGCGTGCTTTTTTTTTAAACAGTATTATCAGAATTTCTGACTGGGCTTAAAGGCACCGCCTCTGTGCATCAACTTGACACGTGAACTCGCAGAAACACTTAAAACAAAGTCCCCGCGGCAGTTTCCAGCTCTCTGCATTCAAACTTCGGTTCGAGAAAATGAATACGGCCCGCATCATGTAATTGGTTGACACCTTTTACCTTCCCCTTGACACCTTCCTCCCGGCTTCATAACTCCCCAAAACATTTTGGACGATAATGGTTCGAATTAAATGCGGAGGAGAAATCGAGTTTCATTTATATATTAGAGAAACAGTGGTTAGGTCAGTAGAACAGGGAGATTTTCCAAAAAAAAAGGAAAAAAAAACAACGCTTCAAATAAGGGCAGAATTTAATTAAAATTGTAATTAATAATTCATGACATAAGCCAATGTGTCGACATAATACGCAACTTTGAAGTAGTTTTCCCAAAATAAATACCTCGCTGCAGCTTTATCTCAACCGGTTTGTTTTAGGAATAGGAATTGCGGGGCATACGGACAGGCCCACTTATTGTCCAGTCGCCTCCACAGATTTAATTCAACTTTTTCTTGTGTTGTGGTTGTAGTCTCTTCCCCCACCCCCTAATTATTCCCCCTGCACTACCTGTCTTGGGCTGGATCTATTAATCTATTATCTAACCTTGAATATTCAAAACAGGGTTTGGATTTTAAAATACCTTGGAAGCATTTGAAGCTTTTTTTTGTTAAAATGTCCATATAAACGCTCGTTTCCGTCTTCAGTCGGGCTGAGATACTTGTTGAATGAGTGAACCTTGAGGTTTGGAGGGAGCTAAAATTGTACCCCAAAACCCACTCAGCTGTCACCAGATGGTGTGTTTATCAAACGGCCTAAATTAAATCAAACACCTTTCTAAGACATGACTGTGACAGCCCTAATTCCAAGGACGGGAATTAACGGGTGGTGAAAGTGTGAACGACGAATTTATATTTTTCCAAAATTGTCACAAGCAAAAAAAAACGCAGAACTGGGATGGGGAATATTATTTTCGCTCTTAGTTAGAATTTATATAAATATCCACAGCTGGGCATATGCATGGATGTGCGAATGTAGAAAGAGACTACAGAATAAAATGCGGGAACCGCACCAAAACTGTAACCCTCCAAAAGGCGAGGGGCAAACTTATCCTGAAACAGTGATAAATTTTACAAATTCGGCTTGTTGTCTTAAAACAAGTTCTAACCTTTTAGAATGTCTATAGGTTGTTCTGGAAATGTTTCTACAGCGAGGCAAATCCAATAGTGCCCTTATATGTCCAACTTTGCTAACTCTTAGAAAGCGGTGCCAATTCAACACTTGAAGCAATAGAAGTGGGGGCTGCATGATTTGCACTCTCAGCTATCTGGTTCGCTGTGTGTTGGGATGGAAACTGCGGGAGATTCTTGTCGCTGAGGCTGTTAGAGGCGGTCGGTTTGCAACGGCTTAACTTTCCCATATTTTCAGGGATTCGGGGGCAGTGTGCATTATTTTTGCATGTGTGTTTTGATGTAGATGCTGGTAGTTTATCTGCCAGCTCCTTACGCGGAGAAAGAGATGGGGTTAACGAGGGGCCTGGCGGCTGCTCAGGCCCAAGTGATCAGATATCACGTCGAACATCCACCTCCAATTTACCAGACAATCAGAATTAAAATTTAAAAAAAAGACTACTCGTCAGAGGAAAGGCAGGTACACCTGAGGACGGGAATTAAAAAGACCCGCGCGCATTCTATTTTAACTTGCAACAGCGATGGTTACTTTATAATAAACGAATGACGCCGCCGGGTTTTTTTTTGCTGTTTCTTATTAAGATAATTATGGAGAGGGGAAATACTTAAGGCATCATTTGGGGTTTGTGGTTTGATTTTATTTCCAAGGCTCAGTCACTCCTTTCGATACATAAACACAGCTCTTTTTGGGGAAAAAAATAGGAAACACTTGATTTGTTAGGAAAATTATTCTCTTTACTACACAAATGTATAATGTATATATTTTACTCACTCTGGTGTAAATACGTCTGTCCCGTTACACTATAAATCTCGGTAATGTGCCAAATATTGAAATAATTCTGGCTAGATCGTGGGTCCACAAAAATTATCAAATGGAAAATATTGCCCGATATATAAAACCCACCAGCCTCGGCTTGCTGAGGGGTTGTAAATGTATAATTATTATTGCACAGTTAATGTATTTGACACAACCAAACTGCACCAAATAGGTGATTGATGGATTGGTCCTGGATGGACCAGAGGAATCTAAGAAACAGGATCAAAAGATCCCCACATCCAAGTGAAATAAAACCATTTCAAACAAATCCATTACATTTCCATACTGTCTAAGTAAGGCAACTCGATTGTTACAGGCCTCATCTGTGAATGCAAGTCTATCTGCTATAAGCGGCGACCTTTTTAAAAAAAAACAACAAAAGACCGAGACACGCACATTAAATATTCTGGGAGGATTGAAATTGTGGAATTTATAAATACCACGGAAAAAACAATAAGTAAGATTTGAAGGCCCAATTGCTTTTTTCAACGATTTTTTTCCACCCTGTTTAAAAGAACAACCCCTAAGTAAAAACGTTATGGTAAAATCTCAGTTAATGACACTGACCAGGTAGCAAGAGTTACCATGGAAACAATATTTTCTGGGGGGGGGAAATCAGCTCACTGGTTTTCAAGAAATATCGAAAATTGCGGCTTTAATATCGAACCAGGCCCCATAAAAACCGTGGCCCATACAAAAAAAAATAAACGGTAGTCTCCTTGCAGTCTTTAAAACGAGAAGTAGTATACAAACTTACTGTTCATAGTCGTGTTTGCAGTAAAGTTTCCTGTCTCGGAAATAACAGCTCCTGGTGAGAGGCTGTTGACACACAGCACACTGCAAACAATCTTCATGCCACGAAGCTCCGTTGACCCTCATCAGAAAGCGATCTTCTATAGGTCTTTGGCAACCGTCACATACTTCTTTATGTTTACAATCAGACCCTGTAGGAGCAAACAAAAAGTATTGGGAAAAAATCCTCGCCGCATCATGACTGTTCTTTGGATATTAACATTAGTCGAAACGCAAGTGACCAGTTCCCAAACAAAGCATCAATCTGCATCAACCCGATTCACCTTTATGCCCAGAGTTTTATTTTTGCTTGAGAATGCTATTAGTTCGGTGGCAGCTCTACAGAAAGTGTCACTGCTTAAAATGGCTTTAGGAAGCAAAGCAATTTAGAGTTGGAAAGCAGAAAGTCAGTCCAATATTTACAATGCTACTTGCAGCAATGTTATATTTCTCAAATGTAGTTTCATAAAGACACAACATTGTGCATAATTGCTGCTTTCCTGACATCCTCAGCACATTAAATGTGTGCCATTGACCCCGCGTTTCATTGAAATCTATTCATTTCACGCACCCGGTTACAAATGAAAGTCAGCAATGGCTTGAATCGCGATCTGTCAGCAATTAATGACTGGCGCTTACTTTTAACCTTTTAAGTTTATAAACACTTTATTTACCCAGTAGCATTCCCAGGGCAGCAGGACCTGAACGTAACGGGTGCTCCTCCATTTTTATGCCGTCCAGCATCTTTGGGCACTCCGTTTCTCTTCTGCTGAAGCACCTATCCAGGGATTCAGGACCTGTTGCGAGAGCCATCCTTATGATCACTATATACAAGCACAAAACGGCGGCTCCCAACACTCTCAGCTCCAACTTTAATGCTAACTTTAGCACAATCGATACAAACTATTTCCTATATACGTTCACATGCACAGGAGATTGGGGGGGGGGGGGGGGGGTTGGGGGGGGGAAAGTAAGAGGGAGGGGGAGAAAGCCTTTTAACTTGGTATTCGTGGGTAATTGATCGCTGCACTACAAGTAAATCAGCACTTGCATCAGTAAAAAGGCTTCTCTTAAATAAACACGTACTTATTAGCACCTGAGGGAACACAGTGAGGAAGGAAGGGCACAGGCTGAAACTCACTAGGACAAAGTTGCAATCCAACCTTCTCGGGTTTTTTGTTTCAAAAAAACAGGGAGGAAATTAACTAGGAGTAAATCCCAAGAAGCGAGGTGAAGGTTTTCCCTGGTGCTCGGGTGGGAATGTGCCATGGAGCGTTCTCTGGAGCGGGTGGGTATAGAAATTGGGATTGAAAGGAGGGGGAGGGGAAAGGGTGGGGGGAGGAGGAGAAAGGGGGAGGAGGTTAGCCCGGCGCAGGGATACATACGCCAGCACGTTGGCGCTGCGCCCCCCTCGACATTTCGACGTGTCCCCGCCCGCTGTAACAGTACGCCGAGGTGACGGGGCCGCCTCCAGAGTGACAGCTCCAGCGATAAATAGGGCGCCAGAGCTCCATACAAACCAGGTGGGAACAATTTCACTTTTATTTTCATTAAAAGCTACACTTTACATCTCCCTGCTTCAAGTGAAAAAAGAAAACGAAAAATGAGAGCAAAATGCAACAGGATTGAAACAGAACATAAGTATTAATAAGATATTAGGCAACATTTCAGGATAACTATGGCCAAGTGCGCATTTCTATCCTGGAAATGTGAACTGGCGTGAGTGACGAGTTAATCGTTTCGGAAATACTGTGTTTTTGTTTATGTTAAAATGACAGGGAAGGAAATCGTTAAACGTGACCAATTGCTGCCCAGAGACCTACTGCAGATGTGAAAGGTGAGAGCTCTCAAGTATTGAGAAAACCCAACAAGTCTTATTTTGGCCATTCAGTTGTTCTCGTACTAATATCGTGGCCCCTTAAGGTGGCTTTCTTTAATTTAACTCAAGGCAAATGTGTTAATGTTTACTTTAAAACGCACGTTTAAAGACTTCATTAATTCCCGCTACACTCGGTCGAAATCTCAAAGCCACCGAAGACTGTAGCTTCCCACAACAATGAGCTCACCATTCTATTGTTCGGACAACTTGATGCGCGTACAGTCTTGAAACCAATGTGCCTGGAGGGCTAATGAGTCTCTGGTACTTTTTTTTTAAAACTTCACATTTGATGTGTTATTTAATAATTACAAGTCAGGGATGCTAGCTGGCATTAAACAAAACATTTGAACTCGGAGGTCACAACCAGGCTCCTTCTGTGCCAGGAAAATCCCAGTCCTAAACTCGCTTTACATCGCACCTGGCGATTGGGGGCAGCGATAATCGCCTACAAAACCAGTGCCTTCAGCTCAGGGAAGCGAGAACGATTACTCTCAGGATCCTGTTACCAACACAAGCATCACAGAGCAGCCAGTATCCCTGCTTGAAATATGCATAGATGGATTTTCAGATAGTATTCAGCGCCTTGCGCGGGGATCGTTTGTCATTTTTTCCGACACTAACGGGGGATTTGAGATAATATTCAATCATGCCCTTAGATTCCGGGCAGCTGCAGAATGCCCACTCCGTTTTAGTTTAGGTCGTGGTTTGTACATTTCATGTTCATCAGAAATCTGTACTCGCAGGCAGCTTATCCCAATTTTTAAAACAAAAATAGAATTTCTGAAACTGCCGGGAAGGTCTGTAAAGGAGAGTAGAATAAAAGAAAAGAACAACGCCTTTCACATTTAGAAGCAATCTGGATGTTCATTTTAAGATACCCTTTGTTATTCCTTCCAGCTGAGCATTTGGCATTTGAAAGTCGTAATCTCAATTAATTTTTTTTTGTCTTCCTTTAATACATCTGAATTTCATCAATTGCATGTGTCTCTAGGTGTGAGTGAGACGCCGGTGTAATATTAGTGTCGGAGGTTTGGTGATTATGTAGCAGCAATTGTCCCTTTTCTGAAAAGGGTGTACATTTTTTAAAATTCTTGAAATAAATGATTATACTTAAATACCTTTGATTAATTTTAGTGTAAATTATTTCCAATAATGTGCTTAGAAAGTCCCATTATGCACCGTTTTAAAATGACTTAGTTGCTCCATGGCCCGAAGATTGATGTGGCAAAGGTGCAGGATGGGTGATGTTGAGATGACTCGTTTTCTTTCACTTCATTAGTGCTCAAGCGTTAAATAATAGGGGCTTTTTTATACATCACTGGGCCGCTTTCACGCTTTAAATTCAGCTGAAAGTGGCCCCCTTTTTTTTTTAAACCCGTAGTTTAGGTGAATTCCAGGGTGTTACCACCAATGCTACTTTAGAGCCGGAGCTGATCGGGCAGAAAATCAGCGGCACAGTCAGAGGTGGATTGTTAATCAAGAGCTGGGTCTCTCCGCAGCCTCTAAACAATTGCTTTTATTTAATTAAAAATTACTTACTTTCCATTACTTGTTTATAACGGAAGCTGGACACCAGGAGTCAACGGAACAAAACAGAAATATTTTCATGCAAAGAGGGGTTATGCTGAATTGGAAAATATCTTACAGTATCTTCAGATGTTAAATCACCACAAAATCCATTTTGAATGGGCGACATTTCACATAAGGTTATCTAAATATAATCCACGCTCACAGAATAGTCGAGGCTGATCCAGGCCGAGAGGGGCAGGGGGGTGTCGCGCTTATTAAATTCTAATTGGCATCCTGGGGAAATCGTCTGCTTATTTAAAGATCATAAAAATTACACATTTATTTTAATAAATATTTATTTGTAATGGGTACTTTGTTAGGTAGCGAATGGAAAGAAACTTATTTTTTTAAATTAAAATGTAAGGGATTTAAAATAAATTTGAATTACTTAAATTATATTTTGCCCCAGTTTTTTTTTAATATACTCTTGAAAATAATAGTTCAGATAATCCCCCGACATTCCCATCCTGTCAGATTTACACGCCGTTTTATCATCTCATGATCGTTCCTGATTTTGAAACGATTTCTTTAAGGAAACCTACGGTGCATGTTCCCAAAAAAAAGACCTTATATTTCGCTGCCATATTGCCCAGAAAACTGGGTAAATGAGAACTCGGCGGATTTATAACCCCGATTCAAAAAAAATGTTTAAGGCACTTTAGATATCTAGGGTCAGAAATTATGGGTTATTCCCCCTGCTTCCGTTGACTAAGTGTAATTTTCCCTTCCACACGTTTACATTCAGTTGCAATATTCTATTGTATCCTCTGAATAAATTTAAAGAATTAAGGCGATTTCTAACTGTTTAAACCGTCCACTTTTTAGAGCAGCTGAAGAAAATACACAAGTGACAAATTGTAGGTGCATGTAAATTCGAAACACAATGTACATTTTACCCATCAACATTCTTAATATCAGCGGGAAAAGGGCAAGACCATAGCGAGAATTTATTTATTTACCGTGGGACTGCATATTTTTGAAATGCTTTTAGTTACAGTCAGTCATTATCTTTTAACAAATTGAAACTGAGAACCACAACTGAAGGCGGGCTAATAAAGCCAAACCCTGGCCTCTAATTTGTTCTTGTAAACGTTTGGATTGAGTGTTTGATTTTGCACTCTTTATCTGCTAACTGTCTTACCATATTATTTAATTTACAAAATGTGTACTGCATTCTCAGTTTTTTTTTGTGTGTGTGTTCAAACGTTTGCATTGCTCTTGTCATTTCCAGGAAATATTACAGCGTTAAAGTAGCGGCGCTAAATACACAATCTTGTGGAATTAACATTTCTCACTACAAACCATTATCTAAATCAATCAATAGATTCAATCGTAAAATAAATATCACTAGCGTTAATTCTAAGGCAGTATGAACTGACTTGTATATTTCAACTAAAATGTCATTTTGTGATTATAGCGAATTATTATGCACTGACTAGTCGCAATGGATAGGAAAATAGTTTACTGTATCAAAGTACAGAGGCAGTTTCGAATGTAACTGGGACATTACAGTACCTTAATTCTTGAAACGCATCTGCTCTCCCGCAGGCAGGTTGGCAACTGAACTGTACCAGTGAGGCGCAACCGGACCAGAGCGCCCCCCGCTGGCCCCGTGCCGCCAATACATCGACCTGTCCCGATGACAATAGAAAATAGAAGTGTTATAATACTCAAACACAAAGAGAGCCTTCCTTTCTCTGCAAATCTTCGCTTTTGTAGATCACATACCAATGGAAGGAAGGCGAAATCCTTTTGGCCAAGAGCATGTTATTGGGTGTTTTGTGTGTATGTGTGCGTGAGAGAGAGGGGTGGGGGATACTCCCCCGGAAAGGAGGGATTATATACAGTACAGTCGCATCATCAATCGAGATATTGTCGGTCGGGAAAAACGTGCTAGGACCCTGCTGGAAATCAAATTTTGACAGAACCAATTCAGCTGAGCTTTACCAAAGTAAACGCCGAGTGAGCACGCGATTTTATCGGTGGATGTAAAGTTTCTCACACGTGGACAGTTAAAAAAGTTGTATCGGAGATCTCCGCGCGTTGCGACCCGATTGCCTTCTTAATGGTGTTCTCGTCTACACAAACATACTTAAAAGATAATCCGATTAAACTAAATTATTATACATTTCATATACATCAACGTTTTAATTTCCATTATTTTCGTGCGGATTTGGAGATCTAGTTATAACTTGAGACTTTAATGTATCCTACACGTCCAAAATATGAAGATATCACCCAGTCAATAAATGAGATGTAGCTTCTTAGAAGTGCCACATTGTAGAATACAATATAGTATCGGTGCTACTGTCACAATAGCTGAGGGACTGGGAAGTCTGAGGCTGAAGGCAGATGCTACCTTTTAAACATCTTCACCATCGCTTTAGCGAATGGAAACGAATGCCAGCAACGAAATAGAAGCGCCTGTTAGGAGAATCAATACATTTTCAGCAGCAACGCTTTGATGAAGGCCGGAAACTTGTGGCCAAGCCGTATTGTTTGTATGACTTTTGACAATCGGGTTTATGTGCAGTTTATTGAACATTAGTTGAGCTAAGAACAATACCGTATGGTTGGCTTGCAATCGGTTACAATATACTCAAAAATATTGCCTAGTGATTGCAATGTCATGTAACTGTCATTTGCATAGTAGCATTTAAGCAATCGAAACGAATCTAATAGAAAATAAGCCTCGACATGTGAGTGTTTTTAGTTTTAGAGATACAGCACTGAAACAGGCCTTTCGGCCCACCGAGTCTGTGCCGACCATCAACCACCCATTTATACTAATCCTACACTAATCCCATCTTCCTACCACATCCCCACCTGTCCCTATATTTCCCTACCACCTACTTATACTAGGGATAATTTATAATGGCCAATTTACCTACCAACCTGCAAGTCTTTTGGCTGCGGGAGGAAACCGGAGCACCCAGAGAAAACCCACGCAGACACAAGGAGAAGTTGCAAACTCCACACAGGCAGTACCCAGAATTGAACCCGGGTCGCTGGAGCTGTGAGGCTGCGGTGCTAACCACTGCGCCACTAAGTTACATTTTTTTGTAATTTTATGCGTCAGAATATTTTAATAGGGACAGAACAAAATTATAATCATATACAGGTTGGCACACCTCCTCCTATTGCAGCGCGGGAATTAGCATTTTATTAGAGATTCCACTATTCGAAAAGTGAGCTTGGCTGACAAACCTGGGCAGCGCCCCGCCCACATGAAATGTGAGGGATTCACGTTGCCCGGGAAACGGCTGGGTGGCCAAGTTCTATTGGAGCAGAGTCACGTGGGGCAGGCTGGAGCGCGGGAAAGAAGCTGGCGGGGCCGAGACTGTGATTGGCCAGTGGAAAGCTGGGGGAGGAGCTGGAGTCCCATAGCCAGCGTGTGTGAGCAGCTCCAGTTAACAGTCACACGCCCTTTGCATTCACATCTGGGACTGACCCACCCAAAGCCAAACTTTCAATCCATTTCTTGTTGCTTAGTTTGATTGTTATCTATTATATACGCTGGTTTCCAACATTATATTGACTACACTTAAAAAAAAAACCACTTCCTTGGCGATTACATTTTTGGGACGACCTTACATCCTGAAGGCTGTATATAAAATGGAGTATTAGTATTGAAGGGGCACTTGTGTACCGATTCTTGTTAGGTGACACTTCGGCGACCGTCTTGTTGGTTCAATTTTAAGAAAGATATATTGATAAAGGTCCTTCAAGACAGTTGGGTTCTTCACGAATAGGGACAGGAAGGAGGAAGTGCAGTTTACCTTGTTTGTGTTGTCAGTTTTGCTTTTTTCCCCCTGCCTGGAATTCGCTGAGCACCTCAATGCTGTGGGCTGCTTCTAGTCTCAGCCCAGCTATGGCTCTCAGTCTGTTCCTGTAACATGGATGAAGAGTTGTTTGTAGAATAAAAGCGCCAGCGTTTATCCACATCCGTGCAACTTTTTAATGCGCCAATCTATAACCTCAATTTTGGACAATCTGTATGGAAATACCAAGAAAGTGAAATCGTGTTAAGCATGAAAAGGAGCTGGTGATTGTAATTATTCACACAGCATCATATCATTCCTCGTGGTAATGATACTTGCTATGCAGTTAACCCTGTTCTTACACATTTAGTCAATGCAAACCATTTTGAGATGCGCAGCTGTGTAAATTGGATTAAATGGAGAGAGTCATTGACTCTTTCAGGCGCTCGATGACCACGGGAGCAAACCAATGGCAGACTATTCCGAGTAGGTATTCTTGAAACACTTCGGATTTATACCGCTGTGGTACAACTCCGACTGATACAAATGGGAACTCTCCGGAAAACCCATTGAAGCATCAGATTCAAATTTCAAAAACGTACATTTCCATGTCTTTATTGCCGATTATGCTTCCCCTGCTGCAGAAAAAAAATCTTCACATGAAGGGTTAAGACGGCCTTAGAAGTCAATCCAGATGCATAAAGAGAGGTAGATAAGCGGGAATTTAAGACATTGCGCGATGTGGAGAAAAGGCAGGGAAGTGGAAAACGACAGAACGGCTTAAAGAGCTTCTATCTATTGCTAACACTCAAATGTAGTCACTGCTCACTGAAGGTCTGGGGTCAAAGGGTACACTAGAAGATGCAGGCTGCAGTATAACTCGGGTCTACTGGTTATATAATCATAAGAAGTAGGAGCAGGAGTAGGCCGTCCGGCCCCTCGAGCCTGCTCCGCCATTCAATAAGATCATGGCTGATCTTTTCGTGGACTCAGATCCACTTACCCGCGTTCTCACCGTATCCCTTAAAATGCATAATGCAAATTCCCCAAGAGCAGTCCCTGCCACCAGCGATGCATCGATCGCCGACAATGCAATTAAGGGATAGCTAAGATAAACATACAGAGGGAGAAAGGAACAGAAGGGATATGTTGATGCGATTAGATGGAGTAAGGGTGGGAGGCGGCTCGTGTGGAGTATAAACACCAACATGGAGCTGTTGGGCCGAATGGCCATTTTCTGTGCTGAATACTATATACAGGACGTCAAGACGTCAGAAATGCTCTATCCATCAATATCAGCGACCACGCTCTGGAAGTGGTTCAAGAGTTCACCTACCTAGGCTCAATATTACCAGTAGCCCGTCTCTCGATGCAGAAATCAACAAGCACATGGGAAAGGCTTCCACTGCTATGTGCAGACTGGCCAAGAGAGTGTCGGAAAATGGCACACTGACACGGACCACAAAAGTCCGCGTGTATCAAGCCTGTGTCCTCAGTACCTTGCTCTATGGCAGCGAGGCCTGGACAACTTATGCCAGCCAAGAGCAACGTCTCAATTCATTCCATCTTCGCTGCCTCCGGAAAATCCTTGGCATCAGGTGGCAGGACCGTATCTCCAACGCAGAAGTCCTCGAGGCAGCCAACATCCCCAGCTTATACACCCTACTGAGTCAGCGGCGCTTGAGATGGCTTGGCTATGTGAGCCACATGGAAGATGGCAGGATCCCAAAGGACGCATTGTACAGCGAGCTCACCACCGGTATCAGACCCACCGGCCACCCATGTCTCCGCTTTAAAGACGTCTGCAAATGCGACATGAAGTCCTGTGACATTGATCACAAGTCGTGGGAGTCAGTTGCCAGCGATCGCCAGAGCTGGCGGACAGCCATAAAGGCGGTGCTAAAGAGTGGCGAGTCGAAGAGACTTAGCAGTTGGCAGGAAAAAAGACAGAAGCGCAAGGGGAGAGCTAACTGCGAAACAGCCCTGAAAACCAATTTTATCTGCAGCACCTGTGGAAGAGTCTGTCACTCTAGTATTGGCCTTTATAGCCACTCCAGGCGCTGCTCTACAAACCACTGACCACCTCCAGGCGCTTACCCATTGTCTCCCGAGACAAGGAGTCCGAAGAAGAATACTATATGTACAGGATGGAGAGCAAAGTCAGGTGTCACCCCAAGCTCTTTTCAATCAAGTCTCTTGGATGTAGGGATTAGAAATCAGCTCAGCAACCTCTCTCTCCAGAGCACATTTTCCTCAAGCCAATCTTGTACTGCCATTTGTTTTAGTTCTGATGCCGGAGGAACAGCATCTGAGGCGTGCTCCAACATGCAACCTGGCAGCCGCCTCCTTTGCGGATTTTCCCACGGGATCTGAGAATCTGCTGCCATAAAAGAGCCGAATCGAGTGCACCCAAGCTGTCCCCCTCCCCGGGAAACTGAACTAGAACAGAGTAATAACAGTGGCTTCATACTCAGTTAACTTTGCTACCGGGTTCAGGTATATTAGCAATCTAGTTTTAAGCTGTGCTTTAAAAGGCCGAGTTGGTCTGTCGAAGCTTCTGGAAACTCAGATTGCATTTCCGCAGCGACGGGGTCGGTGCAAAGTGACCAGAGCCTCCGAACTGATCATAGAGCCAAGTAGAAGGAACTCATTTATTCTGCTTTGCTTTGGCCAAGAGCAAAATAAACTGGGCTATGCTATTATGGAGAGGTGACTAGAGAAGGTTTGGCGTTTGCCGACAGATAAAATGGGAAGTTCAGCCATCACCCCAAGCTCCTTTCATGTATTAGCTGAGCTTTCGGAGCATGTTCTATATGTCCCCTGGCTGATGAATAAGATGGGAGGGTAGGCAGAAAATACATTTAAAAATACTGCATGCATGTTTCTCGACTTTTGACAAATTTAGTATTGTTAAAATAAAAGGTAGTAGTTTTTTTTTAAGAAAGGAAGGGCTTGCCGCCTTTTGTGGTGTGCTCCTGCATAGAGTTGTGTCCCAGCCAACCAAATCGGGAAATTGCCGCAGAGCCAGCCAATATTGCCCGGACATGGCTTCAACTGGCTAAAATAAATCGATTCAAACTTTTCGAAAAGTTCACTTGGGAGAACTATTTGACAATAAGAATATATTTTGGCTATTGCTTTGCTGAGAGAGCAGCCTAGACTGCTTTCCACAGAGATATTAATTCCAATACACAGTGTTAGCATGAGAATTTTGCGGAACTCCCGTTGGGTCTGCAAGTGAGAGGTTAATCGAATGTGAGGCTACAATTAGCCCATGAATGTCGTGGAGCAATGATATCAATCGAGAATTTGGTCAAAGATAAGGAGAGTCCTGCCCAGTATCACAACTGAGCGAATGGAGTTAAATGTTGGGCGTTTTGTTTAAATGATCATTGTGATACTCATTCGTCTCACGGGCCTGCTGTCCTTTCGCTAGACAGCCTTGAGGTGAACATAATAAATGGACCCGAGGGCAACCAGGGAATGTAGGATATAATTAACACTTAATCCATATTATGGCGACAGGTTAGATATAGTGTGTGTCCAGGAATATCTCTCCTAACAGCAAGGGGTGCTAAAACATTTATATCCTTGCAATATTCCCATTCAAATTTAAATGTTATAGTTCACTTCGCTACCCGCCTCACACGAGAAGGATACACAGGCAATCACTGAAATGTCCGCATTATTCTGGTAAAAGTTTAAGAGCTCTTTAGGGCGGGGTCACCCGGACAGTCCTCTCTCTCCCCCGTGTATCCACCATCCCTTTTCCTACTTGTCTTTGACCAAAGTGCTCCCCTCACTTGTGCAATCTGCGAGTACACTCGAGTTTTACAGATCATACTTTTTTTCTACAACCCTGTCACCTTACAATTATCAAAGCTGTCAATCAGTGCTGACATTAGCACTCGATAGTAAGCCGAGGTACCTCAACTTTAACCCAATCTTTGATACGTAATTTAGAACTTGCATTCAAAATTTAGGCTGCGATTTTAAACAGAAATTAAGCACATTGCACACGAAATAACGTCGGATAATATATCAATTTATTAAGAGCAAAACATCCTGAGCAGACTGCCCATTTTAAAATGGGACTGCATTTCTTGATGACACAATAGATTTATAAAACCTCGTTCCCTTTATGGCCGTAAAATAGTTTTTAAAAATTGTAAAACGAATTAGATAACGTGCTGCATGCCCCCTGTGACACCTGAAATTATCGACCCTTTTGAGACGTTTTTTATTGAATGATTCAGTGACGATAACCATGCTGCGGGGGGAAAAAAATCAGACCGCCTGGTCAAATATATCGAAAATACAAAGTTCACGGGCTACTGTGAGACAAGGGCCTCAGTGCAAGTCCCACCCTGTTTATCTGAACTGTTGTTCAATGTGCCAGGAGGAATTCTGTTTAATATTTTCTAGTTGACGATATCAAAACAAGACACATTATATCTTAATTATAAAGACTGCATTCTGAACATTTTTAATTGATTCCCGAAGCCAAGTTTGCAAAAATGTAACCGAATAAAGTCAATGATGTCAAGTCAAAACATGCAGGATTAATCTGCACAGTACTTCAAAGGCTCGACGCTCTGCCAGCTTCCATAACATGAGTTGCTTCAATGAATGGTATTCATGTAACCAGAGTACAGCCCGGGATCTTTGTTTTACCCCTGCATTTTATATCAGTGAAATAATTGAAATGCACCAAAATGTGCACATACAGTTGAGATGATCAAACTAATATTGAACGAGCCTTTTGTATCGAGGTAGAAGGAGAATGAGAGAGGACATATAAACCCCACCCCCCCCAAAAAAAAGCTCATTCACTTAACATCTTGTAAAACAAAATCACAAACTGTTTCCAACAGGTAAATAGGCCCCAAAAAGCAGTCAAAAGTGAAGCGCCGATTCTGGGTCAGGGGCGGAGACCTCGCAACATCCAAACAGCAAATTGCAGAGCAAAGAACCCATCTCTGGACTGAACAGCCTTACCCTGTCCTGACTTGAGATTTTAACCAGGCAATTCGAAAGAACAATTCTAAACGTTAGCCAAACACCATCATAATTTATCTGTCTTGTCTTTTTTTAAAAAATGACAAGCACGGCAAGCATCATTTTGGCTGTAAGTATGCGACGGGAAAATGAACGGTATTGCTAAGGAATATTAACATTCTGCAATTAGACAAAACATGGCATCCCAGGCGTTTTCCGTCTGTCGCACTGAGCTCATAAATATCTAAGTACATAGGGAAGTTTTTCCAAACGCATTCTTCTGGTTTCTTGGGTTTCTATTTCCAAAATACTTAACAGTGCAAATATCAAACCAATTCTCCAACCCTTTGATGGACAGGTAGAATGATGATTTTTAGATTTCATGAAGACTCTGACAATTAAATGTTCCCTGTGGAGCAAAGCAGGGTTTGTTAATCCGGTTGATCGCTGCAAACTACAGCTGGAACAGTAAGGATGAGCGGGACGGTAGGCTGCTATCCCAATATAACAAGGCTGCTATTCTTGTTGGATCAAGGTCCGACCCGGGACGACTAAAGTGAACGAGATCGAAAGCAGTGAACACCTGTGCCACCTCAGTCATGATAGAAGTGTGCGCCTGGGGAATTGAAGTGAAGAGCTCTCTCCACACCAGAAAGAAAAGGAACTTAGTAAATATCAGTTCGCCCAATCCAAGCCATCCAAACGTTAAAACACAAGTTCTCGACACAAGTGTGCCCAAACCGAGGGGTTTTGAATGTGGATTTAAGCAACAAAGATGAGTGGGGAGTCTATCTTACGAGTGCGACTTTAAGCAGAGGTGAGGCTCATAACGATCACATCAGTGTAGAGTGTTATTCTGCGGTCTTTCTGTATAGCTGATGGGCGAAGATTTGGAATCGAGATTTAAATGTTGTTTGGGGTGGGTGGGAGAGTTAGAGCGAGATTCAGGAAGAGACGGACAGCAAGGGGGACACGTGCATCTCTGGACGGATGTAGAATTCATCTTTTTCCTTGTATCACGAAATTCAACTGTAAAATAGCCCGCTGTTGGATAACCGGGGGGGGGGGGGGGGGTGTACATCAGACACTTGTACAGGGGGGCTAGTGCTGGAGTTTAGGACAGGTGAACTTCTGATGTGGACTTGTACCAATAAACTCAGTCAATTTGCTCGAGTGTCAAGGTGAGACACTAACCTGGAGTTATTGCTGTTATTTGACCTGTTATCGTTGTAATATTACACTGCACTGGCATTTCAAATTATTAATTCCTTGGACCGCCGGGTGCTGTCGATAGGGTCACTGGCTGAACAGAGCCATCCAGGAACTTAGAAAACTGCTGCAATATAAAACGTTTCTTGGGGTCGTTCCCAGTAAACTTTTGAGGCAAAATTTGCAGTACGATAGAGAACAACGAGCACTCATGGCAGTTACTGCAATTGCTGGAGATATAAAGAGTTGGAATCTTGTGTGGACCAAATCCAATACACAATTAGTTTGCAAGGTGATCAGAAACACAACCAGATACCGGATGGGATTTAATACGACACTTCAGTCATTTAACTATTCAATCAAATCGGTAAAACTTATACGAACCCCGAGACATTGGATATGAAAGGCTTGGGGTCCTGCTGAGATTTTACTATTTTTATAAAATCTCTCCACCTGAAATTCGGACGGGCTAAACCCAAACCGGACAGAAACAGCTAAGTGACTGGATGGAGTAAATATTATGAACGCTGCTTTGATGAAATAGTGATTAGTGCGCGGTTATTTCTCACCCCGCATTGGGATCGGACTGTGCTTTTCCCATACTACTTCGCAATCCCATTGCGATGATGGTTTCAATCCCTTGTGTTGAATTAGGCTTAATGGTCATCATGTCTGAATTTTCTATAGGTCGCTCGCTGTGTTTCATTAACCTTTCTTCAATTACAGAAAAGTCCAAGTGAGATTAAAGTTGCTTCCTGGGGGAGATGGGATATTCAGTCCAAACTCTAAAATATTGAATGATCTACTGGAATCTAACTTTTATTTCCACCAAGGTTACATGAAATGAAGATTGACTTCAATTAATTGTCGGTCAGTTCCTTATATTTTCCCCTTAGATTCCCGATTTGAGGAGTTATCCTGGATTGATTCGTGAAATTCGAATTCGAGATTGCTTAAAAATCAACACTCAGCCTAACAATTCAAAACGGGGGGGGGGGGGGGGGTGAAGCAAATCAGACCATTTCCCGATTTAACCTCAGACCTGAAGGATATTAAACCAAAATGATTAACTGAACGATTATAATTCCGGCCTCTTCCCTGCTCTCTATCCGCTGTACAAAACTAAAGAAACCCGCTTCCAAATTAGCGTGTCAGCATTACACTGAAATCACTAAAACCAATTAGCCAGAATTTCAACTAGAGATTAGTGACACGGGTTTACTGAAGCCTTTTTAAAAACAGTGCATCTTGCATCACTGAGTCTTACCATTTGTGTTTGAAAGCCAGCTTTGGACACTAACTACGTCAATGGTCTTGCAGGACTCCACAGAAGCAGTAGCTTTAGATACATCACCTGCGCCACGTTACAGCCCGTCCCCGTAGAGCAGACATCTCCCGTTCTGCAATGAGCAGAGATGAGTTGCCCCAAATCCCAGACCGCCCATATTCTAGAGCTTTCTTGTGTGACTTTCAAGCCTCGCGTCAGAACCCTCTATGACGTTTTCATCAATTCTTAAAACCCTATAAATGAACAACTCGCTTTGCACCTTAAAACAAAATCTGATGGTCACCGCTGGGGAAGTTGTGTGAAGCCCGGTCCGGATATAGCGAGTTAGCGGATTGAGAAATGACCCAAATACCCAGACAATGATCATTGGAAAAACCAGTGCTGCTCTTTTAAGGATAAACTTTAGGCTTTAACCTTCAGAAATACGGAGGCCATTTTTACTCTGGAAACCTACTCGACTTCAAAGAGCCCCTCATTAGTTCAGGAGAAAGTATCAAGTCAATTAAATAACACGCTTTACTCTCCAAAGATCCCCAATCTGTGGATGAGACATTTCAGGCAATTATAACGAGCTAACTTAAGACAGTGATTTGAAGCATAAACTTGACTATTTCTGGAACTTTCAGTTTTGTTTCCGATTGGGAGGCAATTCAGAAATGACACAAAACCTCTTTTCTAAAAGCATAGCAGCCCAGCCTAGCCGGTGACATGAAAATAACTGAACGGTTATGAGGAAGGCACAGCCCAGCCATAATGATTAATCGTTGGAGCTCAAATAATTACCCAGTCTGTTACTCGTGTCGTTTGCAGCGTTCAAATGAAACGCCGTCCTTTTTTTTTTAAAAAAAAGGAAGTGTTTGGAACCCAGGTTTGCACCAGAGCGAGTTACTTATCGTCCCGAATGCAAGAAAAGGTGGTTCTATCTCTCCAGTTATATTCACGCCTTCACAAAGATACAATGAAAGTGATATATCGAACACTTGCTATCAATGGCTAATGATTAACGAAGGGTCATTTCTCTCTGAACAGAATGAGCCTCTCACCTGAAACCATCTAATATTTCTACTAGAGGGAGGTATGCAGGAAGATCCTGGTCCCAGGTATTAAAACAATGAATCCAATTCAATCTCATTGGGATTACTAGGAATCGCTAAGCGTTGACGATTTAAAAAAGGTTCCGCATTCTTAAATGTCTATTTGCAGGGAATACAACAAAATAAATTTCTAAAACTTCGAAGAAGCGAGGTTTCCCGATTTCTGCATCGCGGAAGAAACACATATTTCCCCAACTGAGGTTATCAAAATTCTTTCTCCTTCATTTACGCGACCGATTAAATGCTAACTTCTACAAACTTTTTTTTTAAAAAAAAGTTCTTTCTGGACAACATTCCATATTTGCCGTTAAACTCTTTCATTATTTTAGCGCCATTTAATGTAAATCTTTGCGGACCTGCAGGTTAAATCGAACAACACTTCAACCACTTTTCACTAAGCAATACCTGAACGCGCGTCTTAACTGAGTATTGTCTTGTGATGCAGGCTTTATTTCAAGAGTGTCTGACACAAATGTGTTTTCCATTATTTAATTATCCAGCCACTATTAGATTAAGTGTTTGAAAACAACCCTTCAAACGAAATTCAAAGGCGGGATGATGAACTCAAAACGTGCATTTTTTAAACCCTTTAACAAGATAAATAATCCCTACACAGCTTCCCGCGCGAATCTGAAAACTTTAATATATCCCTTTGCAATAGAATCTGAACATAAAATTCAAACGTGTAAGCGCAGTCTGCTGAGCTGTAAAATTGTTTGAGATCATTTCAAATGAAGCAATATTAGGATATGCGCAGGAACTGTTTATTAAATCAGAGATTACGTTGCGTTTACTTGTACTTTTTCACATTCAAACGACGCAGTTCCAATCAAAGTACATCACTTTTTAACAGATGCTTCGTGACCCGCATCGTTAGTGATTGAGTTTATGGAAAAGCTTCAGGCTGATTTGTGAGCTAAACAGTAATTAATATTTAATCACAACCATTATCATGACCCTTTCCACCTTAAGGTGTGAAAAGGAATTTGAAGCATGCTTTCAAAGGGCAGTAATTATGGAACCGCAAGTAAATACCAGACATTCTGCAACAATTTCACAGGGGTTTGGGGAGGGAATCTGCAATTGGATCCAACTGCTCCACACAAACATCAGTAGCGCAGTCTCAATCAATGGGTGGGAATCAGAAAGTTTCCCGATCCAATCTGGAGTCAGACAGGGCTGTCCTCTCTTCCCGGTCTTGTTTGTTTGCTGTATTGAACCCTTTGCTGAGTCTATTAGGAAGGATGCGGGCATAAGAGGGGTGACAATCCCAGGCAGCGGAGGCACTCAGGTTAAAGCCTCCCTGTACATGGATGACGTCGCCGTCTTCTGCTCGGATCCGCTGTCCGTGCGCAGACTGATGAGCATCTGCGACCAGTTCGAACTGGCCTCGGGAACCAAAGTTAACCACGGCAAGAGCAAGGCCATGTTCTTTGGGGACTGGACTGATCGGTCCTTTGTCCCCTTCACCGTCAGGTCAGATTACCTGAAGGTGCTGGGGATATTGTTCAGAAGGGCCGGGGCGTGCACCAAAACCTGGGAGGAGCGAGTAGCCAAGGTAAAACAAAAGTTGAGCATGTTGGGGCAGCGATCTCTCTCCATTCTGGGTAAGAACCTGGTCATCAGGTGCAAGGCGCTCACGTTGTCGCTGTACGTGGCGCAGGTCTGGCCCATACTCCACTCCTGCGCTGTGGCGGTCACCCGAGCCATTTTCCGCTTCATCTGGGGATCTAAAATGGACCGGGTCCGGAGGGAAACGATGTTCAAATCTCTGGACAAGGGCGGGAAAAATGTACCCAACGTGGCCCTCATCCTGATGACCACCTTCGTGTGCGGCTGCATCAAGCTGTGTGTAGACCTCCAGTACTCAAACTCCAAGTGTCACTACGTGCTGAGGTTCTATCTGTCCCCGGTGTTGCGAAGGATGGGCTTGGTCACATTGCCGCGGAACGCTCCATGCAGTTGGGCCGTGCCGTACCACCTATCCTTCGTGGAGCAGTTTCTGCGGGAAAACACCTTTGACCACCGGTCCATCAGGCAGTGGTTTGCGCAGAATGTCCTCAAGGCCCTACGGGAAAAGGAGACTGGGGATCATGTCGGATGGTTCCCCGAGCAGACCGTCAAAGTCATTTGGTGGAATGCCTCATCACCAGAACCTTCAAACAAGCACCAAGACGTAGCTTGGCTGGTGGTGAGAAGGGCCCTCCCCGTCAGATCCTTCATGCACACCCGAAGTCTCGCCCCCTCCGCACAATGCCCCCACGGTGGCTGTGGTGGGGAAGAGACGGTTGCCCGCCTCCTCCTGGAATGTGGCTTCGCAAAGCAGGTGTGGAAAGAGATGCAGTGGTTTTTGTTGAGGTTCATCCCGAGCAGCTCTGTAACACAGGAGTCTGTGCTCTATGGGCTGTTCCCAGGGACGCACACCGAGACAAACATCAACTGCTGCTGGAGGACTATCAATTCGGTGAAAGACGCCCTTTGGTCTGCCCGAAACTTGCTGGTCTTCCAGCGCAAAGAGTTGTCCACCACCAAATGTTGCAGACTGGCACATTCCAAGGTCCAGGACTACGTGCTGAGGGACGCACTAAAGCTTGGGGCAGCCGCAGCAAAGGCTCAATGGGGAAAGACCACAGTGTAAGGTCCCCCCACCAAGCTGAACTGAGGGGCTGGATCCATGGGAAACCCCTCGAATTGTATCTGGAAAATTTTGTGTGCTGTAAAGATAAAAATGTATATGGCATGACAATGAAATGGAAGGGTTGTGAGGCAACTCATAATTGTATAAAAGGAAACTGATCATCTTTGCACTGTTTGTATTTTTTGACTTGATGCTGTTTTAAACTGTTTGGGAATGCAATTTTTACAGATTTTTATGAATAAAGTATATTTTGAAAATAAATAAAAAAATTTCAGTCAACACGAGATTTGGGCTGTTGTCAGGACACGAACTGAAAGCACAATATTCCTCTTTTCATTCGCCAACTCTTTCTGCATTTTTTACAGTTGGAAACTTAACAGTATTCATTACGACCCAGTAGCTGCTACTGTACACCTGCTCAGGAACAGAAATAGCACAGAAAAGTTCTATTTCGCAAAAAGTATAAACACTATTTTAAAAAATAAACCTTTAATTGTACAAAAAGCTCTGCAAACAGACAATGAATCAACTGAGTATTACATAATAGTGTTAGCATATTAAATCTAGGTTATTTGTAGCATTTCACAGAATCCGAAATTTGTTTAGTACAATTTTTTTTTACAAAAACATCACTCTGCTTCCACTTGTAACGTTTAACGGCACACATTTTATATGACAATCAAATCGAAGTAAATACTATATCACTTATTTCAACAATTGAACCATAAACACAAGGGAAAGTGGTACAAAAATAGTGAACGCAAGAACCTTGAACCGCTCCTCTACATAAGCTTCCTCTGGTGCCATCTCCTGGATCTTTACGGCACTGTAGGCGCACTTGACCAAGTCCTGGGTGTTTAAAAATACCCACAGCAAAATAGACCCCATATTAAATTGCAACTGCTCCATTCACTGTTCCTGAATATACATATTTCACACATATGAAAATACCAACAAAATTATATTTAAGAGCGCAATAAAGTAATCGAATCAAGTTGCATTCCATTTTTATTTCACCCCGGACTTAGTTACGCTGCAATTTACTAATGTAATTCACATAAAATCAGTAGTACCTTAGGTAATGACCCTATTCTCACTAAAACTGTTCAAGAGTTACTGGTACTTCGGAGGTTAGTGGCATAATGTAAATCTAACAAATACATAAACTTTGACGGTTCTATTTTTAAACTTCTTCGTGTCTTCCTGTTACGTTTAAGCGGAATTAAAAGTAATTGAAAAAATATTTGCTGACCCACGGCCACAATCATCATTTCTGTTGGGAGCATTTAAGATTTTCCATCAGACAAGAGTGTGTTAAATCGGCACCATTTGACTTGTTAATTAGCGAAGAAGAAGAATATGGTGAGATGGACAAAGTGTGAAAAAGCGGACTGGCTTCTCACCTTTCCAAACTGGTTGTTCAAACATCTGCAAATCGCCTTGACCCCCAGGGGGCAGTACAGGGCTGAAATAGGGATTAATTGGAGCCCTGTTTCAGATTATCCTTGGTTGAAACTAGACCTATTGATTACTATGCATCAAGAGAGTAAATCACTGGATATTAAATCATTTGGAATTTACACCTAAAAGCATTACTGTTGTGCATAAATGTTTCTACGTTGTGAACCACTTTCCCAGTATTATAAAGGTCAACTATTTCCGAGTGATTTAAAAATAAGATCTGACTGCCACTGTTTTGTCAGTTCATAGCAATTTTAGTTGCATCCTAAACAAAACAAAATGGCACCGTAACTTGGGAGTCAGGCTCTGATCTGAATCCAGATCATACCAAAGTAAAATGGTGTTCAGATCCTTAACGAAACACAGGACATGCACTTCTAATGAAGGGCCCATACCAGAAATGTTAACTGTTTGCTGTTCACATCTTAACACGTACCAAGTCCTCTTCACCCATCGTCACTGTGCTTTCTGACCTACGTTGGTTCTCAGTCCGGCAACAACTTGACTTTAAAATTCTCATCCTTGTTTTCACTTCCATCTATGGCTAACCCTTCCCTATCTCTGTAAACTCCTCCGGCCCTACAACTCTCTGAGATATCTGCATCCTCCAATTCTGGCCTCTTGTGCATCCCCAATTTTAATTGCTCCACCATTGGTGGCTCTACTTTCAGATACCCAGGCCCTAACATCTGGAATTCACATCCTAAATCCATCCATCGCTCTTTCCTCCTTTAAGATGACCCTAAAACCTACCTCTTTCACCAACCATTTGGCCACTTGTCCTAATATCTTTTCATATGACGATGTAAAATTTTGTTTGATAACACTTCTGTGGAGTGCCTTGGAACATTTTACTACATTAAAAGGCACTATACAAATGCAAGTTGTTGTTGTTGTCTGTTTTTTCCACACATGCTGACCTGTCCACTGAGTGCCTGCAACATTTTCTGTTTTTAATTTAGATTTCCATCATCTGCACTTCTTATTTTTGGTTGAACTGCCAATTGCCTCTCAGTTTAATTTTGCACCAAGTGCTCTCTGAATTCAGGATAGTGCAAAACCCAATCCTGAAATTAGTAAGGGATCCAATGTATCTCCCAGACCATCTTTATAGTTTTATTTTTAATATTTTAACTGCTCGGAAAATGTAAATATTCCCAACTACATTTTTCTAACATTAAAATGAACTTCTCAGGGAATGGAATTCTTTGCATCTGCTGAAGTACACATATATCTCTTCTGTGGTTGACCTCAATGCACTTCACAGTCAGCAGTATAATTCCAGTATGTTGAATGGGATCACATTCCTCAGATACTGGAGACTGGTAGCTACAGCACATCTAGAATTCTGAGGCCTCTTGAGGCCAAATTCTGCATCATGAAAATATTGTATAAAACCAATTTAACTGTGCTTAGCTTCCGAGCCCGAATATGTTGCATGGTATTCACAATAATAATTTCCACTTTTCACCTAGCGAGAGAAGATGTTTAGTTACTCAATGGCAGCTACCTGGTGCATCAATACCAGTACATGTCCTGAATCCAACTGGTTTCAGACAAAATCAATTGTCTAATCCCTATTCATTCAATCATTGATGCTCATGCAATTCACAAATTGATCAATATTAAAAGGATTTATTGTTTCTGATAAACCAGCTATATAAAGAGGCAAGATGACTCCCCACCCATCCCTCGCACAAGAAGTGAGCAAGGTGTGAAATGGCAATTGATAAGCTGCAGATAAATGCATATTAGAGAACTGGTATCAATGGAACTTTTTAATAGAATCCAATGCAATTACATTTGGAAAAAGGGGAAAACAGGATGGGGTGAAGTTTTGCAATTCTTTAGGAAGCTGTGGAGTGAAGAGGCCCCAGTGGTCCAGAATATAATTAGATGCTTCAGTTCTCATTTTCATAGGCAGACTTCCAGCAAATCCAAATATATTGTACCTCAGAACCGATTAGCCACTTTGTAATGATAGGGCTATATGAAAACGCCGCTACTTTAAGCCACTAGTATTATGTTCCATTCTAAACCAGATTTCTACATATTCCTGTGCTTAAAAATTGAAACCCGAGTATAAAAACAGGAAGTACTGGAAATATACAGAATGAGGATCAACATCTGAAAAGGAAGGAGGGTTTAAGGTAAAAGTGATAAGACTTGCCCGAAACGTTGCTTATCTTTTTCACACGCTGAATGATATATTTTCATGTTGTGTCGGCTTAACTCAGTGGCAGCACCCTTAGCTCTGAATTAGAGGCTCAAGTCTGAGCACATTACCTAGGCTGACCCTTCAATGAGATACGGAAGGAGTGCTACATAGGAACAGGAATAGGCTGTTTAGCCCCTCCAGCCTGTTCTGCCGTTCAATGAGATCATGGCTGATCTGTACCCTAACTTCATCTACTTGCCTTGGATCCAGATACCTTAATACCCCTGGCTAGTAAAAATACATCAATCTCACATTTAATATTAATTGAGCTGGCATCTTCTGCCTTTTATGAGAGAGTTCCACATTTCTACTACCCTTGGTATGAAGAAGTGTTTCCTAATTTCGCTCCTGAAATGTCTGGCTCTGCTTTTTATTACAGTGTAATAAGTGTCTCTCTATCTACCTTATAAATTCCTTTCAAAATCCAAAAAGCTTCGATCAAATCACCCCTTAAACCTCTATATTCCAGGAAATACAAGTTTCTGCAATCTCTCCTCATACGCTTATCCTTGGAGCCCTAGTAGTATTCTGATAAATTGGTACTGCACTCCCTCTAAGGGCAATATATACTTTCTAAGACGCAGTGCTCAGATTGTACACAGTACTTTATATGTGGCTTTGTATCGTGTAGCAAAACTTCTTCCTCTTTATATTCTAGCCCTTCCGATATGAAGGGTAACATTCCATCCATCCTTTTGATTATTTTTTGTACCTGACAACTACTTTTAATGATTTGTGTACATGGACATTTAGTTCTCTTTGGACCTCCACTATTCCCAGTTTTTCACCATTTAAAAAAAAATACTTGGATCTATCTTTCTTCAGTCTAAAATGGATGCCACTTACCTGCGCTGAAATCCATTTGCCCACTCACATGATGGGAGCTGCCCTCTGTCAGTTGAGACTTTTAAACCAAGACCTGTTCAGGTGGACATAAAGATCCCAAGGAATTGTTTTGAAGAGTAGTTCTCTGATCCCATGGCCAATGTTATTATCTCAAATAACATGAGTGTAAAGGCGCACAGTCCTAGAATGATAAAGGCATTGACTGCTATGTCACCAAGTCCCTAAAGATTTCCAACTTAATTCACACCGACATAGATAAGATAAGCTGGAAACATAAAACTTCAACTTCACTATATTTCACTCTTTGTAAATGCATATGGTTTGTTGCCTGGAGGAATGGTATTTTCAGTAGTTGCTTGTAAGTTATCAGAACTATTTGTCGCTGTTGCTTTAACTCGCTGGAAGATTAATTATGTTGCATGTAAATCACTAATGTTAATCCAGCTTCTGCTGACCTTATACTATGCCCAACAAACTGATGAATAATTGTCTGTGGCATGATGTTTTTATCATGGAAAATATGGAAAATCAATTTTCTGATCATCTGGACAAATTTATTCAATGTTTCCATTTTTAAAGAAAAATTATATAAAAACTGGAAAAAAATGCAAGACTATAGGGAAAAAGCAGGAGAGTGGACTATCACATCAGGGTCACAGTTACGTTCCAGTATGGACTTGATGGGCTGAATGGCTTCCTTTTGTGCCATAATGACTAATTAAATAGCTCTTTCAAAGAGTTGGTACAGGCATGATGGGCCAAATGGCCTCCTTCTGTGCTGAATGATTCTATAGATAATCAGAAAAGTGAAAGTAAGGGGATTGAATTTCATTTGGGTGAGAACACGGTGCTTTCACATAGACTCAGATCCAGTCTGAATTGTTGGAATGAATGTCCCCTGGCTCTTCTGGCTGCACAAGTCCTGATTCTGTAAGTCTGAGAGCTGTTAAGCTAATTTCTAATAGGATTGAATCTGTAGCACAAGCTACCTATAACTTGGCACTTGGTTGTCCAATATCACTAAAACAGATTATCTGGTAATTTATCACATTGCTGCTTGTGGGCATTGCTGTATGCAAGTTGACTGTCCCATTTCCAACATTACAATGGTGATTATAAATAAGTACTTAATTGGTTGTAAAGTTCTTTGGGATGTCCTGAGGTCAGGAAAGGTGTTACATAAATGCATGTTCATTCTTTCTTTATTACACTGTAGAATCTAAGTCCGATGCACAGCTCAGCAGACATGAATTACCATGTTACATTGAGCTCAGAGACAAAGCAGTTCCTCACACGTATGCTTGGAGTCATGAGTAAGGTTGCGCTCCCTGGGTGAGCAATTTGTAACATTATAAGAGTGAAGGCAAGAGTGTTGCCTTTCTCCTAACATTACAAAAAGACTTCAGACCAAGTTTAATATTGGTGTATGAGGTTCCAGTGGACTGTCTTTGGAAAAGTTAAACATGGACTGCACCAAGCTGGAGTTTTACTACACTCCAGAGCAAGGCCAGTTGAAGTGAAATCATCTACTGGATATAGCCTCACACTTGCTGCTTTTATTGTGCTTGGGAGTGCATTTCAAACAGGACTCTTGTGTTATAATGCTACTCCCACATCATTACACATTAGAAACTGCTTCAGATCAATATAAAAGGAATCATATACCACAAGTCTTATCCAGAGACCACAAGGATCGTTGCTGATTGAAAAAAAAATCACAGAGTAGAGAGGGCATTATTCTGCACCAAGCTGCGCTATACCTTTATCAAGAACCTTTAATGGTGTTAGTGTGTGCTAAAAGTGGAAAAATGCTTCACTTCTCAACATTGACTCTTTTGGATGGCCACATAAATATTACACTTAATAGAAACTTAAAAGTAAATAGTTGGCAATCAATCTCTGAAAGATAGATTTGAGAGATTGGAAAGTGCAGGGTTTATGCTGCAGCCTCTTGCCTCTGGGACATACAGAAAATCAGGTTCAGATGCAAGGGATGCAAATCTCTGCTGTCTGATGCCTGTAGGGGTCCTAAATTAGGCAGTCTTATCCAGTTACTAGTGGGCATGAAATTGCCCCTAATTTGCTTTAATAAGCACTCAGTCAAAAAAAAATGATGTGGAAAATGGAAATTGTCACAGTACTGGCTGTGCTTCTGCAATTCTGCAATCTGGGCGGCATAGTGGCGCAGTGGTTAGCACCGCAGCCTCACAGCTCCAGTGACCCGGGTTCAATTCTGGGTACTGCCTGTGTGGAGTTTGCAAGTTCTCCCTGTGTCTGCGTGGGTTTCCTCCGGGTGCTCTGGTTTCCTCCCACATGCCAAAAGACTTGCAGGTTGATAGGTAGATAGGCCATTATAAATTGCTCCTTGTATAGGTAGGTGGTAGGGAAATATAGGGACAGGTGGGGATGTGGTAGGAATATGGGATTAGTATAAATGGGTGGTTAATGGTCGGCACAGACTCGGTGGGCCGAAGGGCCTGTTTCAGTGCTGTATCTCTAAATCTAAATCTAATTGGGACTGAGTCACATTTCTGGGGCTGAATGCAGGGAGCTTTACTCAGCACCAAACCCAGATCCCAAAATGGAAAGTGTTCAATTTCCCAGTGTTAACAAACCTCAACTTGATAATCAAAAAATCTCACATGTAAAAAGAAAATTTGGTCGACAAAACCTAACAAAATATGGATTTGACTATCACGTCACCATTTAGAGCAGGAAAGATATATCTATAATCATTGTTTTGGCTTCACTTATTAATGTTGTTGAGAAATTCCCATGAAATGGGACCCCAATGTAATCTTGGAGTATTATAGTCATGGTCAAAACATCATTTACAGCAATTAAAGCTAATGTGTGAATGAGCACATGTAAAAGGATTAACGCTTCTTCTCTATGTCAAATTGGTTTTATTATGTTAGGTAGGTAGCAAATGATTTGAAATATGCCCATAAGTCAACTAAAGTGTAATAAGCAGAGATTCTAACATGACCGCCTTTTTGAAGTTACTACACAGAGGGACCAGTTTTAAAGGCATCTGCTTGGCATAAACAGAATAGCAGAAGTTTGAAAACGGGGTTGAGTCCAGTCAGCACCCATTTACGCTGGCACTTGGACTGCCGCCATCTTGCTTAAGTTCTAGAGAAAGGCAACCAGACAGGAGACCAGTAATGTGCAATTTGAGGTCCTATAATGTAAATAAGACCGATTGCAATTTTGAGGCTTAAATGAGCAGTGTGTGCACAGCGCACCTGCTGTTTCAGGTGGATTTAAAAGATCTCATGGTGTTAATCAAATAGAACTAGCAGAATTCTCCTGGTGTCCTGTTCAACATTTATCCTTCAACCAACATCTCAAAAGAAGCAGATTATTTTGTCACTTACCTCATTGCTGCTTGAGGGAGCTTGCTGTGCTTCCCCATATTGCAACAATATCTACATGTCAAAAGTACTTCATTGGTCCTGAGGTCATGGAAAACGCTATATAAATGCAAGTTCTTTCTTAGATTCATTGCAACAGTATGGAAGGCCAAAGACACTGAGGTCAGAGTGAGAGTGGTATGGAGAATTGAAGTGGCAATTGACAAAGGCCGCACTTGTGGACAGGTTGGAAGTGTTCAGCAAAGCAATCATCTACATTGCATTCAATGACCTGGAACTTGCTGCCCACAAGGGTGGTGGAAACGGAGACAATCAATGACTTCAAAGGACATCAGATGGCCATTTGAAGGAAATAGACATGCAGGGCTACAGGGATTCTGTGGGGAAGTGGAACTTACTGAATAGCTCCGTGGAGAGCTGGCATGGACTCGATGGGCCAAATGGCCTCCTTCTGTGCCGTAAATGACTCGATGACTCTATGTAGAGGAGGCCACATTGTGAGCATGAATACAGTTTAACAGATTGCAGTAAGTGCACATAAATTGGTGGGAGTGAGTTCAAATCTGTAATCTAATCTCAAATTGGAGAGGGCAATTATAAACCATTTAAGTTCTGGCCTTGTGGTTTATGAGGTTATCTGAAACTTTAGATTATTGCCTTGTAACTCACAATCAAGTATCCATTATTCTCCATAATGATGGAAAGCCAATTAAGTTCCCGTAAATATTCAAACTACTAGAAATGATACATATTAATTATCTGCAAACAAATTCATACTTTGATCATTTTTTGATCAGATTCCCCTGTGGGTCAGCTGATGTACAATTATTTGGATTGAGTTAGATAGACCCCAAAACCTGATCCAGTAAGAATGTAGCTATGATGCAAGTAGTGATCTGGAGGCCAAATAAGCTCTCTGAATATCAGACAAGTACGAATGGAATTTGGAATGGTACAGCTGCTACAGGCCATTTTCAATAATCATAACTTTTCTGACTGGTTTGATAACATTTGTACAAGACCATTCACGCACATAAAATGGATTCTGCTGTGACAGGATACATAGAACCTTGCACTGATCACAAATTTTCTTGTTTTCAAGTCAGTTTCTTCCTTGCGCATGAAGTTTCTTTGCTGCGATTACTGCTTTGTATTTTAGTTCAGTGCTGAGTGTAGATACAAATTAGATCTACCTTAATCTCTTAGTTACATTTAATATCCAGACATACATCTGCTATCTGGACAAATTAGATGCACTGGCTGCAGCAACTTCCAAGACTGAAATGCAACCAATTTGGGGGAAAATACAAATAAGTGAAAAAGTAGCTAAATAATTAGATGTTAAAATTAACTAGTGGTAACTAGTAATAGCTAACATGATTGTTTAAAGGCATCATCACATTTTTACAAGTGTAATATTGGATCAACTTGAGTGTGTAGATTGGCTCAACTTTAACTCAAGAAAAAATAATTTAAAAGAAGGAATCTCAGTATTAATATATTGTTAAAAAATCCAAATATCAAAAATTAAGATGCATTTTAAGATTTAACTAGTTCTGTAATTATTTTGCAAATAATATACTTTTGCTTAAACAACAAGTATTTGAGACAACGTCCATAAACTGGTTGAAATTGTGAGAGGAGTGAATTAGTACAATGCTGATACGAACTATCAGCTCAGGCTTCTTAAGCTAACCTATGTTTCAGATGAATATGTTAATTTAAGTCTCTCACTCTGTCAGGACTCTGTAGTGAATGCACTGCATGTGCATTACTCCCAGGAGCTTGGCACAAACCTGCTTGCCTAGATGCACAGAGCTCTGCTCAGTCGGTCTCAAATGCCAGTTAAACATTAATGTTAATTTTCATAATTTTTTATCTTATTAAAGAGACAATGGTCCTTTTAGCTAGGAGAGAACAATCAAGAATTTGGTCTCTTTGCTCACATTATAAGAGTGGAAAATGATGTAAAGTGTTTTACAACTATAAAATCGTTCTAAAAAATTGAAGATTGAAATTAGATGACTGATATTCCAACCGCTAACTTATAATACCAGCCAAGTGACTCTGCCATGATCAGTTTAGTTTAGAGATACAGCACTGAAACAGGCCCTTCAGCCCACCGGGTCTGTGCCGACCATCAACCACCCATTTATACTAATCCTACACTAATTCCATATTCCTACCACATCCCCACCCGTCCCTATATTCCCCTACCACCTACCTATACTAGGGGCAATTTCTAATGGCCAATTTACCTACCAACCTGCAAGTCTTTGGCATGTGGTAGGAAACCGGAGCACCCGGAGGAAACCCATGCAGATACAGGGAGAACTTGCAAACTCCACACAGGCAGTACCCAGAATTGAACCCGGGTCCCTGGAGATGTGAGGCTGCGGTGCTAACCACTGCGCCACTGTGCCGCCGAACAGAAATCTAAATCAGCAGCTTTCAAACAGGTTTCTTACTGGTCATCCAGTTTCTGTCAATTGTGAATTTCTAGCTGTTATGTACAATTGACTTGAAAAGATGGTGAGACAACTGAGTGGCTTGCGAGGCAATTAGGAGTTACCGTATTGATGTGGGATGGAGTCACATATAGATCAGACCAGGTACAGACAGCACACTTCCTTCCCTAAAGGAGGTTAGAGAAGCAGTTGGGGTTTTATAACAATCCAATAGCTTCATGGTCACTTTTACTGATACAAGCTTTTTCTTTGTTTTGAGAATTTTAAAAACTGAATTCAAATACTTAAAATCCATGATTGGATTTGAATTCATGTTCTCAGGACTATTATTTCAAGTTTCTGGCTTACCAGTCCAGTAACATAACTATTACGCTACCTTAGCTGGTTGTTAGAATTTGCTGAAAAAAAAAACTATATTAACAATTTATGAAATAGCTTTTATTTATTTTTCACATTGAAACCTCCGACTGCCATATTTATTTTTCAAGACACTAAAGCAGGCTCCAGGCACTTTAATATAATTTATCCTATTTTGTTAATAAATTTACCAAGTGCATTAATGCACTGGAATAATCCCAAACATAACACAGCTATATTACTGACCTTGTTCATTTAATAACACAAATATCTGTAGGTTAAAACATTTCAGCTAGCTTACAAGTAACCTAAATTGAACCTAGACTAGCTTAAATCATTTTACATCTAACAGGTGTGAGCGATTCTGGCAATCAACGCACAATCATACCAGGTTTAGTTTAGTTTAGTTTAGTGATACAGCACTGAAACAGGCCATTCGGCCCACCGAGTCTGTGCCGACCATCAACCACCCATTTATACTAATCCTACACTAATTCCATATTCCTACCACATCCCCACCTGTCCCTATATTTTCCCTACCACCTACCTATACTAGGGGCAATTTCTAATGGCCAATTTACCTATCAACCTGCAAGTCTTTGGCATGTGGGAGGAAACCGGAGCACCCGGCGGGAACCCACGCAGACACAGGGAGAACTTGCAAACTCCACACAGGCAGTACCCAGAATTGAACCCGGGTCGCTGGAGCTGCGGTGCTAACCACTGCGCCACTGTGCCGCCCTCACCATTGAAGGAAAAAGATTGAAGGTGACATCCATAATGATAACGTTGTTCTTGATATCAATCTGAAAATTATATTGATCACCAATCCTGACAGTTTGTAATGTTTTACTGCTTAATGAATAATACTGCAGACAGAGGTGTGAAGTAGAGTCAGAGACAAAGGTCAGAATTTTCCCAGCCCCTTGAGGGTGGTTTTGGAGGTGGGACGGACGTGGAAATTCAGAACGATGCGCATCAGGTCAGCTCCCTGATGTGTTCCCACCTCCATGTGCTTTTCCCAGAGGCCAGCTCCCAGCAGCAAACGCTACCCACCCATTTGCAGCAGGTACCCAATTAAGGTCATTAAGGCCTCATTTAACATTGACTTTCTGATAGGAAGGCAAGTTTGCCAGCATTGCATGGACCCCCTACCATGTCAGGAGCCTGACAACACATCGGTGGTGGCTCCACAGCGGGAGCTTGAACGCCATCATATGATCTTGCAGACTCATGTGTCTGCAGCACACCCACAGGCATTTGGAGCCATTTTCCCTCTACACTGATTCCTGAAATGGTTCTGACCGTTATTTATAGGATGCCCATTTGGATCTTTAGGGGAGCACCTCCATCTTGTGGCACCCTCTCACTCTTCGTCTGCCTGAGCAGCACTCACCTTTCCCAGTGGGGCTGCCAGCCGGCCCTCCCTTTGACCCCTCCAATTGGCTCTCCTGTGTCTGTGTGCCACTTGCCTTCCCTAATTGGATGGCGAAGGCAGAGGTGGCTTACAAATTGGCCGCCTCCTGTAAAATTAAGCTGGTGGGTCACTACCGAAATGTGCCAGCTTGGGACCTGGAAATGGTCCTGACATCAAGTTCCCGACGTCCACACCAAAATTCAGCCCAAGAACTGCACAACCCTTCTGAGATGCTCGAGTGCTTGGCGGTGGCTTCAGGTTTATGGGCTTCGCAGGAGTAAAAGAAAACAATAAATTAAATGGCTGTCAGTGAGAATGTGCCGAAATCTAGCTGATGTTTACATCAGTCAAAAGCCATGTCCTCGCTGTTTTTAACTTTCTATCAAACCCGCTCACAATATTGTAAACCAAAAATAAACTATTAATTGTCAAAAGGAAAGGCACCAATAAATAATAAACTGAAGGAGATACCTCAGGAGTGAAGAGATGCTGATACTTGCCAGAGTGATCCTATGGAATCAATACAAAGTATCGTTTTCAGTCTTTCGGTGTATCTCAGATTCTCAACATTAAAATCACTTACTGGTGAAATATAGGAAAAACAAGACCAGGTAATAATTGTGTAACAGTCTGCAAAATAACATAAGTTACTTGAAAGAAATGAAGAGTAAAAAGGTTTAGTGTCATAACTTTAATGTTGCAAACTGAATGATAGCCAAAGGCTTCACTGTACTTTACTTACTAAATACCATATAACTGTAACTTATTTTCACTATTATTGGTGTAGCTTTGTGCCCAGAATTAAGGACAGGAAATTTCTGAGAATGTTAGGCAAGTCTGCACCTCCTAAAACCATGCCTAGGATACGCAGCAAACAAAGAAAGGTAACCTTTCAGCTTGGAAGCTGGAATGCGAGGACTGTGTGCCCTGGAGAGAATGTACATTCCACAGTAAGTGTACGCAAGACACATCTGATTGACTGTGAGCTACACAAGCTTGGTATCGACATTGCCGCTCTACAAGAAACCAGATTAGCCGACGCAGGCTCTATTTGAGAGGCTAAGTACACCTTCTACTGTCATGGAAAGAGTGCTGAAGATCGCTGTGAGCATGGTGTAGGCTTTGCAGTGAGCAGCTGGCTGGCGCAGTCAATTGAGCCGCCAGTAGCAACCTCGGAGCACCTCAACTCCCTATGGCTATCATCTGATGGAGACACAGTCAACATCATATGCGTCTGTGCACCAATTCTGAACATCAGCATCTCCGATAAAGAGCATTTCTCTGACTCCCTAAGTGATGTTCTGAGGAACATCCCAAAGGTGAGGCTATTCATCCTGGGTGACTTCAGTGCACGTGTTGGAGCAGACAGTGATTCATGGCCAACGTGCCTTGGTCATCATAGGGTGGGCAAGGTCAATGATAACTGACCACAACTTCTTGAGCTTGTGCCCTGAATGCACTCTGCATCACCAGCATCTTCTTCCAGGGCACACATCCACAAGGTATTACGGTCTGGGCATTGCCACCAACTAGACCTAGTCATCACGAGGAGGTGCGATCTGCCCAGTGTTCTTCACATCCGCATCGACAATAGCGCAGATTGTGACACCAACCACACTCTTAGCAACGGCAGAGTGAAGGTGCACCCCCGAATGTTCCACAGTTCCAAACGTGGCGGTCTGCCACGAATCAACATCCCTTGCATAAGCAATGATGCCAAATACCAGCACTTCGCACTGTCGCTCGAATGCTCGTTCCCCCAAACCTCAACAGGAAGCATCGATGCTGACATTGATAAATCCTGGAAGTCACTAAGCTCGATCAACTATGAAGCAGCAGAAGCATCATTTGGTAAAGGCGGAACCCGCAACAAGAACTAGTTTGAGACCTACTCAGCCGAGATGATATCTTCATTGATGCAAAAAAGAAAGCCTACATGATGCACAACATAAACCCCACAGCTAAGACACTGCACAACCTTAAAGTATCCAAGCACAGCCATGCAAAGGACAGGGAGATACCACACATGCATGCACTGGATCAACTTACCTCAGGAAATCCAAACTGCATGTGACAAAGGAAATCAATGAGCTATGTTCAAAGGGATCAAGAGGGCGCTTGGCCCTACCATCACCAAAGTTGCTCCCCTGAAGTTGGCAGATGGTGAAGTACTCATCGACAGAAGTAAACAATGTCCCGCTGGGCTGAGCACTTCTGTGAGCTATACTCCTGTGAGTTGGACATCTCCCAATCTTCACTTGATGCTCTCTCACCACTTCCTATCATGGATGAGTTAGATGATGAACCCTCATCACTGAAGCTCGAGAAGGCCACAGACGGCCTAGTGAATAGATGGCACCAGGCAAGAACGGAATCCCAGCCAAACTGCTCAAGCACAGGAAATCCCATCTATTGCCACACCTTTATGACCTTCTCCTTCTCTGCTGGATAGTAGGCTCTGTTCCACAGAAGATGAGTGATGCCAAAATCATCACACTATACAAAAACAAAGGTGACAGAGGAGACTGCAACAACTACAGGGGTATCTCAAGTCTTAGTGTCACAGGGAAAGCCTTTGCTAGGGTCATACTTAAAAGACTCCATTTACTTGCAGACTGAGAGTATCCGAAGTGCAGTGTGGTTTCCGTGCTGGCAGATCTACTGTGGATATGATCTTCTCCATAAGCCAACTACTAGAACAGAGCATATCCCTTTACCTTACTTTTGTAGATCTCACTAAGGAATTCGACATTGTCAGCAGAGCAGGGCTCTACAAGACTTTGGAAAAATTGGCTGTCCACCGAAGCTGCTGAGTCTCATCCACACCTTCCATGACAACATGCACTGCACTGTACAGTTTGATGGCTCCACTTCCAACAGCTTCAGAGGGAAGAATGGAGTGAAACAGGGTTGTGTCCTAGACCCCATGCTAGCATCATCTTCTCCATGCTCCTGACCTTCACCTTCCCTGCAGATATGGAAGGAATCTACTTGCACACTAGGTCAGAAGGCAAGCTCTGCAATCTATCAAGGCTGAAAGCAAAGACAAAAACACATCACGTCCTGATCAGAGAACTCCTCTACGCTGATGATGCTGCACTAGTCACTCACACGGAAACTCAGCTACAAAGACTCATGGATTGTCTCTCCCATGCCTGTAACTTGTTCTCCTTGACTATAAGCATCAAGAAAACCATAGTCATGGGACAAGGTGTTGTATCCCTGCCCCTGATCACACTAAATAACTCCCCACTGGAAGCGCTCGCACATTTTTTTTTCCCCAAAATATACCTTATTCATAAAAATCTGTAAAAATTACATTCCCAAACAGTTTAAAACAGCATCAAGTCGAAAAATACAAACAGTGCAAAGGTGATCAGTTTCCTTCTATACAATTATGAGTTGCCTCACAACTCTTCCATTTCATTGTCATGCCAATTACATTTTTATATTTACAGCACACAAAATTTTCCCGATACAGTTCGAGGGGTTTCCCATGAATCCAGCCCCTCAGTTCAGCTTGGTGGGGGGGATCTTACACTGTGGTCTTTCCCCATTGAGCCTTTGCTGTGGCTGCCCCAAGCTTTAGTGCGTCCCTCAGCACGTAGTCCTGGACCTTGGAATGTGCCAGTCTGCAACATTCAGTCGTGGACAACTCTTTTCGCTGGAAGACCAGCAAGTTTCGGGCAGACCAAAGGGCGTCTTTCACCGAATTGATAGTCCTCCAGCAACAGTTGATGTTTGTCTCGGTGTGCACATTCTGTGTGCACATTCTGCTACCTTGGGTCCACGGTGATAGACAATCTGTCCCTTGATGCAGAGCTCAATACACACATAGGGAAAGCAGCTATCACCTTTGGCTGACTTGCGAAACGTGCATGGAATAACACCAAGCTGACCCTTCGGACCAAGCTGATGGTTTATAAGGCCTGTGTTCTCAGCACCTTGCTGTATGGCTGTGAAACATGGGCGACTTACAGCTACCAGGAAAAGAAGCTCAATAATTTCCATCTTCACTGCCTGCAGTGCATTTTGGGTATATCCTGGCAGGACAAAATCACAAATGTGGCCGTCCTCTCAAAGGCAGAGCTCCCAACTGTGTTGGCACTGATCAAAGGCTGCTTCGGTGGATCAGATGCATCCAGAGGATGGAAGACGGTTGTGTACCCAAGGACCTACTGTATGGTGAGGTAGCCAGGGCCAGGCGGACAGTGGAGCGCCCAAAGCTCCGCTTCAGGGACGCTTGTAAGCGTGACATGAAGGCCCTAAACGTTGACTATCACACCTGGGAGTCACTAGCTGGCAAAAGAGGGAAATGGCGACACATCCTGTTAGCTGGTGTGCACTCACAGTGACCAGCTGCTACATCAGCTTGGCAACAGGTGCCAACTTCAAAAACAATAACTCACAGCATCACTTGGCAGCTTCACGTGCAGCACTTGTGGCAGAACCAGCCTCTCAAGGATTGTTCTTCACAGCTATCAACAAAGGTGCACCAAGAGAAGACGCCCCGCCAAAATGGATTGTTTGCTGCGTGTCCATCACCTTTCATAGATGGAAGGATGCCAATGTAATGTTTTCACTAATAAAAAGACAGAAGCAGCACAAACTATACAGTTTTATGATCTCCTATGATTTCTCCAAGATACATTTATTAGTGAATGATCAAACAAAGCTTTTCATGTCATTGACTGTGCCTGTTCCTCTTCAAGTGTTAATATCTGTAAGTGTAATGTCCTTGCAAATTACCACTACATCTCCAACCTCCCTTTCCTCTCCAAAGTCCTTGATTGTGTTGCTACCTCCCAAATCCATGCCCAGCTTTCCCGTGTTTGAATTCCTCCAGTCAGGTTTCTGTCCCTGCCACAGTACCGAAATGGCTCTCATCAAAGTCACAAATGACATCCTATGTGACGAAAGCAAACTATCCTTCCTCATCCTTCTTGGCCTGTCTGCAGCCTTTGACATGGTTGGCCACACTATCCTCCTCCAACACTTCTCCACTGTTATCCAGCTGGGTGGGACTGCTCTCACCTGGTTCCGTTCTTATCTATCTAATTGTAGCCAGAGAATCACTGAACATAAGAGATAGGAGCAGCAGTGGGCCATTCAGCTCCTCGAGCCTGCTTTGCCATTCATTAAGATCATGACTGATCTGATCATGACCTCATCTCCCACTTCCCTGCCTGCCCCCCATAACTTGCAATGATTTCTCTTGCCCCTCCCACACTGTTACCTCTGGTGTCCCCCAAGGATCTATCCTTGGCTCCCTTGTATTTCTCATCTACATGCCGCCCCTCAGTGACATCATCAAAAAGCACAGCATTAGGTTTCATATGTACACCGACAGCACCCAGCTCTACCTCACCACCACCGCTCTCAAATCCTGCACTTGCTAAACTATTAGACTGCTTATCTGACATCCAGTACTGGATGAGCAGAAACTTCTTCCAATTAAATATTGGGAAAACTGAAGCCATTGTCTTCGGTCTCCGCGCCAAACTCCGTTCCCGAGCCACTGACTTCATCACTCTCCAGAGCAATTGTCTGAGGCTAAACCAATTGTTCGCAACCTTGGTGTCATAGTTGACACCGAAATGAGCTTCAGACCACATATCCACTCCATCACTAAGACTGCCTATTTCCACCTCCATAACATTGCATGACTTCGCCTCTGTCGCAGCTCACACCTGCTGTTGAAATCCGCAGTCATACCTTTGTTACCTCTAGGCTTGACTATTCCAGTGCACTCCTGGCTGGTCTCCCATATTCTACCCTCCATAAACTTGAGGTCAACCAAAACTCTGCTGCCTGTGTCCTTACTCGCACCAAATGCCATTCACCTATCACCCCTGTGCTCGCTGACCTATATTGGCTCCCAGTCAAGGAATGCCTCGATTTTGAAATTCTCATCCTTTTTCCAAATCCCTCCATGGCCTCACCCCTCACTATTTCTGTAATCTCCTCCAGCCCCACAACCCTCCAAGATATCTGCACTCATTTAATTCTGGCCTCTTGGTCTTCAGTCTTCAGCTGCTGAGGCCCCAAGCTCTGGAATTCCCCCCTAAACCTTTCTGACTCCCTACCTCTCTTTCTTCCACTAAAAGGCTCCTTAAAACCTACCTCTTTGACCAATCTTTCGGCCATCTGCCCCAATATTGCCTTATCTCTAAGTTTGCTTCATTATGCTTCCGTGAAGTGCCTTGGGATGTTTTATCATATTAAAAGCACTATATAAATATAAATTGTTGCTGTTGTTGTATAATTGCTTGTTCTGTATTATGTGATCGGGGAAAAGCTTCCTTTAAAATCTCACTTAACTAAAGACTTCAAATAATTGCTTGAGATTTTATCCTCATTCTTTGTAGCTCTCATCTGCATTGTGTCATTTTGTTATCTGAAATACATAAGCACTGACACACTTTGGCAGCAGAATTTTAATCAATCATATTTGCACCATTTTCCCTTAGTCCTTCAATGACCTTATGAAAATTACTCACCTCTAAGTTCATCCTGCATAAGGTGTTTGAATAAGTCAATTCCGCCAGTAGAGTACTGAGCTGGATAGAATGAAAATTACCATACACTGTTCTAGTATAACTTATTTCTACTGTGCATAAATATTTTAATAGCCCAGTTACCTTTCAATGAAGATTATCTGAAATCCAAAGCCACAATTGTGCTGTTCACTTATTTGAAAGACTCATGCATAAAACAAGATGCTGCTTGGAGCTCAGCATGCCAATGTACCCGTTTAAAAGAAGTAAAAGTAGAGGTTGCATAAAGATTGGAGTAAGCTGTAATAAAGGCTGAATATATCCTTCAATAATATTTCATTTAATTCCCTGTGACATTCAAAATAAAGACACAACTTTCACAGATGCAAGAAAGTAAAGTATTTACTGTTGGAATATCAATTTTTCTCTTTAGCTCTGCATTATCTTCCTCTGAACAGATTTTACCAGCATAACCTGAAGATTAGAAAATTTAAGTCCTGAGGTTCTTGATGGCAGATAATTATATTTCAACAAGCCGTTAGATCAGAGGAGCTGTTAGATTTCTGATAATAAAGTCCCCAATCTATACAATAGTTCATCTTTTATTTCTTTATGCAAAAGGAAGGAAGGCTGTGCTATGAGTGCATTACAAGAAAGTGAAGCTAATGTCATCATAAATCATATAGACAAATAGTTTCACAGGGTCATCCTAATCCTATTGCATTGCTGCCTCATAACATGCTTCTAGTTATGTTCAAAATCTACAGGTTTGGGAGCACATTTATTTGCTATTTATTTCCAATTTTCTTTTCCCTTCTCCTGAAGGCTGTTTCCAGTTTATGTAAATTGGAGGAGATTGCTGCCAAGCCAATCTCATTCTCGCCTGACATCCATACACATGGACATTCCATCAGGGTCTCCCTGGATCACTATGGGGACAATAACCCCTGCTTGATTTAATGCTGTCCTCTCTCCTTTGCTCAGGAGCACTGGGGTGAGATTGGCTAACCCCCAGGAGTGACTGGATAATTGAATCATCTAGTCTGTATGGGTTACTACTAACAGGGGCCAATGGGTCATCAGCAAAGTGGCTTGCAGATGTAAAGTTTGTGTATATGTGTTTAAAATATATATGAATGAAGAATCAAATTTGAATTAATATAGTGCGCCTCATGTTCTCAGGATGTCCCAAAGACCTCTACAGTCAATGAGTTCCTTTTGAAGTGTCATCACTATAATAGTATTTATCATTTTCCAAAAACAATAATGAGCTAAGTAGCAACTTCTCCAGTAGGAGGCACACCCATAAATATATTTCGTGAATTAATCTGGTATTGTACTATGGGGCTTGTAGTGCACTAAATGTTAAGGAAAATGGATTTGCAATAAAACTTGTTCTGCTCCCCCAACCAAAAGTGCATGAATAAAATCATATGATTTAAATCACAGCACTTTCATGAAAGTCAGTTGTTTCAATACACAATGCATTCTTCAATTGCATAGCCAAAGGCTGCGATTAGCATTCCTAACACAACCAGGTAACCTTGGCTGCCTGTAGAAACAGGAACGTCCACAGATTGCTTAAAGAAATGGCCTAGGTGGTGTTGTTAAATCTCATGCCTGAACAAAAACATTTTAGAAGATCTTTCTGGAATTAAAGATCCTTTAATTCCAGTCGCAATATTCTTTGGTGATTGTTATATATTTTTAACCTCAGAACTGTGACTCGCTCATATCTTAAAAGTCAGCATTATTTTTTAAATGATCAAATTGCATAATATATTCTGTAATTTTTTTGAAGAATTTCCTTTAATACTAGATCCCTTATATGATACTGTCAGTATCGCTATAACAAATTCATACCCCAATATAGCTCTTGTATTTAAGTGAAAAACAGTCATTTTGCACTGGCACTTTGACTACTCTAAAGTTAACATTGCTTTTCTGGTTTTGAAGTACCATCTACTGAATTAAATGTTGCAATCCCTTCACCCCACCATTCACAGCTGTACCCTCAGTTATTTAGACTCTATTCCCTTTCCAAACCTCTCTACCTCCAAGATCCTCCTTAAACCCCACCACTGTGACCAAGCTCTTAGACAGAGCTCCTAAAATCTCCTTCTTTGGCTTGGCATCATATTTTGTCTGATTATTCTTTATGAAGTGCCTTGGGATGCTTTTCACTGTTAAAGACGATAATTAAATTTATTTTTTATTCATTCTTGGGATGTGGGCATCACTGGCAAAGCCAACATTTATTGCCCATCCCTAATTGCCCTCGAGAAGTTGATGGTGAGCTGCCTTCTTGAACTGCTATAGCAGTTTGATACAACTTAATGGCTTGCTAGGCTATTTCATGGGCAGTTAAGAGCCAACCACATGGCTGTGTGTCTAGACTCACATGTAGGCCAGACCAGGTAAGGATGGCAGATCTCCTCCTCTTAAGGACATTAGTGAACCAAATGGGTTTTTATAATAATCCAGTATCATAATTAAAGAAACTAGTATTTTATTTCAGATTTGTTTAACTTTTAGAATTTAAATTCCACTAGTTGCTGTGGTGGGTTTTGAACTCATGCTGCCAGAGCATTAGGCCAGGCGTCTGGGTTACTAACCCAGTAACATGACTACTATGCTACCATCCCTGTTACTGCCAACAAATGAGAGATAGGAATAGAGGAAAAAGTGTTTCCTATAAAGAAATTGGTTCCACTCTTTTCATGGAACTTACAAAACAAAAACAGACCGTTTGGCACACCCAGAATAAATTGTGTTTATCTTCCACAAGAGAATTATTCCTAATCCCTGTTTCCATATTCTTTTATTGTCTTTTTCTTCAACTACATATCTAATCTTTCTAAAATTTCTCTCATGGGAGAGAAGACAACCATATCCTTGACTCAAGTTGTGGTATATGCATATATATTTATTTTCAATTACATTAGGCAAATTATGGTTAAAATACTAACTCTGCATAATATAAACCATATGTAACATCAGTGAACATAAGTGCCATTGTCCATATATTTGCATTCTGGAGAGTTTTAAAAATCATACTGCTTAATTTTTATGCAGTAATCTGATGCAAAATTCCAAATCATAGTTCATAAAAACTCTGTTCATATCTATGTAGACAATTAATCCACAGTTTTAGCCATCATTCATTCTCTCTCAGCTGGTAGATGACAAAGAAGGTTCAGAAAATGAGCCGATGAACTCCTTTCCCAACACAGATCCAACATCCAAGGAGTGTAACAGCCAAGGAGAGAAGGTAGGCAGAGGTTGTCACATGAATTACAAGTTCCTCCACAGAGACTCATCATAACAGGTGGGAATAATAGGAAATAATATTGAGCAAAAATTGGCAGCTAATATCATCTCATCCATCTGTTCCAGATGAGACATTTATGGTCTAAAAATCCCATTTTAAAAAGGCCAAAAGCAAATAAATATATAAAAGAAAGATGACTTGCTGGACTTAGTTCTATCAAGGCAACTGAGACATTAACTCACTAGTCTCAGACCACCAAGTCTCACTATATACAAAGAGTGCAGTCATGTATGTCATCCAATGCATTTATTCATTTTCCAGATTGTTTCTTCAAAGAAGGTTCTTTGTAATGTCCTATGGCAAAACTATGATCCCAGTTTAATATTTCTAGTATTGTTTAGTAAGGACTTTAATAAGGACATACCAGACAATGTATAAAGTTTCAAGGAGAAATGCATTTTAGTCCTATCCCAAAGAATTCCACTTGTATGAAACTCTATGCAGACATCCAGAAGAGATTCCTATCCTAGTGGGCAGCCAAAGACTTCAGGGTCAATTTTAACATTTGGTGCAAAATGGGCAGTTGGCAAGTTGGGTGCACTCTCCCATTGTTCCTGTCTTGAGGCCCAAACCATTTTGAGACCCAGTCTTCATTTGTGTGGATCCGGTGATTGCTTGCACAACCCAACACTCCAATGGAGTTTGCTGATTGGAGAGGACAGGAAATCGGCTGTGGAGCTGACTAACAGTTTCGGCCTGGAGAGGAGAAAGGGCAAGGGTAGCAGGGTGGTGGGGAGTTACAGAATACTTTTATCAATTCTTTCTTAAAGTAGGACACTAATATTCTGTAAAATCCAAATTATTTAAGTTTGATGTACTTATGAAGAGGTGTCTTGGAACTCATGTGTCCTTTGTAATAGAATCTATGGTTGCAAATCTTGTTTTTATTTCAGACCCTAAGAGGGAAAATAGAACCGAAACAGAAACTAGAACAGAAACAAACAGAGACTAAAACTGAAACAGAAGTTGGAAAAACAACTTCATGTTTCTGGGGAAACTGACACTGGTTAGAACCAGATAAAAAGGAGACAAAGTCCTTCCCAGACCAGGCAGCTCAGGCAGGAGTGGAGCGCCAGCAAGCAGAAGAAAGTGAAGACTGAACCCTGACGCTGTTTTTGTTACTTAAAGTGGCTGACTAACTAGACCCGGCCATAGAGTGCACAGGTTGTCACTGAAGTACTCGGGTAAAGGGAAGGCTGGTATATCCACGCCATCAAGACTGTCGTGAGCAGGGCTGAGGAAGTTCTGGAGAAGTGTGTCTTGTGGTGAAGGTTGTACCTGTGGAGTTCAGATTGAGAGGGAACTGCTTTTGGAAGAAAAATAATGGCTAAATCCGTAAAGAAAGGAGCTGAAAATCTACCTGAGGAATTTCAGAGTTTTGAAGAACTATGTGACTGTAATCGTTACCATATATGCTGGGTGGACTGCCCAGCGAAACCATGAGACTTATCTCTGTTGTATCTGATAGTTAAGGCGTAATTTGTAATATATATATTGATCATGATTTGTCTGTTGCTTCATGTTTAATTTATGTTGGTTTTGATCTGAGTGTTAAAGTTAAATTTATAAAAGTGAAATCTTGCTCATTTGGTTTGGTTTTCTAAATTGGGGTCAATCGGTGGATTTGATACTTTTTGTTTGATGCTGATCTCCATGGGGATCATTACACCTTAGTTATCTAAATATATTTCTGAAGAAGACTTGTCTGAAATCTGAAATCTCAATATTCACATTTACAGAGCTAACATAAACAAATCCCAAAATAACCTGCGCTTGATGTTACTATCTCTAACATTCCTTGAAAGAGAATAAATTAAAACCCATGAGTAAAATATGCTATTTATAAGATGAGAGATGAAGTTACTGGAAGTATTAAGTCATTTAATGCTGATAAGACAATAATATAAATTTATGATTGAACACATTAAAATCAATGGGACTGAAAATTGACTGAGTTCTATAAAGGGCAAGTGATCTGCTCCCCGAGGTTCTGCCCAGGCAAGTACATAGAAAACAACTCCCAAATAATCTAACGTGTAACTACAGGGTAATTGTTTAAATTTGAGAATCAGTTTTTGTCTTTTATCTTTGTGCAGTTGAATATGTTCTGATTTTTTAATGTTGCCAAGTGAGCTTGTCGATAATTGTTGAACCTATCCCTCTGTTTGCTTAAAGTATAGTTGAGATATCTAATTCTACTCTGGACATTGCTCTGTTCCTGTCGCTGAATGTATGTCAGTCTTGGTGATGTTGACATTAGCTGATGAAAACACAGAAATAATCAATAACTTATTAGCGTCTAGGTGTACAGGTCTAGTGTTGTCAATAAATCATCCAGATGCAAAGAGAGGGATCACTAGACCTTTACATGCAGACACCATTAATTATCCAGATGCATGTCTCTGTAAGAGTATGAGGAAGCATGTAATGAGAAGAGACGTTTCCACATAACCATGAAACTGGTAAGAGATACTTCAAAGCAAGGCTGTGAGCATCAGGATAGAATGATCAAGCCCTCTTTTGCTGCCAGTGCTATGAATTCTGGCATTCCATTCGTCCATCCTATTCCCACTGACTCTCGCAAGTCCATGCCGGCATGCAGGAGTCTGCCCATACAGTCTATTCAACTTCATTCAAATTAGCTGACATTTCAAAGTTCAGCAAGAAATTGCAACGTTGCAACATTAGTTCAAGTTATTGGAGAATTTAAAGTTTTCAGTGCAAATAAAGACTAAATTATCAGGAGTAAACTGCATTGCCATTACTTAGTGAGGAAAAGAACTTCTAAACTTTCGTCCCACTGGAGTTTTAATATTTTTTAAAAACTTGTATCTATCGCTAATGGATTCACAAATTAGTTGCTTGCAAAATAACAGCTTTTCATATACCTTTCAGCTATACTCTTACTATCCAAACTTCTATCCCTACAACTTCAAAGCTATATTTTCCTTACAAAACTCAAAATTGCATTTTAGCAATAGTGTAACCTGAACAGATATTTATTGTGCTGATTATTCTCACCTGGATTAAAAACGAGACATATATTTTGAATTTATTGCAGGAGCAAATGCTCTTTTTAAAAATAAATACTTGTTAATTTATTTTAAGTGCTTGTTACAGTTTGGAATCAAGTCACTTTGATGCAAACTGCCCAGCATTAATATCCTTCATCAGAGGTCTGAGAGCTGAAGAGCAAAGAGGAACAAATTTCTATTGCAGATTTCAATCTATGACACAAAGCATTTTTATTAAAAATGAAAGTGGAACTTTTTTAAAGTACAAAAAACAAATAAGAAAGTTTACTTGGGGCAGAAGAAAACTAAGAATAATTTCTGAAGTTACAATTATCTGCCAAAATAAATCCCAGAATATTTTGTATTATTGACACAGAGGTAACTTTTCAAACCAACTGCTTTAGTTAATATACATTATCTGAAAGTGTTATAATGATAAGCTAATGGAGCAATTTTTTCAGACCACCTTAAAAAGAATTTAACCTCTACAAAAATGTTCCAATTAAATTTTTTTTCCTCAAAAAACGTATGTCATAATCTCTACCATATTATTGATACTAATAAGCATGGGCTCCATTGCAAGCATGGTTTTTATTAAGCTAATGATACCCAGTAATGCAGTCTGGAAGAGTCTTTTGTTATGCATTTCAGATCTTAGTGTAGCATTATATATCTTTCTCCAATATTCCCACCTGTAAGACTAATATGCTCACAATTTTTGTTATGCTACCTCAGTCTGGTGAGTAGAAAATGCATACACCTCCAAGGAACAGTACTGCATCCCTATCATAGTGCCATTAGTGGAATTAAATATATAATTTACCTCTACGACACTTGGAGGTGGCCCTCTTACTGCTCCCATGATTTTTTAAAATTTGTTTATGGGTTGTGGATGTCACTGGCTAGACCAGCATTTATTGCCCATCAGAAAGTGGTGGTGAGCTGCCTTCTTGAACCGCTGCAGTCCTTGGGGTGTAGCTACACCAACAGTGCTGTTAGCAAGGCAGTTCCAGGATTTTGACCCAGTGATAGTGAAGGAGCAGCGATATAGTTCCAAGTCAGGATGATGTGTGGCTTGGAGGGGAACTCGCAGGTGTAGTGTTCCCATGTGTCTGCTGCCCTTGTCCTTTTAGGTGTTAGAGGTTGCAGGATTGGAAGGTGCTATCGAAGGAACCTTGGTGAGTTGCTGCAATGCATCTTGTATATGGTACACACTGCTGCCACTGTGCGTCAGTGGAGAAGGGAGTGAATGTTGAAGGTGGTGGATGGGGTGCCGATCAAGCTGGCTGCTTTGTCCTGGATGGTGCTGAGCTTCTTGAGTGGTTTTGGAGGTGCTCCCATCCAGGCAAGTGGAGAGTATTCCATCACACGCCTTGTAGACGGTGGACAGGCACTGGGGGTGGGGGGGGTGGTGCTCAGGAGGTGAGTTACTCGCCGCAGAATTCCCAGCCTCTGACCTGCTCTTGTAGCCACAGTATTTATGTGGCTGGTCCAGTTCAGATTCTGGTCAATGGTAGCCCCCAGGATGTTGATAGTGGGGGATTCAACGATGGTAACGCCATTGAACATCAAGGGGAGATGGTTAGTTTCTCTCTTGTTTGAGATGGTCATTGCCTGGCAAAAATGTAACTTGCCATTTATCAGCCCAAGCCTGAACGTTGTCCTGGTCTTGCTGCATCTGGACACAGGCTGCTTTAGTATCTGAGGAGTTGTGAATGGTGCTGAACATTGTGCAATTATCAGCAAACATCCCCACTTCTGACCTTATGATGGAGGGAAAGTCATTGATGAAGCAGCTGAAGATGCTTGGGCCTAGGACTCTACCCTGAGGAGCTCCTGCAGTACTGTCCTGCGCCTGAGATGATTGACCTCCAACAACCACAACCATCTTCCTTTGTGCTAGGTATGACACCAACCAGTGGAGAGTTTTCCTCCGATTCCCATTGACTCCAGTTTTTCTAGGGCTCCTTGATGCCATACACAGTCAAATGCTGCCTTGATGACAAGGGCAATCACTGTCACCTCACCTCTGGAGTTCAGCTCTTTTGTCCATGTTTGGGCCAAGGTCTTAATGTGGTCAGGAGCTGAGTGACCCCGGCAGAACCCAAACTGAGCATCAGCGAGAAGGTTATTGCTGAGCAAGTGTCGCTTGATAGCAATGTCAATGACCCCCTTCAGTCACTTTGCTGATGATCGGGTGTAGACTGATTGGGCAGTAATTGGCCAGGTTGGATTTGTCCTGCTTTTTGTAGGTAGATGCCAGTGTTGTAGCTGCACTGGAACAGCTTGGCTAGGGGTGCAGCTAGTTCTGGAGCACAGGTCTTTAGTGCTATTGCCGGAATGTTGTCAGGCCCCACAGCCTTTGCAGAATCTAGTGCTTTCATCCTTTTCTTGATATCACATGGAGTGAATCGGATTGTCTGAAGACTGGCATCTGTGATGCTGGGGCCCTCAGGAGGAGGCTGAGATGGATCATCCACTCGGCACTTCCAGCTGAAGAGGAATGCAAATGTTTCAGCCTTGTCTTTTGCACTGATGCGCTGGACTTCCCCATCGTTGAGAATGCGGATGTTTGTGGAGCCTCCTCCTCCTGTCAGTTGTTTAATTGTCCACCACCTTTCACGACTGTATGTGGCAGGACTGCAGAGCTTAGATCTGATCCGTTGGTTGTAGGCTCACTTAGCCCTATCACATGCTGCTTCCGCTGTTTGGCATGCAAGTAGACCTGGGTTGTAGCTTCACCAGGTTGACACCTCATTTTGAGGTATGCCTGGTGCTGTTCCTGGCATGCCCTCCTGCACTCTTCATTGAACCAAGGTTAGTCCCCTGGCTTGATGGTAATGGTAGAGTGGGGGATATGCCACGCCATGAGATTGTGGTTGAATACAATTCTGCTGCTGCTGATGATGGCCCACAGTGCCTCATCGATGGCCAGTTTTGAGTTGCTAGATCTGTTTGAAATCTATTCCATTTAGCATAGTGGTAGTGCCACACAACACTACGGAGACTTTCCTCAATGTGAAGACGGGACTTTGCCTCCACAATGACTGTGTGGTGGTCACTCCTATCAATACTTTCATGGACAGATGCATCTGTGACAGATAGATTGGTGAGGATGAGGTCAAGTAGGTTTTTCCCTCTTGTTGGTTCCCTCACCACCTGCCGCAGACACAGTCTAGCAGCTTTGTCCTTTCGCACTCAGCTAGCTCGTCTCCCACCCAGAGTACATTCTGCGCCCTTGCTACCCTCAGTGCTTCTTCCAGTTGGTGTTCAACATGGAGAAGCACTGATTCATCAGCCGAGAGGGGGGTAATAGATGGTAATCAGCAGGAGGTTTCTGTGCCCATATTTGGCCTGATGCTATGAGACTTCATGGGGTCCAGAGTCAATGTTGAGGACTCCCAGGGTAACCCCCTCCGACTATATACCACTTGCCGCCACCTCTGGTGGGTCTGTCCTGCCGTTGGGACAGGACAGACCCAAGGATGGTGATGGTGGTGTCTGGGACATTGTCTGTAAGGTATGATTTGGTGAGTATGACTATGTCAGGCTGTTGCTCGACTAGTCTGTGACAGCTCTCCCAATTTCAGTACAAGCCCCAGATGTTAGTAAGGAGGACTTTGCAGGGTTGACAGGGCTGGGTTTACTGCTGTCGTGTCCAGGTCGACGCCAGGAGGTCTGTCCGGTTTCATTGCTTTTGTTTGACTTCATAACAGTTTGATAAAACTGAGTGGCTTGCTAGGCCATTTCAGAGGACAGTTAAGAGTCAACCACATTGCTGTGAGTTTGGAGTCACACGTAGGTCCGACCAGGTAAGGACGGCAAGTTTCTCATGATCTCCTTCTGGCGTCTCCTGCAGCGCCAATCGTGGGGTGGGAGCATGCTAGTTCAGCAGCAGCATCACCAGGGGCCTCTTATGAAACCGAACCAGCAGGGCCAGCCCCTCACATCACTCAAGCACACTCTCCACTAGTGCAGATACTCTCTCATTGGTGGGTCCTCATACATGGTTAGAAAGGGCGAAGAGCACAGCACTAGTGAGCAGGAGGAGGTGAGAGAGGCAGTGGCAGTTGTGGGCAGTCCTCCTTGGGGGATGGAGGATATACACAGCCATGCCCTGTTGGGTGCAAATGCACAGCCTCGGGAGTCACAAGCAAGGCAGCTCTACTTTAACCAGCAGCAACAGCTGTGTATCCACGTGCCAGAGTTCCCTGAGGCAGGGTGGGTCATGGACTGAGAAAGGAAGAGTCCATTCAGCTCACGTGCACCACCATGGCTCAGTGCTTTGAACGCATGAGCTCCTCCATTGACAGTGGCCAACCTCATGGAGAGCCATGTATGGTAACACTCACAGTGGGTGCAGGAACAGCACACTGACATGCACAGAATTTTTTTTTTATTCATTCATGGGATGTGGGCATCGCTGGCCAGGCCAACATTTATTGCCCATTTCTAATTGCCCTTGAGAAGGTGGTGGTGAGCTGCCTTTTTGAACTGCTGCAGTCCATGTGGGGTAGGTACACCCACAGTGCTGTTAGGAAGGGAGTTCCAGGATTTTGACCCAGCGACAGTGAAGGAACGGTGATATAGTTCCAAGTCAGGATGGTGTGGGACTTGGAGGGGAACTTGCAGGAGGTGGTGTTCCCATGTATTTGCTGCCCTTGTCCTTCTAGTTGGTAGATGTCGCAGGTTTGGAAGGTGCTGTTGAAGGACCCTTGGTGAGTTGCTGCAGTGCATCTTGTAGATGGTACACACTGCTGCCACTGTGCGTCGGTGGTGGAGGGAGTGAATGTTTGTAGATGGGGTGCCAATCAAGCAGGCTGCTTTGTCCTGGATGGTGTCAAGCTTCTTGAGTGTTGTTGGAGCTGCACCTATCCAGGCAAGTGGAGAGTATTCCATCACACTCCTGACTTGTGCCTGGTGGACAGTATTTGGGGAGTCAGGTGGTGAGTTACTCGCCGCAGGATTCCTAGACTCTGACCTGCTCTTGTAGCCACGGTATTTATATGGCTACTGCAGTTCAGTTTCTGGTCAATGGTAGCCCCTAGGAAGTTGATAGTGGGGGATTCAGTGATGATAATGCCATTGAATGTCAAGGGGAGATGGTTAGATTCTCTCTTGTTGGAGATGGTCATTGCCTGGCACTTGTGTGGTGCGAATGTTACTTGCCACTTATCAGCCCAAGCCTGGATGTTGTCCAAGTCTTGCAGCATTTCTACACAGACTGCTTCAGCATCTGAGGAGTCACGAATGGTGCTGAATATTGTGCAGTCATCAGCGAACATCCCCACTTCTGACCTTATGATTGAAGGAAGGTCATTGATGAAACAGCTGAAGATGGTTGGGCCCAGGACACTACCCTGATGAGCTCCTGCTGTGATGTCCTGGAGCTCAGATGATTGACCTCCAACAACCACAACCATCTTCCTTTGTGCTAGGTATGACTCCAGCCAGTAGAGGGTTTTCTCCCTGATTCCCATTGACCTTAGTTTTGCTAGGGCTCCTTGATGCCATACTTGGTCAAATACTGCCTTGATGTCAACAGCAGTCACTCTCACCTCACCTCTTGAGTTCAGCTCTTTTGTCCATGTTTGAACCAAGGCTGTAATGAGGTCAGGAGCTGAATGGTCCTGGTGGAACCCAAACTGAGCGTCACTGAGCAGGTTGTTGCTAAGCAAGTGCCGCTTGATGGCACCGTTGATGACACCTTCCATCACCTTACTGATGATTGAGAGTAGGCTGATGGGGCGGTAATTAGCTGGGTTGGACTTGTCCTGCTTTTTGTGTACAGGACATACCTGGGGAATTTTCTACATTGCCGGGTAGATGCCAGTGTTGTAGCTGTACTGGAACAGCTTGGCTAGGGGCACGGCAAGTTCTGGAGCACATGTCTTCAGTACTATTGCCGGAATATTGTCAGGGCCCACAGCCTTTGCAGTATCCAGTGCCTTCAGGCGTTTCTTGATATCACATAGAGTGAATCCAATTGGCTGAAGTCTGGCATCTGTGATGCTGGGGACTTCAGGAGGAGGCCGAGATGGATCATCAACTCGGCACTTCTGGCTGAAGATTGTTGCAAATGCTTCAGCCTTATCTTTCTCACCGATGTGCTGGGCTGCCCCATCATTGAGGATGGGGATATTTATGGAGCCACCTCCTCCAGTTAGTTGTTTAATTGTCCACCACCATTCACGGCTGGATGTGGCAGGACTGCAGAGCTTAGATCTGATCCGTTGGTTATGGGATCGCTTAGCTCTGTCTATCGCATGCTGCTTACCATGCATACCATGCTCTGTCGCATGGACTGGACAGTGGGGCAGATAGCGCAAAGAGGCATGAAGTGAATGCCAGTTGTGCCCCAGTCATCATCATCATCTGCCTCCTTGGCCCTTCTGACTGAGGGACCATCAATGCAGCAGGGTCCTGTGATGGAGGCTGCCCCTGCATCGATGTCAGTGCAGCAGCCTCTGGAGCTGCCCCCACTGGCACCTCCACAATGAGGGCCATCACCACGTGCATCTCAACTGCAAGCAGACACATGCGAGCAGGCTGACCCCACCTGATCCAAGGCCACAAGGGGAGCACCACGTAGAATTGGTCAGGAGCGGAGGCCATCACGTTAGTCATTGAGTGGTTCACTGGGGTTGATTTCACTTGTGAATGTGTGTATGGTCATTGTTAATAACACTGGAAATATTGAGCCATGATCCCAGACCTGTGAGCTTCATTCTTTCATGGCAACATGGGAAAAGCAGGAAGAAGTGGTGAAGGGAAGCAGTGGTCTTTAAGCAGGGAGACATGTGCGCCATGCATTGTCAGTAAGAATGGAACTATTCAAGGTTGTGTGTTTAATGGATGTCTTCTCACAGGCAGAGCAAAGTGAGTGCAGAGCATGCAGTGCTGCTGGATGAGTGGGGCTCAGGTGAAAAATGCCAGGATCAGATGTGCCCTGGCATTCGCACCATTCTGATGAGAGCTTTTACTCCTGAGCTGGCGCCGGCTACTTCCCAGCATAGCATGGGTGCCGTTCTGCTCTGCATCTTCCTCCTCCTCCGATGAGCTATGACGATCTAGCGCTTCACCCTGTTCAACGTCCACACCTCTCCGGAGGACCATGTTATAGAGAGCACAGCAGACCACCACAATACGCGAGGCCTTTACAGTAGTGTATTGCTAGGTGCCATCTGACCAGTTTAGGCAACAAAACCGCATCTTCAGAAGCCCGATGACCTGCTCAATGGTGGTCCTTGTGAGCAGATGGCTTCAGTTGTAGCACCTCTGTGCCTCCACCTCAGGGTCACGTAAAGAGGAGTAGCCATCTCTTCAAGGGATCTCCCTTGTCCCCTAGAATTTATCCACAGAGTTTCAGTGGTGACACCCTGGACTGCTGGAGTATGAAGGCATCGTGGCAGCTGCCAGGATAGCTAGTGTACACATGCATGAAGCACTTGTTGTGGTCACAGACCAGCTGAATCTTTAGGAATATTCCTGTTGATGAATCTCACTGGGCGCTCACTCAGTGCCTTGATGGTCACATGGGTGCAATCAATGATGCCCTGCACCTGTGGTAATCCAGCAATGGAGGCAAATCCCACTGCCCTTTGTGCCTGCAAGGTCCCATCTGTTTGAAATTGTATGTACTGCCCAGCTCTTGGAAATAGAGCATTAGTAACCTGCGAGATGCAATGGTGTGTTGCTGCTTGAGAGATGCCACCAAGGTCCACTGTTAATTCTTGGAACAAGCCAGAGGTGAAGAAGTTCAGGGCCACAGTAACTTCAATGGCTACTGGCAGGTCATGGCGAGCAGGTCTTCCTCAATGAGGAAACAAATCTCTGATACCATCTACCTAGGAAGACGCATTCTCCTGCGGCACTCTTTCTCTGACAGGTCCAGGTAGCTTCTTCTTTGGTGGTACATTCAATGCTGAGGTAATGGCCTCTGTTGCCTTCCTGCCCCTCATTCCTCTCCTCTGCCTTCCTCATGCCGAGGGCTCTGCATCTGCTCCAGAGGATGTTGATCCTCATCACTACTCATCCCTATCTCCAAGTGCCTTAATCCCATATCTAGCTGTTGCCTTGTTTGCAGTTAGCTGCACTCACAGTGCTTACTGTACCCCCCCTCACCCCCCTTTATGGCCCCACGATCCATGTAGGGCGACGACTCCTTCCACTGACTGGGCGCACACAGACCGCTTGCTCCACTAACTCTGCTCATCCGATGGTAACTGTGTGCCAATGACTGAGTAGCCCTTTCAGTCTTGCACCCTTTTATGGGTCCACCTAATTGTATGGCGTGGCCATGACTGGCTCCCACTGTGTTGCCGCCTCCTTCCACCTGGACTGTTCCTGATCCACCGTGTAACCTGTGCTGCCGTACGAAAATTCCAAACTTGTCCTCAATGAGCTGACAAGCTTGTTAACAAGCCTAATCGGCCATTCGGGCAGATTGCTGGGTCCCGCCTTCCCCACTCCTGAGTAAAATTGTTGATAGTCAGAATGGCTATGTAAAATTACCATGCTGGGCAGAGGCGCCTAATTATGTTCACGGCCCCATATTGGGATGAAAATTCAGGACTGAATGTCCACTCACTACGAGACTACCAGGTAAACAACCTTTGACTTTGTCAGGCAATTTGACATTTTTAAATGATTGATAGCTTTCATTCAAGTGAATTGAATTGGTGTCAAATGGACCATACCCAGTAACATATTCTTAACTTTTGTAATGTTACATCATTTATAAAAATATGCTTAAGCCTTGGCATGAACAATGCTATTGATTCTGGGTGGATTCATTGCACAAGTAGTGAATGGGGTGATACACTACAGGTCTGCTCTTAACAAGGTGTTCATATGCACACAAGCAAATACACAAGAGTGTAGATTGTGATAGAAGACGAGGTTTGTGAATAAATGTGAGTCTGTATGTTTGAGAATAAAGTTTTGCTTAAAGTTAGAATTGAGATACACACTGGAAAATAATTGTATGGTTGCTGAGATACATATATATGAAAGATGAAAACCATTTATAATTGAAATTCTCCATGGCGATTCATTAGATAAAATCAAAATGAATATTTTGTGATTAAGTGATGAGCTTACGTCATAGCTGTTTGAAAAACATTCACTTTAGTTTGCACACTCAATCTTTAACTGTATACAGATATAAAAGTTTTGAGGTGCACCCATCACATTTCAGACATCCTTCTTGATATTGCAGTTGAGAAATCGCAACTGCACATTCTCAAGCAAAAAATATAACAAGAGTAAAGGAGGTTGTCATTAGCTTGTAATTGACCTTGCCTTGGGGAAACTGCCAATATGTAAAAACATTCTGCAGTGTGTGCACACAGTAATTATAACAACAGCAAATCAACTTTCCATAACCCTAATGCTACATTTAGTATTTTAGTTGTGCAAAGAACAATATTAAAGTGTGTATGGGGTAAAGTGAGGAAATAGTACAAAAGTATTAGCTTTGATTTACAACATTGTTGCCGGTGCTGAAAGTTGCACATTACATAACCAGGTATTTTTGTCTTGCGATTTCCTTTTGCAGATAACACACAGCAAAAAAAAAACCAGAACATTCCAGTTGCAAGCATTTCCCTTGGTATGCAAAAACTCTTATCACAGCCGTTTATTTCACATATTTGTATCCTAAGACTTAGTTGTATTTCATAAATTTTACATGTGCAAATAATCAACGATTCAACTGATTACAGAGTTTGGACTAAGTGTTCCCAATAAAGTGAACACAGATTGCAATAGAAATCTCTTGGTCACCACTACACTATGCTGTCTAAACAGACAAATGGCATAACAATGACCATTTAGAGTACACAGGTCATCACAAGAAAAGATTGGAGCTACCAGGACAGTTTTCAAAGCTTCAAAGCTACAGCATCTATCTAACATCACCTGAAACCATTTTGTAGCATGTGTCGGGAAAGGAAGTGAGACAACATATTCAGATAACATCCTCTCAGTTAAAATCTTTTGCAATTTACAAGCTAACTGGATGTAATGAACATTAACCATTTTTAAAGTGACCTTCCAGCTCATCCATTTAATTTCAGTTGTCTTTGTCATGCCTTTTGCAATCTTTCACAGTACTTTTTTCTCTAGGAAAGACCATCATTACTTTGGGATCTGCTCTCCCAACAAGTGGTTGCACTTCAAATATTTCATTATATGTAAAGAGCTTTGGGCTTTTTTTCTGCAAAATGTGATGAGACGCTCTACAAAAAGCAATTAATACACATATAATAGTGGATCCTCCATGATATTGTACAGGGAAATCAAGACCAAGAGTAGTCTTTAGTTCCGAAGAAGGGTCACTGACCCGAAACGTTAACTCTGCTTCTCTTTCCACAGATGCTGCCAGACCTGCTGAGTGAATCCAGCATTTCTTGTTTTTGTTTCAGATTTCCAGCATCCGCAGTATTTTGCTTTTATTATAGTAGTCTTTAGATGGTGTGTTTAGATAGCAGGGAATAATCAAACCACGGTATTCAAATGTAATTCAGTTCCCATTCTACCCTTAATTTTAGATAATATTAGATTTGGTATTATAAGTTAATAGCAAAACTTGAGAAGCAAATAAGTAGGATTAGTTGAAGTCAACGAATTGAATGACATAAAACTGGCACAACTACTGGTGGGAAGGTATAATTAGTATAACCAATTTTACACAGGTAGTTTCATTAAAAATGTGGACATAGGAATTCATAAAGGAATGCCGCAACCATAGGATTTTTAATATTTTATATATTTTTTTCTCTAGAAACATCAGATTTTATGTATAATAACATGATCATGTTAACACACTTACATTGCATTCTCCTTCACCTTCTGAAGAAAACAAAAGAATATAAGGGCTAATTCGATGCTCCCACTTATAGAAAACATAGGTCAGAGAATCGGGCCTGCAACCTTGTATTTCTATCTCTAACTGTCAAGAAAACATGCTATGCTGAATGAGGATTTTTTAATTCATCGGTTGGAAACCTACATTAAACTTTTAAAAAGCTGGCAGGCAAGATGGCCACTACAGTTTGTATTGAAATACCTCACATTCCAGGACATCGAAGTAGAGACACATCTCTAAAAAGGCTCCCATCCAGGACAATGGCTTGAAGAGTTGAGTAAATTATCCAGTATCACCCTCGTTACCAGGATATTCAAAGCCATCTTGGAGCATTCACGAGTGGAGACGTACCTTCAGGGGGTAAACATTGAAACAGTACAACCTGAGAGACATTTGGGATTTTCAGACTTTGGACCTCATTAAAGACCAAAAAGGTACTGAGAGAACCATGTGACAGCCCCCCCAACCCCTGCAGTCTGTGTAAACTTGGAGTTTTCTATTACACACAGCAGACAGCCCCCAGTGGGCTGTGTGTCTCTCTTTCTTTCTCCAGCTAACATTGCAAGTTTTGGAATCTGTCTGCGACTGCAAAACATCCAAGTCTACCATTGTTACAGCCAGAGACCCCAGAGGAGAAAGCCACCTGCATGGCTGTCTCCAAGAAAACCCTGAAACAGGTGGACCAGCTGCAAATGCACTTCTACCAGCCAGAAACTTTGGAACCACAAATTCAGCTGGAAGGCAACTGAATTACCAGACCTCACAGACTGTTTATTAATTTTACTTGTTCTGGACTGTAATCCAACCCAAACTATTCTTCATCACTCTGTAACCTATTTGTTTGTGTGAGATTCTCATGCCTGTGTGTGAAAGTTGGAGTGTAGTTTATTATTATTTTACTTAGATCGAGATTTGATTTTAAGTACAATTAACTAACCTCTTGTTTAAACTCAAGAAACCCTGTTCGGTTGGTTCTTTTATGATCATAGCACATAAAGGGTTAAACACCCACTGAATTGGTAAACACATCCACTGTTTAAAAAGGAATAAACCCTGTTACGGTCAAACAAGGAGAAGGACAAGAGGGGAACCTTTCAACCCCTCCTCACCTGATTGTGTAACTAACACACACTGCTTTCAAGTGTAGCTTCCCTACTGGGAATGTGAAATTATTCTGATAATGCACTTTGTTTACAGTGTCTCTGATTAATGAACCTAATCACTGAAGTACAGTGGGCCATGAAGTGTAGTTATTCAAATACTTAGCTTGGTGAGGTCTTGATTAGTTATTGATATTTATTATTAAATTACTAAATAATGTATTTAAAAGAACGGGTTCAAATGGAGCTCCTTCTCTGTCTCTCTTGAGCTACTATGCCATTAGAAAACGATCGACCAAGACTTATTTTATTCATTCACAGGATGTGGGTATCGCTGACAAGGTCAGCATTTATTGCCTATCTTTAATTACCCTTGAGAAGGTTGGACAGTAAGAGGGATAAATATTGTGGACTTCTGCTCAATTATCCTTGCAGGTCATGGAGAGATTATACTAAGTTACCCTCAGACAATTAGAGTTTGTAACGTGTACATTGGAGATAGTCTGTGGAAGGACTGAGTGACTAACCTTCCCCCGTTCCATATTTTCCTGTGCTCTTAGTTTCATAGAAGCCACCATTGAAAGGCTGTATTTAACAAACAGAATATGCACTGAAAGTGCAGCAATATCCTATGTCACCAAGAGGGAAACAATTTTTGCTGCTATGAGGTGTCACCTCTGGTGTCCCAATTGCGAACTGAAGAAGTTCAATATGGCTAGTGGATACAAATGTCTGGCAGCACTGGAACTCAAACCCACAAGCACATAATTGTGGAGTGGGCCTCAATCTTGAAGCTAGTGGGCCTGACATACTTTTTTTTTTAACCTGATGGATGATGTGTCCAATAGAGGGAAAAACAGGCCTTATGTATGTATGGCACTCATTGTAACCATTGCCTTTTTGGCTACTATAGGTCTGTAGAATGGCTCTTTAAACTGTAGAGCTGCGGAGCCACAGATGGGGTAAGATGGAGTAAAATAAGATCTCTTATTCACATGGGAGGAAAGCACAATGAGGATGTTTAGACATTTGCTTAGAACTTTGTACTTCAACATTAAACTTTCCTTAAAAATTAATATGTGTATAGCTATGCATTAGAAAGAGTTGAACAGTTCCAATTTTTTTTAAAGGCAAAAATTTTATTGTAACACTCTAAACTTTGAGCAAAAGTCAGTCATACTTCTGTCCTTTCTGCTAATATTAAGAAGGGACTTCATGAGGTTCTTATTAAATGTCATGCTCAAATCTGAAAGGCTGGGAAATGACAGAAATGCTGCCCTAAGCAGCAATCTGACATATTTAAAATTGAAATAAAAGTTAAGCTGAATCCTGCATATGTTTTAAATGCTCCCAGTTTTTCATTTGCGTGCAGACTAGGTTTATACCATAGAAACCACAGTTTCCTTTTAAGGGGGAAATAAGAGAGTCCCGGAAGATTCAGTAAACATTGGCAAAGGTCGATTAGTCAGACATCACAGCACAATGTCTCTTATATGTAGCCAGCCACTCAAACGAGGTACTGCGTGAACTGATGTGGCAGAGGAGGATGTTTTTAATGAATTATTTACACTGATATCAATACTGTACATACAAGCACTTTACAATGATTAAAAATGTTATATTTTTCATTGTTTTAATTGGTTCTCTTGCTTATGTCATTTTATTTAAATCATTTAAAATTATTGTATCCTGATAAAAAAAATGAAATGACAGAAATTTGTTTTAGCTTATTTAGAATGTGCTGCAGGTAAGGTTACCTGTAGCAGCAAAGCTTTCGATGGTGACATGATGCTACATTGGCTGGTCTGAGACTGGTATTTGTACTGTGCAAGGCTCAGCCAGCAGTTTACTCTGAATTACTCTGCTGCTGCTTCTCAACAACAGCAATGTGCATTCATATAGCATCCTGAACATAAAATATCACAAAATGCTTCACAGGAGTATTATCAGACCAAATTTGACACTGAGCCAGGCGGAGAGATATTGGGCTGGATTTTCCCAGTTGGGTCACAATCCTTGCAGTAGCCTCAATTCCAGGGCGGGAAGCCCAGAAGTGGCCATGATAGGACATCGCTTGCAATCTTCTTTTAAGTCGCCGCCTCCAGGAGCCCATCCAATTAAGGAGAGCGGGCAGACCAGTGAAGGGGCCATTCAGAGGGCCCACTGTGATGTCCAGCTGGCAGACCCACCTGGAGAACCTGAAGAGGTGGGCACTGCTGAGACAGGTGGGAGATGGCAAGTGTGCCTCAAAATGGAGGCATTCTCCGCCACATTGTAAAAAGTTAAAAATCCGTCACGGCCGCAGCGGTCAGGCCACCAGAGGGGAGGCTGTTGCAACCCAGTGAGTGTGAGATGGAGCGATGGAGAGGAGGCATTGATTCCGCCACCCCCCACCACCACCACCCCCCCCCCCCTGGGTCTGTCACCAGGAGGTTGCCTCTTGTTCATTTCTGGGATTCAGCCTCACCGGGGAACCCAGCCATTATCAGGAAGATCCCAGCGGCAGCATCTCTCCTCCAATTGGCCCAATAGTGGCAAGATAGCTGAGAGGCTAACTGACCTGACATGCCAGGTAGCTCACCTGTTGTGCTCTTTGCCTCAGGACCAGGAAAATTCACCCATTAGGACAGGTGACCAAATGCTTGGCCAAAGAGGTAGGTTTTGAGGAGCATCTGAAAAGAGGAGGGAGAGGTAGAGAGATGGAAAGATTTAGGGAGCAAATTCTAGAGTTTAGTGCCTCGGCAGCTGAAGGCACAACCACCAATGGTGGAACCGTGAAAAACAGGGATTGCGCAAGAAGCCAAACTTGCCTCACTGACTGTCACTCTGTGCATGAGAGAATCCATTTTGTTCCAACATTGAAACGCTCCACGCTTACTTTAAAACATTGTCAGGTGGTTCAACGGGACACCAGGGCATTTTTTAAACGGCTTCACACCGAATTGGAATTACACTGTGCCCAAGGTGAAGCTGTAACAGTGTAAAGTAGGGTCCCGGATGTGATCTCACAACTCTGCTTGCAGTGAGCTCAAGAGTAAGAGGATTGGCTTGACATCCAAGTTATTCAGCCACTTTCACTCCAAAAACCACTTTAAATTGAAGGTGGTGTTGTGGTCAACAACAACGACTAAGGCCGGGATTTTATCCGGGTGACAGGGGGTCTCCAGCGCAAAAATGCCAGCAAGAACCCCATGTAGCCCTGCTGAATCAAGTGACAATTAGGCACTTAACTGGACAGTGGCAGGCCTTCCACGGGAGCAAGGACCCCGGCGACAGAAGTCCCGCCCACTGAGAGCTCCCAGTAGAGGAGGCCGGCAGCTCTTTAACTGAGCTGCACCACCGCGGAGGTAGTGGCTGCTGCCAGTAATGCACACACGAGGCCTAGGAGCGGCGCTGGACCCAGGCCACAGGTAGGTCACAGCAGGAGGGTCTCGCCGGGTGGGAGTTGTGAGGGAGGGGAGTTGTGGGGGGGGGGGTCAGCAGCAAGGGCGGGGGAGGCTGGCTCTCTCTGGGCACCCCCCCCTTCCTAATGCTGGGTCCCTCATTCAGGCAGCAAATGCTCCCTGTGCAGTGACAGGCCTGCCTGCCGCTGTGCTAATTGCAGCAGCGGTGGGAAGAATCCCTTAATTAGGCATTAATTGGCCACTTAAACGCCTCAATTGGTGGTGCGGTAGGAAGGCGGAGGCAGGAAGGTGGCGGGGTTTCCCCCACCCCCGCCCCTGCTATCATCCCACCCAATTACATGCTCTCCCCACCTCCACACCCACCACAGGTGATTGCGTAAAACTCGCCCCTCAGGGTTCAGTTCTACTTACACAAAGCATTTTAGAAGTGGCTCAGTGTGAAATTGGCAGCACCACTCAAGGATTTGGCACCCAAGTACATTAAAGCCACGTGGTATTAAACCCTTCATGAGGTAATCTCACACTACTTGGCCTTCACAGAAGGTGAAGTATAAATCCACTGTGGTGTGAAGCCTTGTTTATAAAGTGCTCAGGTGGCCCTAGTGATCTCTTGGGGACTGTATAAACATAGCATGGAATCTTTTTAATGTTGTGAGAAAGGAACCCTGCCCCTTGCTCTCTTAAACTTTAAAATGTAGCTGCCAGAGAATCGGAGCTCTGTGCTTGCAACTGCAAGACATGCACAGAAACCACATCTGTAGGTGATCAAAGATAAACCCATACTGATTTTTTAATATTCCCAAAGACACCCAGCACTGAAAGGGTTACATTTTTCTTTTTTCTATTTGTATTTTCCTTTATTTTGTAATCCTGCTCCCCAGAGGCTATTTTTTTATTGCAGTTTCTGGGACTTGCTTTTTTTTGTTCATAAAGGAATACCTGAGAACTGTTCAAATACTTTCCATGTGTTTTTCTTCATGTGCCAGTCCATAGTAAGGTCCCAGGAGATACTAGTATAAGAAAGCATTAGGCTGTAAAGTTTTACTTTATTAAGCCAGGCACACTGCACCATACACATACCGTATTCTAACTCTGGACTGACAATGTGTTCATGTGTAATATTAGGGCTCTGGAAAACCAATAATTTCTGCAGAAATTATTCTCAATTTCATAACGTTCTAGAAGGGCGATGAGGAATGATTGCAGCATTTAATGACAAGGTACGTCGTGCTTTGCTTATTCTATTTGACGAGATGGATTTTCGGATGCAGCAGACATTCAATTTCTGTTTACTGTTTAAAAACTCACAAATCTGTCTCAGCTTATTTTTGTGAATCTTACGCAAAAAAAAAGACAAAGATTCAAAATCCTCATACAGCTCTCATCTATTAAATGCTGTGGTGTTTGTCTCGGGGGTAAATGTACTTTCTTTTGAAGCGAAACTTTTTGTTGCAGCACACCTGAATTACAACAATGATGCTGTTCAGCAAGCAGGACCTTTTTATGGAACTGTAATAATGCGTTTTTAAGACACAGGACAATCCACCCCACTGTGGTTCGTAGTCAAAAAGTTCTGGACAACTAATGAATTGCAGACTGGCTCCTGGGTAAGATTGCTTTTGTTCAGACAATGAAAGCTAATTCAGAATTTAAATAACTATAAAATTCACATCTCTTCTAAAATAACATTCTAAAATATGGCAAATCGAAATGCTCTTGGGCACTGTGATCAGTTCTTTAATTTAATAAAGTACAGCATCGATACGATTTGTGGGGGTGGGGGGGGGGAAGGGGTGGTGGCGGGGAGCAATGTTTTGTATTTCAGTGAAGGATTTAAATGTGATGACAGGGAAATATTTACTCAGTTATGATGAAGAACAGGGAATATAACACACTGGGGAGATTCTATAAAAAAATGCATAAATTTCTGGAATAGCAGACAGTTTAGTGCCCATAACATGGTTCAGAATGTAATCACTTCAACAACCTTACAAGTCTCCAACCATTATTGTACTTGTTGCAAATCTTATTCTAGCAGTCAGGAAAGGCTGCAGTGAAGCTACTTTTGAGATAATTGCATTTTTAAATAATAATGATTTGATTTAAAAAAAGAATTATCTTGTTAAAACCTTTTGTTGAGCAGCATTTATTTTGTAGTCAGTCATTTTACTGTTAATGCCATAAGAAAAGTGCAAACCAAATTGTGGCAACAACTCATTCCGCCCTTTCTACAGGTCCGGACTGGCATAAGTGTTAACTAAGTGCAACAATTCATACATCTGCTGCTGTTCCACAGATACATGTCCCAACAGCTAGTGTTGGTCAATTGTTCTTCAAAGCAGCCTTGGATAAAGGGTGCATTTACACTTCAAGTTTAGTGTAGGTGCAAAACGATTTCAGCTCCACACCAGCACTAATCTGGCAGCGTTAATCCAGAGTCAGAGCCTGACCTGACCAGTGTGACTCCCTCGAGGGGCTAGCGTCACATTGTCTCAGTTCAACACCACATGGAGTGTAAATCCATTAGACCCCCATGTAAAAGTACACAACCTTAATTTAAATGGTTAGAGAGCAGAGACTCTTCTCCTCCCTGCCTTCTAATCATTTGAATTTTTCACTTTTGGGAGATAACTTTACACATGCATGTATCAAGGCAAACACTGAGCTTTCCCCCACACAGGACAGGTACAGTTCTAACCAGACAGGATTCGAGTAGTGTAAACAGAGTTCTCCCTTTCTGGAAACCAAACGCAAATGCACACTCAGTGCATGTGGTACCTCAGAGGGCTCATTTTCAAACTCATTCTTGATCAGGTTGCTGGATGAGCTCATGATGAGAAATCTCCATCTCAAAGCAGACAAGAATAAAATTGTCCTTGCACAAACACACCTCCCGATTGGTTCAGTGGACCATGATACTGACAACAGTCACAGAGAAATTGGAGGCTCAGATTGGCCAATTTTCAGTAAAAATGGAAAGAAGTGTGACAACTACAGCAGAGAAAGTGTAAGAGACAAATAAATGAAAGTGCGACTGGTCATGCTAGTGGAAGTCTTAAAAGTAAAAAAGTTAGTTAAGTAGTCTGAGTAACTTCAGTATAACCAGACCTATGTTTTTCAGCTAAGTGTGTCCTGTGCAATGTGGCTTGAAGAACAATATTGTTGCCCCGGTACATACTACAAGCACTGGATATCCATTATACGTTAGGTGGTGAAATTCCTCCTATCAAAGGAAACTGGTAATTTTTCTCCATAATTAATGAATCACTAACAAAATTGTTTAGTCAGAAATTGCAGATTTCATAGCCAGCCACACATTCCCATGATTTCATTAGCAGATTATTCACATTGGAGAAAAACAAGCCTTCTCCCTCTTTTTGTTCAAATACCTTAGATTCAGAAGATGATTTTCTTTTTAACTATTTGATGCTTTCATTCTGTTCCAAAATATGCCATACTATAGGATATGAAATCTATCAACAACAAAAAAAAGAAATTCAAACCAAACATGGTCTTTCATTTCTCTATACCTTGCCATAAGGTTTAAAGTGTTGCAGAGTGCTTCTCAAGCCTTTATATATGATCTATTACTTCACTATAAATACTTTGTGGTGTTTTTCCCCTACAAAACCACACCGTGTTCACCAGAAAGTTCCTAATATTGGTCTGACTGATGTAGAGCTGTTTGAAGTTTGCTTTTGTTTCTAATTTGCTCAAATATTTAACATAATTCTATCTTTCAAAACACATCTGTTCTTCATTCATTCAATGCTGCACGGCTATGAATATCTGTATATTTCACAGTGAAGGAAAGTAAGAATACAAGCTTAAGTTGAGCCATTTTGCTGAATATGCAAAATAACCTCTAAATTAGGAATAGCAGCAAATTTATCATCTCTGGAAAAATTACGATTGCTGGAGTTCAACAGTAACACAGAACAAGACTTTGTGAAATCTTGTATGTCCTAAGGTGCAAACTTCAGCATATGGTGTAATTTCACAGAAGGCGGCCATTTGGCCCATCATTCCTGTGTCGGCTCTTTGAAACAGCTATCCAATTAGTCCCACTCCTCTGCTCTTCCCTTTATAGTTCTGCCAATTTTTCTTTTTCAAATATATATCCCATTCCCTTTGAAAGCTACTATTGAATCTGATTCCACTGCCCTTTCAGGCAATGCTTTACAAATCACAACAACTCACTACATAAAAAGTCCTCCTCATTTCTCCTCTGGTTCTTTTGCCAATTTTCTTAAACTTGTGTCCTCTGGTTACTGACCCACCAACCTGTGAAAATAGCTTTGCCTCATTTACTCTTTCAAAACTCTTCATAATTTTTAATGCCTCCACTAAATCTCCCTTTAACTTCTGTGCTATGAGGAGAAAACTGCCAGATTCTCTAGTCTCTCCAAACGACACAAAGAAAATATTAAGAGTTGCAAAAAAGGGAATATGCAAAAAGACTTGCAAGTAATATAAAGACTTAATTGTTTTACAAATTTTTCCACCCCCTGATTTTTGATCGACAAACCAGCCATTAGAGCTGATGTTCGGCTCGCCACATATAAGGGGACGAGAGTTAATTTCTCACAACATTTCCTTGTTAATTTTTCTGAGTACAAGTGCAACTTCACAGAGTTCAGATATGCATGAAGTCAGGTGCTTTCTGTATTTGCAATTTAGAATCTAGAAGAGGTAAGCGTGATCTGAATATTTTAAGTTGAACAAAGGCCAGAAACATTTGTTCCTAAAGGCCAAAAGGATTTCAAGAGTGGGATGTCCTTGAGGTCATCAGATTTTTTATATTTTTCTGTATTTGTTGACTTACTAGCACAATATTTCTATTGTTGTATATTCACAAAAAACATTATTCTGCAATAATAATTGTTTTCTTTTATGCAGCTGATATGGTATTGCAGGAGTTTAGATGGTGCTCGCCTGCAAGTGTGTCAATGTTTGTAAGGAGTTTCCAGAGTAGGTCAATATTTATGAGTAATTTCCAAGAGTATGTCAGTAATTGTGAGAGGTTCCTACAAATGTATCGATATTTGTGAGAGGTTCCTATGAGTGTGTCAATATTTGTGAGTGTCCCAGGATTGTGTCAATATTTGTGAGAGGTTCCCAGGAGTGTGTCAATACTTGTGAGAAGTTCTTGTGAGTGTGTCAATATTTGAGAGTGGTTCCCAGGAGTGTGTCAATACTTGTGAGAAGTTCCTGTGAGTGTGTCGATATTTGTGAGAGGTTCCCAGGAGTGTGTCAATACTTGTGAGAAGTTCCTGTGAGTGTGTCGATATTTGTGAGAGGTTCCCAGGAGTGTGTCAATACTTGTGAGAAGTTCTTGTGAGTGTGTCAATATTTGTGAGAGGTTCCCAGGAGTGTGTCAATACTTGTGAGAAGTTCCTGTGAGTGTGTCGATATTTGTGAGAGGTTCCCAGGAGTGTGTCAATACTTGTGAGAAGTTCCTGTGAGTGTGTCAATATTTACAGGCCCTCCTCACCCACACAGAAAGGTTTGAAAAATATTGCCTTAAGAAATTCCCTGTCATCTGCACTTTATTAAATTGATCTGCTACGAACATGGTGCATTTGTAATACATGACCATGCAAGAGGACAAAAAAGTGTTGCATGTCCATCAACTGTAAAAACTTACATTCAGAATTACACAAATGCCAATTTAAGTGCTTCAGACTTGAACAGTGGGCAAAATTTTGTTGAAAATGTAGAAATAACAAAAACTTCCTTAGAAGCAAATATCTAACAACACTGGTTACCTAAATAATTTATAATATAGAGCTACTTTAAATCTAATGCAGTTTGTTAACACAATTTGTTAAAGAGAATTTAAAAATATGTAGGTTTTAATTAGAAAAAGAACCACATGTATTCCTACTTAAATGGATGATTTTTCAGAGCCTACCAAAAGACAAAACTTAAAACTGCCCCTAAATGAACTTCTTGAATCTCTAGAGGAATATGCCAACTTCTGGCTAATAAGGATATACTTAAGTGATAAACCTAAGTATCCCAAAGTGAGCAATACAGTAAACACTCTGGTTCACTGAATAAGCATAGAGACCACTGGCTGAGGTGTTTATTCTATGTACAGGAGTTCTGTTTTACTGAAAATATTCTGCTCTTCCTAAGTTTAATAGCTGTTCACAGTTTAAGAGATTCAGCAGTACAAAATAAAAGCCCTTGTGATTATGTTTGTTTTTTTCCAAACTCCTTGCAGTTTCTTTTAAATCATTGTGACTAATCGCAATACTAAAATTATGAATATAAGTCACCATGATGAACTGTGTGATGTACTAATGTGACAGGCTGATGTAGAATCACTGCTGTGATAAATTCACCACTGAATCTCTACTGAAATAATAGCATAATTGCAGTCAGTTACTGCTCAGTTTCATCTTATGCTAAACGAACTGTTGGCACAGCAATAGCTGATATGTGCAAGCTTTGTCATTCCTTGTTACTGAAACATGATGCTATGCTACTCAACTGACCTTTTTTGATTGTCTAACACTTATTTCATTTATTAAACATTCAAAACCAGCATTTGCAGTTTCTTTAATGAAAGCTGTGGATTTTCTTTTTAACCTATTAGACCTATTTTCAAGACTCAGTATTAGAGTGGCCGCATATTAGTTTGCCTGAGCGAAATTATGTAGGAAGGATAAAAACACAAGAATGTCAACTATATTGATGAAATTTGGCAAACCAGTGCAGCGCAATGTTAAAGTCAAGTTCAATTCTGAGAAAACAAATTTTGGCAATGGTGACAATAAAAATCTAATTAAACAGATGTTTAACAACTATTGCAAGTACACCATGAACAAAACATGCTGTGATGCAACAGAATGCTCCTTCCACTTCATTAACCTTAGTCAGAGGACAGTGGCTGCTGAAACTCCCAAACTCAACTACCCTACTCCAGAGTGGCATCAGATTAACATCTGTTTTCATCAGTTTAAGCAACTAGAACAGCAGGTAAGCTTAAAAAATGGAACGAGGACTCACTCAACAACAACGACAGCAAAGAGACAACCACCAAATTATCTCAGCTTCGACCAAAGTGACTCCCTCGCCGCTTAATGTTCTGAATGGCTCATTTATTATGTAAAAACATTCTTAGGAGTTAACTACAAAGGAAAATCAATACTACATTTCAGCACCCACAAAGAGACACACCCTTGAATTTGACAGTCGAGCCCTCAAAGAATATTTGTAGAGGAGAAAGTTGAAAGGCTTCAAAAATGCTGATGGGTATGTAACCAGATTACGATCCCGTACATCATCAGTGTGTGTGAAATAGATGCATGATTGGGCACCTAATTAATTTATCATATAGACTTCATGAACAAATATTATTTATAGCAATTTGGCACATTGGTGTTTTAAATAAGTATAAACATAAAATGTGGTTTTGCAAACTAAATATAAAATCAATATATAAAGGGAGGTTGGTGGATTGATATGACATGATACATAATAATGTCATTACATATGCACCTCCATTTTCAATCAGAAACTCATTTGGGGCATGGGATTGTCAAGGCAATGCTTGCTCTGTAACACAGAAAGTATATAAATGTGTTTAAATTTAGCAATAGCTGTAGGAGTTTGAATCAGTGGTATAATCTTGCATGGGAATATATTGAGGAATGAAAAACCATAGCACACGAGAGAGTGAACATACAGCCAGTGGTGTAATAGTGATAAGATTCATTTTTCAACTAAGAAGGAAGCAGAGTTCAGATCAGGTGAACAATACTTTGGCTACATGTATTTTGCCCTATTATTGGTCATCCTTAGATTAATTAATGTCTACTTCCAGTACAGTAATTAAGAGATACCCACTCAGTCTGTTGGTGATTAATCTCTATAATTAGTGTCGAGTGAATAGATATAGCTGCTTGACCTCAAATCATTAACAAATCTGATAAACAAATATTGTGCTTAATTGCTTGAGCCAAAATATGTTGTAGATAGTTGTTTCTATACAGTTAAACCTTTTTGGATTTGACAAATTAGATTTAAGTGGGGAATGTTGCTGCTGATCTAGTTGATGGATCAGTGCTGGAGTATGGAACACCTCTCTACCTTTTCGAACCAGTGTCAGCATCAGCCACTTCCAGCAGGGATAGAAATTCATCTAGGGCAGTGTCACAGAATGGGTGGTATCATATTGGCCGCTCTTTATATGCAGCATCTGATATTCAATCCAGTCAGTGCATAATGTGCGGCCGATGCAACAGCACCCATTTTACGCCACCGCTTGAGATGAATTTCTACCCCATAGAATCCAATGTATACAGGCTAAAGTTCACTCTAAACTGCTTTGGTTATGTCCTTTCACCCCAATTTCATGATGTTCTCATCAAGATTTCTCCCACAGCCATTGGAATAACTGGTCATTCATCCTGTTGCTGCTTATTGGACCTTGCTGTATGCAAAATAGTGACCATATTTGCTGACACAACACAGTCACTCCACTTCAAAGCATTCAGTTGCATGTGGAACTGTAAGAAGTATCCAAAGAACATGAAAAGATGCTATAAAACTGCAAGAATTTCTATTAACTGCAAGGAGGTCTGGCTGAGCTGGGTTTAAACATTTTACTCCACACTCTGCATCCACTCCCCCCCCCCCCAGACAAAAGACATAGTGTATTCCCTTGCTGCAGAACTCAATCTAATAATTTACCTCATGAGGGATGATGAACTGAACATTACTTCAAATGGGGAGGCAAACATTTTACCTCTTCCTTTTACTCTTGTTTCACAGGCAGTAATTTTCACAGCTGTGCAAACTTTGTAAAGTCACACTTAATTACTAATCAGTCTCACACATACTTGTTAGTAAAACACAAATAGGCTGAAATCATTTGTTGAAAAACAAAATGCTATTTTAGTTCGTGCTGTAGTTAAAATAATTAGTATGTAAAATGTCATTTAGGTCAATTAATAACATCATTTTTAAATTGGGCTTATAGGAGCAGTTGCATAAACAATTCCAACAATTGACTCTGAATGTATTGACTCTAATTGCTGTATCTGCAAATTTAATCTGTAGCTTTGTTCCAATTTTACATTTCTGCTATTAACAGAAAACTTGTTGCTCAGACGAAGTCCACACAAACAGAAACAGGTTTGGTGAAAAACATTTTAAAAAAGAGTTTGGAGAGACAATAGTGGGAGCTTGGATAGATTAAAGAAAGATTTAGCTGTATACAGAGACAATAAAAATAATGATGTGGTTTGTTGAAAGCCAAAGAACTTTCAAATTATGCCAAACCACAGCAGTAAGCTAGCTGTTCAGGATTTAAGTTTTTAAATAGGCCTATCCCTTTTCAAGGTCTAATTTCCCCAACAATTTCAAGTCTGCTTCATAAATTTTTATTTAACGTTAGCAGACTGTTAAGTGGATTTTTGCAACACAGAATATTAGGAAAAAATGGTGAATGAATACACAGATGGGCATTTTTAGAAGGATTTATATTAGTGAAGTCAATGGTTGAAATAAAACGTTAGCCATGGGATTCCTCACGCCTCAGTGAGTAGCTGAGCCATAGGCTGGGAAGATCTGACGTTTGAATCCCCATTCAGTACTGAGTTATTTGATCTCAGCCTGGAACTGTAGTTGGGCTCAACACCCTGAGTTAGAGAGGAGCTAAGAAAACAAATGAGAGTTCCCAGTCCCTATCGCTATCTCGTGATCCTTGCTAATTTGGACATTGAGAAAAAATGGGAATGGACCTGGCTGTAAATCTCCCATGAACAAATAGTTGCCAACATTTGCAGGCAAGGCTTGTACATGCCGAGTGGTGACATGAGAAAGAAACTGGAGAGTGATCGTCACCTGTATAACTGTGTCCTAAGAAGAATCTTATACCTTCCAGACAGAAAGGCAGGGGAGAAACTTTGCAATGGAGAAGCAAATAAAATAGAAAAAAGAAACTGGACACAGATGTAAAGGAAAATATATCAGGAGTAGAAAGAAATACAGTAAGATGTGTTCTAGGCAGCTGCATTTAAAAGTTAATTGAATTGCAAACAGTATAAAAATTGCAATGGGCTATATCAATACATTATCACCGAGTGCCAATGGAGGATAATATATGAAACATACAAAAAGCATCAGACACTGAAATCACTAAAACACTATTAGCTATTACAGACAAACAAGCACTTTCATAGTCTGAAATGGCAATCCTGTTTAAAGCAATCAGGACTTGTAACTTTCACATATAAGCAGTCAGTATGACAGGCTTTGGACAAGTAGAATCTGATTTGCTGAAATTTCTGTCCATTTATTTGACCTAATAGCCTGAAGTGGTTTCATCAAAACATGTTCCCAATACTTATTCAATTCCCTCCTCTAAAAATATAACCACACAAAGTGTTAGATGCTACTGTACCTAAATATAAATATACTCTGTACAGTAAGGAAACCATTTGAAATTTTAGGTTTTAAAGTATTAGAGGAAAAATATCTATGAGTAAGTTTATATTAGTGACATACATTTACTAGTTACTGAGATTTATGTGTGGCACTGCATAGCCCCTCATTCTTTTCTTCAAGGTTTACAGCCACCAAAGGAGCTAATAATGAACTGTAAGATGTGTGTTATCATGCCTTATGCCAAAGCATATCCTGTGGAGATAAAACACACAATTTATTATGTTGACCTTAGTCTTTTAACAGTTTTTCTTTCTTTTTTTTGATGCAATAAATCATCCCGAGGAAGGTAGTTCCAAAACAAAATAGCTTGTCTTTTTCATTCAGGCATTTACTTTAAAAAATCAAACGCACTTTGGTATGTGCAGTGGCACCAATATGTTTAATTCTTCGCAGAGTTGGATTCCTTGTTCATCTAGGTTCATACAAGTCCTTAAAATATTTAGTGTTTTGTGTAATAAGAACATGACAGCAAGGCCATCTTTTCCAACAATTCAACGCTGAGCTCATGTGATACTAAATTCTTTGTGCAATTAAAAACATGTTTTCTTCAATTTTTGTGTGCAAAATCTACTGTTTAGGTTAAAAGAGACTGACTATTATTGGTTTTATTACACAGGTTGGGAGATTCCATATTGCACTGATTGTACCATTTGTAATGAGTCTACAAGAAATTGCTGCTGCAATCCTAAGGAAATGAAAATCTTGCAAAGTATCATGTATGCATAGTAAGTGTTTGCACAGCTACAGTTATTATTAACAATGCAAGATGTAGGGCTTTGATTGAGAAAACATGGCCTGATATAAAAATGTTAATATGAAGTAACAAGGGACGATTCTGGGTTGTAAATGATGATGGCTAACAAGGAAAGCATGTTTGCACATCAAAGTGATCCAGAGAAGACAGTCATACTGTAATTAAAGGAAAAGTGAGTAAGATGTGAAGAAATCACTGCTGAACTGAGCACTTGTTATTTAACATGGTGGAGACAGATGGGGTGAATTAGTTCAGTTTGACGTTGCCTGGTTAATGTCACTGAGAGAAAACCAGAGCCCTGCTATAAACTCTAATGAATGCATTAATAGATGCTTTCTGCCTCTCAAAGGAAAGGAATAATTTAAACAAAGTTATTAACACAGTCCACCTGGGCTTGTTGCTAGGTTTGTAGTAATGGTTCCAGATAAGCAATGTTTTCTTAACTCTTTCTGTGCAATTGTGCTGTCAACTTAGAAAAGAAAAGAAATGGAATCTTGCATGCTTTAGTAAAGCTAAAGCATAATTTGAAGAATAAAAAGAGATTACTCTATACATGCGTGTGTTTGTATCTATATATAATGAAGTCTGTTCTGGTTACTAGACCTTATGAAGATTGAATGCAAAACTTAATGATGGTGAAAAGAGGCCCAAATCAGTGGACTCACATATTTAAAAGCATCTGACCTTGGAATGTCGAGGGTTAATTGAAACCTAGTTTATTTTGGTCAGTGGAGAGGATAGAAAGCGTTTCTGGCACCAAGTCTGTATTCAATATGTTAATTTTTTTTACCCTGGGACCACTTCAACTTTAATAAACATCTTTAAAAATATCCATCCCTTGAGAGGTACCATTAATTTCCCTAAAAAGCCCTCACACATGTAATTTTTTATTGCATGCAGGTGCTTCAAGAAAGGCAAGCACTTGTAATAAATGTCCCATAAACAGTAAGTAGCACCTGAGAGGGTGTATCAGGTCAGTGCACCTGTCTTCAGATGGATCCCATGCACTTGTCCAGGATAACAAGAATCAAGCCGCTTTTGTCCAGCCCACCCTTAACTCCAAAAATGTTTGTGTCTCTTGATTCTGTTCCAACTCTTCAGATCTGTGCACATTTTAGCACAGTAAGAACACAGCATCATTCCAATAGGCAACACCTAATTACCTGATTAAATTACCAGCAAGCAGTTTCACATGCCAGGCAGTTTGCAAACCATTATTTGGAGAGCATGACTAGTGAAAGCTTTGAAACTATTTATTATTCAATTCTTAAATTTCCGACATGGCAGTGTTCCGAACAGTCCTATAGAGTAAAACCAAGGCATGGAACAGAATGTCAAACAGTATGCTTTTGAACAAGATTTTTTTCCTTGTCAAGCCACTCAATCTGTCCCGATCACATACTAACCAAGTAATTCTAGGAAATGCTCTGATATTCCTCAACATACTCTCAAACTTAGTACTGGATTTGCAATTCCACAGTGGTTACCATCAAAAAAGGAATTGAATTATGTTGCATATTATCTGACATATAGTAGCTCATCTGTCCATAATCTCATATGTTAACATGCACTAGTTTGGGCAACGTTAGTGTATTGAGGAAGAAAAAGGACGATGGTTAGAAAGAGCACAGACCCAGCCAGTGGTGAGTGGTAAAATGAGCAGATGTGTGCTGACTCAGACCACTTGTTGTTGCTAGTTTTCAGAATCATTCACAGCAAAATCTTTTCCTTGACTACAATCCTCATAAATGTCAGACAATCTGTTTATATTAAACTGTTCGGACTTATTCTGTTTTCTTGTCCCACTTACCCTGGAATTCACACAGAGATCACCAGTGGGGCCCATGCTCCAGTTTGTAATGTCCAGTGTGCACCACTTCCTGCAGCGTTATATATAGACAGGAGGAAGTGACAGATCTGCAATGTCATAACATCCAATTTTGCGTGGTGTGCTTTACTTGTGGTTAAATGGGCAAGGAAGCAACCAGCAGAAACATGAAAGACAATTTAATTGACATGCAAGTGACATGGTGCTTTCCATTTCATTTTCCTGAAACAATGCTGGGTGGAGGCCTGGGTTAAAGAATATCCCCTAGATACTGGGCAGTAGGCATTATTAGGGTAGCCAGAAACTTTCATTTTGAAGGGCAATAGCTGGTGGGACAGCAGGTAGGCCCAAGTTAAAAACTCTTTGGTACTACAGGACTGCACTCTTTGGTGAAAGTGGTTTTGCTGCTGACAGAAACATTAGCCGACAGAGCAATATTGCCTTTGGGGGCTGCAGCAATGTGCAACTCATTGCCCTTCCATTTCAATATGCACAAAAGCCATGGCATTAGACACGCCTGGACATTTAAATTCGTTAAACCTGGAAATGCAGTCAGTTTTTGGTAGACTCCAAGTTGGGCACATGCAAAACATTTGTCACTCAGCTTACATGAGACTAACTGAGGAAAGAGAAAGAAATCAGCCCCATTGTGTACCAATGATAGGCAATGCACTTGCAGCTCACAAACGCTCAGAGTGTCGGCCCAGATTATGCACTCAGGCACCTGGATGTAGCTTGAATCCACGACGGTCTGACTCAGGGGCAAACATGCTTCACTGAGCCAAGTTTAATTCCAATACTAATAGATCTTGGTGCTGAGGTTCAAGATTTAACCAGCATTGAGGGATCAGTGCTAAAAATGAACCTTTTTCAAACCTCCACACCCTTGAGATTCAAGCAGGAGAGACCAATGGAGAATGAAGAAATAGAGGCACAAATAGAAATGCAGTTTCCTGAACCTTTATGGGCTGGATAACTAAAGTTTTTTGGATTACATATGGTGTGGGAGCTGTAGTCTGGGCAGCTCACAGCCAGAAAAAGCCCTTTGTAATTGTTCAGGCATCAAATAAACATGCTGTCTGGAAGATTTTAAATCAGAAATATTACCTGAAAGAACTGTTTTAAATTTTTTCAAAACTTGATATTTTGAATTATCTGTCTCATCAAAGAATACAAGAAGTTAGGTGTTTAGTTTTTAAACATTACCATGACATTTGGCACCGTGAAAACCACCACATGGGACAGTAGGTAAAGTCTCAACCAGCACTTATCATAATTTTATCATTTACCATGAATTTTTATTTCCTTGGCTGATGCAGAGACCTATCTAGTGCCCTCATAATTCCAAACGTTCCATGTGGTCTCCCCACATGGCAGCTCCAATGCAGTCAGAAGCACTGGAGTCATACCTAGCACAAAGGAAGATGGTTGTGGTTGTAGGAGGTCAATCATCTCAGTCCCAGGTCATCACTGTAGGAGTTCCTCAGGGTAAAGTCCTAGGCCCAACCATCTTCAGCTGCTTCATCAATGACCTTCCCACAATCATAAGAGCAGAAGTTGGGATGGTCACTGATGATTGCACAATGTTCAGCACCATTCGCAACTCCTCAGATACTGAAGCAGTCCGTGTCCATATGCAACAAAACCTGGACAACATCCAGGCTTGGACTGATAAGTGGCAAGTTACATTCTCACCACACAAGTACCAGGCAATGACCATCTCCAACAAGAGAGAATCCAATCATCTCCCCTTCATATTCAATGGCATTATCACCACTGAATTCCCCACTATCAACATCCTGGGGGTCACCAATGACCAGAAACTGAACTGGACCATATAAATACTGTGGCTACAAGAGCGGGTCAGAGGCTGGGAATTCTGCAGCGAGTAACTCACCTCCTAACTCCTCAAATCCTGTCCACCATCTACAAGGCACAAGTCAGGAGTCTGATGGAATACTCTCCACTTGCCTGGATGGGTGCAGCTCCAACAACACTCAAGAAGCTCGACACCATCCAGGACAAATCAGCCTGCTTGGTTGGCACCCCATCCACAAACATTCACTCCCTCCAATACCGACGCACAGTGGCAGCAGTGTGTACCATCTACAAGATGCACTGCAGCAACTCACCAAGGGTCCTTCAACAGCACCTTCCAAATGCACGACCTCTACCACCTAGAAGGGCAGAGCAGCAGGTGCATGGGAACACCACCACCTGCACATTCCCCTCTGAGTCACACACCATCCTGACTTGGAACTATATCACCGTTCCTTCACTGTTACTGGGTCAAAATCCTGGAACTCCCTTCCTAACACACTGTGGGTGTACCTACACCCCGAGGACTGCAGTGGTTCAAGAAGGCAGCTCACCACCACCTTCTGAAGGGCAATTAGGGATGGGCAATAAATACTGGCCTAGCTAGCGATGCCCATGTCCTATGGAAAAGAATAAAAGAAGTAGCAGAGAAGAAGCACAAAGGTGAAGCAGGTAAGAAAGAGGGAAAAGAGCAAGTGAAGGGTGAAAGGGGAGAGAGTAAAATGTGTAAAGGAGGAAAGATAAAAGTGGAAGAGAGGAAGAGATGAAAATGAGGGAGAAAAGAGAAGCAGCGAGGAGAGAGAGAGACAAAAGTGAAGTGGCAAGGCAATAAAGTGGAGAACAGCAAGAGAAGGGAGAGGGGGCAACCGAAATAGAGGAGGAATGTGAGAGATGAACAGAGTGCAGTGGAGGAAAGATTTGTTCTGCAGGTTCACCAGGGTCAACATTCCTACTGCAGAGAAACATGAGAGGCTGAGTTTTTTTGGTTGGGCAGATGGTGGAAAAAATGAGCACCACTGAATCAAATAATTTTATTCAAATTAATTATCAAGAATAACAAGTGACTGAGTGAAGGCATGTAGTGGGTATCCAGTGTCATGCTCATAACATTGTTGCTGGTTGCAGCCCTAACAATTGACCAGGATCACAAATTAAGAAACAATCAACATCAGGAAGGAATGCATGGGCGGGAAGTAAAAATAATTTTAAATCAGAATTAAAATCTTTATAATAATCATCGACCTGAAACTCTAACTTTGTTTCTCTCTCCACAGATAGTGCCTGACTTGCTGAGGGTTTCCAGAATTTTCGGTTTTTATTTCTTTTAATAATCACCATTTTTCTTTAACATAATAGCGTTATCTATTCTAAAAAATCATCAAAGCCATTTTCAACATTTCTATCAATCAGCTCATTTCATATATTTTATTTTAGAATATGGTGAGATTTGTTTTCTTTTCAATAATTAATTTACTATTATGCCTTGTTGCAGGTCCAGGATGGATAATCAATTGTCTACACATAATTTATTTTCTGTTGGTTACAATTCTGAAGAGTTATCACAGGAACATTAAAAACACTGTAGCATTTACCCCTCTGGTTATTCTGCTATAATGTCATAAGTCAAAAAAGCTGCATAATCTGCTTGGTTTGTTACAAGATGATGCTAAAAGCTCATCATTCTAAACTTCATCCAAATCATTAGTACCACCTTTAAAAAAATGCTGGACTGCAGTATTATAAGGAATGCACAACCTCAGCATCAGAGGAAGGGGAAATTATATCATATTCTCTTCTCTGCTTTGTTCTACAACATCATATGACTCATAAGGGAGTTTAGATGCAAAGGACAATATTTTAACTATGCGTGAACTGGGATTAAGAACATTTTACATAATCTTTCATCATTCTTGATATATGCTTTACTGCTATTATACATGTGGAATTAAAAATCTTTATATCCTGAACACAGAAACATTCGGAAAATGTGTAAATGACTGAGAATTATACGAAACAGAATTGGTTTTTATCCTGTCGGCACTTGCATTAGAATATTCCAGAGTTTTATAAATTTGACCTTGCTGATGAAAACCTGCCTCATATACAGGTCTAAAGTCTTCAAAGACTATTGTGAATCCTGATATGTTGATTAAATGTACTGGTGTGGTAATAGTAAGAAACACATTGGGCTGTATCTGGATGTTGCATTTTACCACCTGATCACTAACCCCCAATTGGATATGTTCACATCCTTCATCTAAATGTTGAAGAGTCCAAAGCCAAATATACTGGGAAGCGTAGATGTGAAGGGCATTGTTATTTCACTATTAAGGAACAACTCTTTAAACTAGCAATTGTGCAGGATCTGCAAGAGTCTGCATTGGAATAAGAATGGCCTTTTTGGACATAAACAATACTCTAAAGAGAGATGTGACATTAATGGGAGGTCCAATGAAAGCACCAAGAAATGCCAGACAGCGATGATCGCCATAAGCTGCAATTATTAAAGCATGGCTGCATGACTCACATATCAAGATACAATAAATCAATTGGAAATGGTTAGAAACAAGCATCATTTACCTTGGTTAAATAGGTTCCGTTTTTTTTTATTTCAAGCTATTCACGTAGAGAAACTAGTTTGTTATAAATACATCAATTGGTTTGAGTCCTCGAGTGTCTTGTGAATTACGTTCAACCCACTTGACGATACCAACTCAAATTTATATACTTCTTTTAATGTGCAAAAAGTTCCATGCTACAGAGGAAAACAAAAATGATGGGACACCAAGTCTTGGTGGGAGAGCTACAAAAGGTGTCTGAAAGCTTGGTTGAAGAGATGAGATTCAAGAATCTTCTTAAAGTCAGCAAGAGAAGTAGAGAGGTAAAGAAGTTTCGGAATACAGTTCCAACGTGTATAAGATAACTAAACGCTCCACCACCAATGATGGGGGAATGGGATGAGGGAGAGGATGCAAAGAAGGACATGAGGCTGGAAGAGGTTGGAAATGTAGGATCGGGTGAGATCATAGTGTGATTTGAAGGTGAGGATTTTATATTCAAAGCATTGGGAGACAGTGAAGAGCAAGGATGAGAGTGAAGGGTGAATGGGACTTAGTACAAGACGGCACATGTGTGGTGGAGTTTTGGATGAGTTGGAATTTATGTAAGATGGAGCCAGGAAACTGGCAAGGAGAGTTTTGGAAAAATGTATAGCTAATGAAAGCATGAATGAGAGCTTTAGCAGTGTTAAGTGTGAGGTAGTGAAGAAGGCAGCTAATATTGAGAAGGTAGAAGTAAACATTTACGAATGAGAGCTTGAGCTTGGTGGGTGAGAGGTAATGATAGAGATGAAATTGTAACTGTGTAAGTAAAGAGTCCTGGTGATAGACAACATATGGAGTTTGAAACTCAGCTCTGGGTCGAACACGATGCGGAGGTTCACACAGCTGGATTTACTCTGATAAAATGGCTGGAGTGAGTGATAAAGTCAGCAGTTTATCATGGGGGAATGACTTATTTCCTCTACAAATTAATATCAGACTATCGGCAGCACAAGGGTGATGGTGAAGTTGGAGGAATGTGCTGGAATGGTAGAACTGCGCATCATCAGCATTTAATTTAATACTATGGATGAAGTCACAAGAGACAACATGTAGATGTGCATAATCAAGGACAAATCCTCAGGGATTTCTGAGGGTGACTGTGCAGGGGTGGGAAGAGGAGAATCCTAATGATGTACTGGCTAAACAAAAGAGGAGAAATGTTGCAGAAGGATAACATGGATGGTGATGTGGATGATGTGGAACAGTCAATGAGAACAAGGAAAGATCACGTACTGAGCTTGCATTCATAAAAGATGTAATTTGTGGCTTTTGCCTTAGTGCTCAGTACTGCGAGAAGCCAAATAGAAGGGATTTTAATATCAGAATTGTAGGAGCTGCAGGATTGGATCTGGAAAGCAATGACACAATCAAAGACTTTGGAAAGTGTGGAAAATGGGACAGCAGTTGGAGAGGACAGACAGGTCAAGGATGCACCTTTAGAAGAGGGGGCTTTGGTGCAATTTTGCAAGGAAGAGGGATGGTACTTGAACAGAGTGCCATTAACAATGATTGGCAATGAGGACCAGGAAGGTTAATTGAAAGGCTGGGAGTCGGGTGGGGATTACTTCGAAGAGGCAAGAGCTGGTTCTCAGTTATGTTTGCAGACTCTCTTTCTTCTTCAAGTTTTTGATCTCACTTACATTTTATTTCTGTTGATTTTTCTAACTAATCCTACCATATAATTATGGTCGGTTCCAGTTTCACTCAGTTCTGTGAATGTGGCAGCAATTAAGTAAATGTGCCATTAAACCTCTCTGCCAGCTCATTCAGCTGTGAATGGTGCAGTGCATATCAGAGTTGTTTTATTTGGCACTGTTGCCAGAAGTAATTAACTAGCAGGCGCATAAACCTATCCCTCTGGTTGAACAAAATCTTTTCAAGGAACCTAATTCAAATGAACATTTCCAATGACACATCAGGCATACATCTGCAACCACTGACATGAGAGCTACTGAACCTGGATATCTATATATATTGTTACAGTCAAGTGAGGAGGGGATCACAGTCACCTCTCTTGCCCTGCCTCTTATTTGAATGTAACAGTGTTTATTTCCTTTTAAACAGTGGTTGTGCTTACCGCCTCTGAGTATTTTACCTTCTTCCTTTACTGTGATCATAAAACAACCAATTGAATAGATTTTCTTAAGGTTAAACAAGAAAGAGGTAAATTTATTATACTTAAAAATCTAACCGCGATTTAAAATTTTTAAAAAAGCTACACATTCACGCACATATTCACACGGGAATCACACACATACAAATAGATTACACAGGGGAAAATAGATTTGGTGGTTGGATTAGAGTCCAGAATAAATGGAACTTAAATACACAGTCTGTGAAGTGGATGATCAGGTGGTCTTCCGGCTGAAGGATTATTCTTGAAGTCCTCGGCTGGTCAAAGTGTACTTTGTGGTTGGCCCGCTTGGCTCAAGGCTTTCTTGGAGGCACACTTGTTGTTGGTTCCCTTCTCCTGGTCTCTGTCTGTAGCAATCCGTAGGCTTGGAGGGATCCACAGTCGCAGACGGTTTTCAAACTTGTATTCTCTGGGGAGAAAGAGAGGCACGCAGCCTTTTCCTGCGGCACAGTCTGAGTTACTGCTTGTCTCTTTGTCCAAGGGGGGAAAAAACAGCTTCCCCCGTGATGGACAGACAGTCACATGGCTGCTTCAGGTTTTCTGGAACCTTCTAATGAAATTCAAGGTTAGGAATTGGCTCCTCAGGCCCCAGGATGCCAATTTACACTTGGAGGGGGTTTGTTCTTTCAAAGTCAATGTGTTAGGATTGCCTTGACTGCCCTGCTAATGATGCCATTTTAGGTAATTCAATCACTTAAAGCAAGCCATTGTCCTGGGACCATGCTGCTCAAACCTCTGGCTCGGGTGGATCTTATGAATATGAAAAGGTGTTTCAGATGCAAATTGCTGTGGCCATCTTGGCTGCCAGTTTTTTAAAAAAAGTTAATTGCAGAGGTTTTCCCATTAAATATTTAATGTAAGTTTTCCACCAATGAATTTTTAAAAATCTTCATTTGGCATATCATGTTTTCTTGTCAATACAGTCTACCATGGTTAATATGTCCCACTTCCCCAATTGACTCTTGACAGACATGGGGCCTACAATATTCCTGCCAATCCTCTTGAAAGGATCATTAATAATGGATAGGGTTACAAGGCTGAGATTGGTCACATGTCCTACAAAGTTCAGTGATGATAATACACCAGAAAAGCACTGCTACAATATGTCCTTTTTGTATTTTACCCCCTTGATGTTCTGGAAGAGGGATATCACAGGTAACCTTTAATCATTTTTTTGGGTGCATTTCAACACAATGAGAAGGGATCTAGCCAGGATAGAATGGAACCAAAGGCTGTCAGAAAGAGGTGTATCAGAACAATGGGTTATCTTTATGGAAGAGATGTTTCAGATACAGGCCAGGAACATTCCAACAAGGGCGAAAGAAAGGGGAGTCAGGTTGATGAGGGAGATAGAGATGATGATGAAACAAAAAAAGAGGGTGTATGATGCATGTCAGGTGAACTCATTAAGTGACTTCCAGCTTTAGAGTTTCGAGGGGAGGTGGCAAGGAAAATAAGACTGGCAAAGAGAGCACATGAGAATAGAATGGCAATCAACATAAAAGGGAATCCAAAGATCTTCTCCTGGCATGTAAACAGTAAGTGGTGGAGTGGGGCCTGTTAGGGACAAAGAGGGTAGTATATACTTAGAGGCACAGGGCAAGGCTAATATACTTAATAGTACTCTGTATCGGTGTTCACTAAGGAAATGGAGGCTGACAAAAATATCAGTAGAAGCAGAGAGTAGAGGCAGTGGAAGGATAAAAATTGAGAGGGGGAGGTACTAAAAAGGGTGGCTATGCTTAGGGTAGACAAATTACCTTGTCTGGATGGCTTGCATCCCAGGTTGTGAAAGGAAGTGAGGATGGAGATAGCGGAAGGGCTTGCCATAATCTTCAATCGTCCCTGGATACGGAGGAGGTGCCAGAGGATTGGAGAGTGGCAAATGTGACACCCTTTTTCAAGAAAGGGTGTAAGGGCAGTTCCAGCAACTAGAGGCCAGTTAGTTTAACATCAGTGATGGGTAAGATTTTAGAAACAATTATCAGGGAAAATATCACCAGACATTTAGAGAGGTTTGAGTTAATTAAGAATAGCCAGCATGGATCTGTAAAAGGCAGATCATGCTTGACTAATCTAATTGAAATTTTTGATGAAGCAACAGAGAAGGTTGATGAAGGGAATGCGGTGGATGTTGTTTATTTGGATTTTAAGAAAGCATTTCATAAGGTACCACATAAAAGGCTAGTTAACAAAATTGAGGCTCATGGAATAGGAGGGTCAGTGTCCAATTGGATAAAAATATTTGGCTTAAGGACAGAAAACAGTGAGGCATAGTAAATGGTTGCTTTTCAGACTGGAGGATGGTAGACAGTGGTGTTCCCCAAAGTTTAGTGCAGCTTTTTTTTTCTATATATAAATGACTTCGATCTTGGAATGCAGAGTAGAATGTCAAAATTTGCTTATAACACCAAACTTGGAGGTACAGCAAACAGTGAGGATGATATGAACCGCCTACTACAGGTCATAGATAGGCTAGCAGAAAAGAGGTGGCAGATGGAATTTAATACTGACAAGTGTGAAGTGATGCATTTTAGCAGAAGGAATAGGGAAAGGCAATATATACTTAATGGCATAATTCTAAAGAGTGTGCAGGAACAGAGGGACCTGGGGGTGCATGTGCATAGATCTTTGAAGGTGGTAGGACATATTGAGAGAGTGGTTAGTAAAGCATATGGGATCTTGGGCTTCATAAATAGAGTAATTGAGTACAAAAGCAGAGAAGTTATACTGAACCTTTATAAAGCTCTGGTAAGGCCCCAGCTAGAATATTGCATCCAGGTCTGGGTACCACACTTTAGGAAGGATGTGAGGGTCCTTGAGAGGGTACAGAGGAGATTTACCAGAATGGTTCCAGGGATGGAAGATTTTACTAACAAGGTTAGGTTGGAAAAGCTGGGTTTGCTCTCCTTAGAGCAAAGGATATTGAAGGGAGTTTCAAAGAAGTGTACAAGATTATGACAGGCTTAGATAAGTTAGATAAGGAAAATAAAAGGTATAAGGGCCAGGGGACACAGATTGAAAGTTGTGGGCAAAAGATGGAGGGGGAATATGAGGAAGCACATTTTTACACAGCGGGTGGTAATGACTTGAAACTCGCTGCCCACAAGGGTGGTGGAAGTGGAAATGATCAATGATTTCAAGAGGAAGTTGGATGGCCACCTGAGAGAAATAGACTTGTAGGGATATGGGGATCAAGCCAGGGAGTGGGATTGAATGCATAGCTCCATGGAGAGCCAGCATGAACTTGATGGGCTGAATGGCCTCCTTCTGTACTGTAAATGAGTCTATGTGCATTACTACTATCAATTAAAACTTTTTTAGTTCCTGTCCCTTAACTGGCATTAGTTTATAGTTATGGATTCAGGGCTTGTCCTCATAACTATCCCACATTATTGGTTCTGGCAGTGAGCTCATGAGACCTGGAATGGCCTCAATCTATGTGCCCTCTAACATAAGGCCTGTCCACCAAACCTCTGCCTGTTCACTGTGGTATTGATGACCCAGATTCCCCTGATTGATTGATTGATTGCCTGTTGTTAAATATCACAAGGACACTCCAGTACCCTGGCAAATGATCTTCTTTATGATTTGTCATCAGTGTATCATTTTTAAAAAATTCATTCATGGGATGTGGGCATCGCTGGCGAGGCCAGCATTTATTGCCCATCCCTAATTGCCATTGAGAAGGTGGTGGTGAGCTGCCTTCTTGAACCGTTGCAATCCATGTGGGGTAGGTACACCCACAGAGCTTTTAGGGAGTTCCAGGATTTTGACCCAGCGACAGTGAAGGAACAGCGATATTGTTCCAAGTCAGGATGGTGTGTGACTTGGAGGGGAACTTGCAGGTGGTGGTATTCTCATGCATTTGCTGCCCTTTTCAGGACCTTGGGTTTCATAAATAGAGGCTCTTCAGCCCAAGAGTTGGCCATTGCAGCTAGTGCTGTGGTAGATGAGAGGTATTACAACCTCTTTGGCCTGGCTAAGCTCCACAGTCCTCTTCTGACTTTTAAGTAACCACTCAAATTTTCTTCACCCAAGCCCCCTGCCCACCTGGATTAGAATAGGCAAGATCTACCCATCAGATTGTTTCCCAAACAGAACCTTGAGTTGCCTGAGCAATGACACTTCTATTTCTTTCACCTTTGATCAGGAGGTATTATAATTGTAGTTTGGCCAGTGGTACATCCACTGAACTGCTGTAAACGTGGGCCACCTTAGTTTCCAAATATTGGTCACTGTACACAAACTAGGGTCGTACTGGTGTTAGTTTGCATCCTGTATTTTTGGCAGTGGGCCACCTATTCGCTAAGACTGAAAATAGGATTGCTGTCAGAATTTTTGCACTGGCTGTCCATGCACACTCAGAAGTGGGAGGAATCTGATCATTCATTCGGTCATTGAGTCTCCAACTCCTGTGAAATCACAAAGTGATTAGCTTGGACTCCTAATTGCCTCAGGGTCTTGCACTCTGATCAAGCGACTGTTTCCTTCCATTATCCACCACTTCCAGAAATTGATTCTTTAACATTAATTGGCATAGATGTCTAGCTTCAATTTCCAAATAGCTCCATGACTAAATCTCTAAGTACTTTATTAACCTTTCTACAACTGGTTAACTTTTTGTCTGTATTCGTGACCTGTTAGTTGTGAGAAGTAAGAATAACAAGTTTTACAGTGTCCATTGGATCCACACACAAAAAATATCCAATGAGTACTTAACTACTCAGTGGCAGTACAAGTCTGTCAGCACAAACTTATTTGTTTGTTGAATCAGTAATTCAAAATCTCTTATGAAACCATCTCGGTTATCCCCTTCTTTAAAATTTGGTATCAGATAGGGCTTACGAGCTAGTCCTCACTTACCAGACTTGCTGTCAGCGTGCAGTTGTCTAGCAGTTCAAGAGCATGTTGGTGCTGTTTCTCTGCTCCCTCTGCCTTGAGTCTTCAACAATGTTCCTTCTCATCAGCCTCAAACTTGCAACCAGGTCAAAAGGAAATTCAAATAAGTGTCTCTTAAGTTCAAAAAGAGCTACCAATTAAATATATGTTCAAACAAAAACCCACGCGATACTTGTATTTTAATTGAATTGGATACCTAACCAGATACAACATCTGGGGCAATGGTGTATCAAAGCAAGCTGGTTTATTTTTTTGAGAGTGAATCTGGCTTTAACCCCATATGTACCATGATAGAAAGAAAGAATGGAATCCCATGATAAACTCTAGAAAAAATGCTTGACTCTTGTCCCAATTACATAAACAATAAATGTGAGAATTTTACTATTGAATCCATTCTTATGGTTCATACTGTGAATAGAATCTTCAATAGTATTACTCTTAGTAACACACTTCTCATCTTCTGTCAGGTTCAGATATTTTAGCTATTTGATTCAACAGCTCCACAGACTGAACAACGTTTTACTACAACCGACTATCACAAATCAAAAGAAACACCAGTATATTTTAGTGCCAGTCATTTTCTGTTGAAGATATAAGATGACAAAGCACAGGTAGTATTTCAAGGAAGGCTGGTGCATGAGACGTATTCACCAGGTGAGAGGTATGACAAATGCAAAGAGTTTTGAATATTTCCAGCTCCTCTCACTTCATATGAATTACTCAGGGAATGCTGATGTAATTTGGCACAGACTTAAGTTTTAGGTTTTGAATTTGAGGTGGGGTTAAATTTAAAACAAAACATGAATATTGTCTGGCCATAGCAACAGTTTTCACTGTCAAGTTTGGCATTTTTTTTTTAACCTTTTAGGGTCTTAATGTCATGTTCATAAACATTGAATAGGAGAAGGATTCAGACCAGGGTTGTATGAAAAAACATATGTGTGCTACATTTAATGACAGCCTATGTTTCTACAGAGTTTACAATGCAATACATAGCATAACAGTCAGACTGCAACCCGAGCCATTTAAACCAAGTATGCAAAACACTTAAGAAACATACAAATACTGATAAATCCTTTTCATGCAAGTGGTAAGATATTGGACGAGCTGCTACTCTGAAAGGAAAGGACGTTTAAGTGTTTGTCTGTAAAATTTGTTAGAAATGTGCGAAGACTATCTTTTGGACAGATTGACTCATGAACAACACAACTGCCTCACTGAAGAAAAGAATAATAATGCATAGTCAATATTTCTAGTCTCTGACTATGTAACCTCCTAATATTCATTAAAATTCACAGCCTAGATATTATCTTGCAATCTAAGTAACTTTGGATAAATTGCTTCTGGGAGTCCAAAACATAATCTGAGGATCCTGGTCTTGTAAATAATGTGTAAAAAGAAGAGAAAACGTCACAGCTTAATGGAGCACACTGCTAAAAGCAAGGTGTGTAGTTTTCACATGATGCTAATGGCTCAACATGACCCAGATACACCAAATGTCATTAGCTGGAAAGACGTATGGGAATGGTTGGCTTAATTTCCTGATAATATTTGAACTGTAAATATTTTTCATCCTATCAAAACCATCCTTAGTTTGGTAGTGAATAAACAAGATGGCTTCAAAATAGTTTAATAGAAAATATATTTTTCTTTTCCAATCACAATTAAATGTGTCTAGTCCTGAGCTTAATTTCAAAACAAAACAAAAAAACATAATTTGGTAATCTCTTGAAAAACTTGTAATATAGTGTAATTAAGAAATCTGAGCAGCAGGGCAAGTTCCTGAAGAAAGGCTTTTATGAAACATCTCTCCCAAACTCTGGGAAGTCAAGCTTATACTTGCCCAATACTTTATCTCACAGGTCAACCTTTAAGAAATATTTAATAATCTTATAAATATTATCTTAGCACACGTTACATGCCAGAAAACATGTCTGCGTTTTACAAGCTGCAAAGTACAGCCAGTACCCAAACAACTTACAACAGCTTTAACATGTGGTCAGACATAGATTGGAACAAATCATGCTTGAAGGATGAAATTTCACAATGCAGCAAAAACTACCATAAAAATGTTAGCAGAAGTAATTGACAGAAGTTATTGGAAATTCAAAAAACTTCATTTGTTTAATCTTTTTCATTTGGACACTTGGAGCAACTCTGATGAGTATTTACACCACAGGATTAGATAGATTTCAGACTGATGAATACATTTGTGACATTCTTTCAACCAGGATTATTCTCTAATTGCCTGGCTTTAAATCCATAAATACCATGACAGAAAGGAAGAATCCCATGATATACAAGTACCTCAGATGTGAAGACAATTAATGTATTTTATCATGTCATTCCATGACTCTGTGTACATTTATAGAATAAGTTAAACTCTGTTTAACACCGCTAGCTGTTAGGGTTGCCAACTTTGAATGTATTTGTGGAGGTTTTGTCAGGTGACCTCCTCCCTCCAACCTGCCCAACCAGTCAAATATCCTATTTCCCCATATTCCAATTTTTTTTAACTAATAAAGAAAAGTGTTCAAAGATAAATGGGAAAAAACACAAAATCGTAACCTCCTATGATCTTTCTCCAGGGTTGCTCGCAGCAGTGTCCAGGAGATTAATCTTTAATTCCCGGGGACTCCAGAATAATCCAGGAGGGTTGGCAACTCTGTGAACAGGCCTGACAGGGAAGTTAAATAATTTCAGTCCAGAATGGCAGCACTTTTGTGATGGCAAGTTAGGAAAGTAGAAATTCTGAAATACAAAACAGAAAATACTGGAAATACTCAGCTCTGGCTTTTGTCGAAGTAGAAATTCTGACCAGCTCCATCATTACCTAGTGATGCTTCTTTGCGGCCTGGACTCATTTCTAACAGCAGGACTTGCTCGGGGAAGGAAGAGCTTCTAAGCTGGCAGGCGAACACTTGTGGAAGGAGGTGAAAGCCAAACTGACGATGTGTTAAAGCACATTCCATGCCCATTATAATCTTTATTAAAGTTAATTAAGGCACTTTAATCACCAGACCTTTACCATTCTACACCATCCCTATGGCATGAACAAATACCTCACCATGACTCTAACCATATGATGCACAACTCACTCCAGCTCCAGGTCTCAAGAACTCTAATACAGTAGATGCTGGAAATCTGAAATAAAAACAGAAAATGCTGGGCATACTCAGCAGGTCTGGCAGCATCTTTGGAGAGAGAAACAATATTAATGCTTCAGCTCAGAGCCTTCAAACGTTATTGACTTGAAATGTTAACTGTTTCTCTCTCCAGAGATGCTGCCTGACCTGCTGAGTATTCCCAGTATTTTCTGTTTTTACCTCAAGAACTCCCCTCGCTCAGAACGACTTAGTTTTGTGCCCTCCACCTGTATACTTTTACACTACAGCACTGCCACCGCATTGAGAACAAAAGACAGGTACCATTCCCATCTGCATTGCTTCCCCAGAGTAACTTCGACCCCATCTCACTGTAACCAACAGTCCAGGTTTTACAATAATGATGAAAGGTCACTGACCTGAAACGTTAACTCTGCTTCTCTCTCCACAGAGCTGCCAGACCTGCTGAGTATTTCCAGCACTTTGTTTTTTATTTACAATAACTGGGATTGTCCAGTTCTAACTTTTATCTCACAAGTGGCCTTTGGAAGTTCAAACGGGTGAGAGAATAAGTAACTCTGAAAATGATTGGTTTCCTCGCCCTGGTGTTAAATGAAACCAATAAACGAGCACAGCAGTCGAGGCTTGATGGTGAAATTGTAGGTTTTATAAAAAGGCACATTTTGACCAATTTAGTAGGTTGTGCGTAATATTTGTGAAAGATTACAATTAGTAAAAATAGCTCAAAGTTATTTTGAAAGGGAGTGTTTGCTCGGTTCAGTTGTTGGGCCATTGGAGTCTCGATGCTACAACTGGTGATATTTTAAGAGCTTTACTGTAAACAGCATGTTGTTAAATGTCAATACATACTCTACTTCAGCATTCCTCCAGGTAACCAATCTGGTGACAGCTGGTACATTGCGACAATGAGTGTCCTGATCGTGTAGTTCAGTCGAGATGTTAAGTATAAAAGTTCTAGTCAAAAGTGTTGCCAGTTGCCATTGAAATAACAACAAATCACATGGGTGTTCCAAAATACTCATTCCATGTTCTTATTCAATAAATATACATTCCATGAAACTTGGAAACATAAACTCATCACGGTGGCTGTTTCGCAGTCAAATAAATGTCCTCCTTACAGTGCATTTCTATCAACTGCTTAGAAACTCAAAGTAACTCTAGGCGGACATCTGAATAAATGAAGTTTTCTTAGCAACTGATTTCTTTATTATTAATAAGTCTTGTGTTCGCTGGCAAAAGGTACATTTAAACCAAAGCATATCAACTGGAGAGAAACAGATGGTTCTGTTCAAAAACTATCAGAATTGATGGCCTTCTATATAGCCTTATAAATATTGGAAGCAGATGAGATCATTACCTATTAAATTTAATAAAGAAAACCTGTGTCATTTTAAACATGCATTAAAATACACCGTCAAAAGTTGTAGTTTGGATGTTTAAAAGTTTTAAAAGATTCACTCAGGTAAAAAAAAAGTCAAGACATAACTAACAAGGTTTTATAAACTGCAGGGTGTGGTTCATTTGTTTTGACTGCAGAGACTAAGACAATTTGTTTGACTACGTTTCATAAAACATAACTAATTCTGAAATGAAAGACTCGGCATCATCCATTGTGGCCCAAGGAAAAATTCTATCATAAAATAAAGCATATGATACACGCAGAAAAATGAAAGCATCTGAAAAGACATTTGAAAAGCCCTACCGCAGCTGGGTAATACTTGTGGTTTCTGTATCTGATACAACTTAGTACAAATACAACTGTTAAACACCAACACAGTCATTAACTACCAACTTAAATAATCTTTCTGGATAATTAAAGGATTATTTGGAAACGTGTTTTTTACGATGGGAATATTTGACAGTGGTCTCAAGGGGATATTTATACGTGCATGTTCAACACGTACCTCTACAACATCAAACGATTGTTCCCGAATAACTCTCGTATGTTGGTTAACAAATCTCACTACAGACTGCCAATTGGTGTTTGCAGGAAAAATCCTCAGTGAGTTGTGTCGACAGAAGTGGAATACAAAATGCTGAAATCAGAAGCTTGTCTCAAAATTAATTTATTCTAAAAGTTAAAAAGGAACACTTAACAGCTACAATTAACAGCCTAGACACACGAGTACCTTTCGGGTTAAAATGACCCATAAACTAGCACCAGCTAAAAAGCAACATACAGCAGATGCTGCAAATCTGAAACAAAAGCAGGAGAATGCTGGACACGCTCAGCAGGTCAGTCAGCATCTGTGGAGAGAACATATAAAGTGTTTTACCCGAGGGTCGGCACGGATAAACTACCACAACAAAAACAAGAAATGCTGGGATCACTCCGCAGGTCTGGCAGCATCTGTGGAAAGAGAAGCAGAGTTAACGTTTCGGGTCAGTGACCCTTCTTCGGAACTGACCCGAAACGTTAACTCGGCTTCTCTTTCCACAGATGCTGCCAGACCTGCTGAGTGATTCCAGCATTTCTTGTTTTTGTTTCAGATTTCCAGCATCCGCAGTATTTTGCTTTTATTTTACTAAATTACCCCTGCTCTCTTCGCGAATGCTGGCTGATTGCTGTGTTTTTCCAGCATTTCCTGGTTTTACTTTTCTAAACTAGTAGCGTTTACGTTAAAGTGACCTCTGCGCTTTCAGTGCTGATTCCTTTTCGACCATTTCTGTATCCCTAGTATAATAGTTCACGGTCACTGCCCGCAATAAAATCACAAACTAGCGCGCACTAAACCACGGGATCGAAATGTCAATTTCTTCCAAACGCTTTTGACACGTAATAGAGTCACAGCCCTGTCTCTGGGACAAGTAAAACCCGGAATCTTGTGTGTTTGTGTAGTACCTTTTGGAGCTAAGCTTGAATACTGTCTCGTACAGTTAAATGTTTGAGAAAGGGCTTCTGTAAAAAAAGATACTGGAGCAGTTTAACATTTGGGAGACAAAAAGGAGCAAATTTAATTCTGATTAAGCTGAAGGAGGGGACTTAAAAAAGAATTCCAATATTGTTACAAATAAAACAAGATATAGGTCCTGCGACCACGAGATTATATTGCACAAACACATTGTGGCCAGCTGATTGAATTGACAAATTTAAATTATTCAGAGTTTGGGCCAGACATGTCTGAGTATTGGCTGCTCGGCCGCTTCGGAGCTTAAAGATAGTGCGGCCCGTGTTTCTAAGAAATAAACAGAGGGAAAATAATGATTAATGGAAAGCTTGAGAATGTTTTACAATGTTGGGCTGCAGATGAATCTTCTCCGCCAGATGGGATGTGGCTGCCACAACTTCAGCCAGATAACTCACCACAGCGGCCGTCATCCCTGTCTTCAACATCTTACACCAAGTGGTCTGGTTGTACATCAGTCCTTATATTTGAGAGCATCCAGTTACCTGGAGTCTCCGCTGGAGCTAGGTGTCAGTATAACCCGTGAAAGTTAACTCCGACCTTCAGATTGGACAGAAAAAGGGGAACGAACATCTTTTAAAAGAGAAACGGGTTAAAATATTTACATTAAATTAGATACAAAACAAATCAAACATAAGAGACTGGGAAAGTACAGGCAATATGGCAACCAACAGTGTTCCAATTCCCTTTTACAATTATTGTAAGCGTTTATCTTTATAATTTGGTTAGTATTACAGAAACTTCATTCCCACCATTTGAGTGACTATAAGTAATATATTAATAGTAATATTACTGTCACAACCTGTGAACTAAACATAACTTCAGAAAAAGTCAGTCTGAGAGCCGCTGTCCTGCAGTCAAGGGTTAAAAACAAAAAAGACAGCTGGAATGTACAAACTAAAAGTGAGATTTAGCTTAAGAAATGATTGTGATTGCCAGCACAAGTACATACCGTCATAATCCAATTACCTGCAAATCACTTTGCAAAATAATACACGCTGGCTATTCAGGGTTCGTTTCCTGTATGAAAAACCCGCTATAATTACACATCAGAACCTGCAAATTATCTTAGGCAGGGCGTTCATGCCATGTGACGATTAGCTGGTTGTACCTTCGTAACCAAAGACATGTTCATTCATGGGGTTCAGCCAGCTTGACTGATGTTTCCACAAACTGAGAAAAAAAATCTTGCATTATATAAAATGATGCACGATGAAGGAATGGATTACAGGCGTCCACTTATTTGACCAACACATGTGTAATTACATATAGTTTTTGAATTTTGATAATTTGTGCTCAAATTATTGGCGATTTATTTGCGAACAGTGAACCAGAAAGCAACAGGGCGGCACAGTGGTTAGCACCGCAGCCTCACAGCTCCAGGAACCCGGGTTCGATTCCGGGTACTGCCTGTGTGGAGTTTGCAAGTTCTCCCTGTGTCTGCGTGGGTTTTCTCCGGGTGCTCCGGTTTCCTCCCACAATCCAAAAGACTTGCATGTTGATAGGTAAATTGGCCATTGTAAATTGTCACTAGTATAGGTAGGTGGTGGGGAAATATAGGGACAGGTGGGGATGTTTGGTAGGAATATGAGATTAGTGTAGGATTAGTATAAATGGGTGGTTGATGTTCGGCACAGACTCGGTGGGCCGAAGGGCCTGTTTCAGTGCTGTATCTCTAATCTAAATCTAATCTAAACTATTAAAGTCATGTAACCTATTGTGAGTGAAAATTGTGGGCTTGAGCTCGGTGGGGTCGTGTAGTATCCAATGGGTCCCAGAGTTTCTTTGTGATAGAATACACAGATGATTCCAATTCTGAAGAAGGGTCTCTGACCTGAAACATTAACTCTGCTTCTCTCTGCATAGAGGCTGCCAGACCTGCTATTTCCAGAAGTGTGTTCCAGAAATTAGGGATATATGTAAAATATGCTTAAAACTAAAACATCCAAGGAAAAAGCACTTGCACCCTGAAATGTCCCACAGCCCATAGTGAAGGAAATATAGGATTTATAATGTATGGACAGCCAATGTCTCCTCAAAACACATTAACCAGTATACCAAAAATGAATGAATCCATCAACGCAGCCGTTTCTATAATTATAATCTCAAAGATCAGTGACAGAGTATGAGCGTACTTTGTGCTGACGAAGCCAACCACTTCCCTGAGTACATTCATGAGGCTGGATCACACTTCTGTATTAGTTAAATGCTCAATTATATAAACTTAGAAAGTTATAGACAGCAGAATCGCAAAGGCAGTTTCTGGACATATGCCACCTTTGATGTAAATCTTGGGTGATTTTTAGAAAGCAGTGGAAGCACTCCCCATTCTGATAGCCTTTGAAACCCTTTTCCTCTTTCAAAAGAAAAATAAAACATATATCACACTCACCAAACTGCAATCAAGAAGTCCTAGCGATCATCATGGCCTAGAATTTGCTGTGGCAGGGCATCTAACAGGCAGACTTGACCCTGCACCCTTCAGCTGAAAAAAAATGTTTGCCTACAAGGTTGCTGAAAGTGCAAACTGATAACGGTACAGTAAGGGTAATAGGGTATTTGCAACCTTAGTGAATAGGAAAACTCAGATTTTCTCCTTAACCAGAGATTTAAGGATTGGGAAATTAACACAGGAATGACCGATAAGAAGGGTGAATTAAAGGGAGTGAATTCAATGTCAAATCAGGTATAGAAAGAGAGATAGAGGGAAAGAAAGAAAGATAGGATTGAGAAATGTGACAAAGGAAAAGTAAGAAATATTTAATTTCAAATCTGACATTTTTAAAACCACCCTGAAAACTTCAAAACTTGAAGAAATGAGATTCAACATTTGTAATAGTCAATTTAAGAGCAACAATTTTCCTTTTTTCTGAAGATACAATATGAGGCGAAAGAAACTGAAGTTAGTTGCTTATATAGTACATGACTATGCAAATATGGCAGAGCTCTGGCCCAGCCTCTTGCAAGGCACAGACATGCCTGCAATTTCTCAGGCTGACTAGCCATCTTTTCTGTGATACGTGAAGTATAACAGGTAAAGAAAAATTCTTGAAAAATATCATCCTGATGCTTTAGTCACAGTGTAGTCAGACTACATTCTTACCTCCAAGTCAGGAGGTCGAGAGTTCAAGCCCCACATTAGGACTTGAGAACAAAATAGACTGAGGAGTGCTGCATTGTTGGAGGTGCCATGCTTCAGATGAGACAATTTCTGCCTCTTCAGATGGTTGCAAAAGAGCTGAGAATACTCCTGGTGCCTTGGTCAACATTCTTCAGTCAACTAACACAACCCAATTAGCTGACCATTTCTTGTACTTAGTGGGAAAATGTGTACAAATTGTGTGTAGCATACAAAACCGTAATTCAGAAGGAATTCTTGGCTGTGAAGAGCCTTGGGATGTTGAAGATGCGAAAGGTGCTGCATGAATGCAACTTTTTTCTTTCTAATATGCCATCATGAGAGTGTTCATATAAGCCAGTTAAAAGATATTTTATTTAACAAGTCACATTATTAATACAGACTCAATAAATCAAATTGTAAACCTCCCTTTGTAAATACAGGAAGCAAGTCTACAATAAATACAGAAAGATTTTATTTCTAAATATTTTAAGAGCAGTGATTTAAATCTCTAACAATTAAAAATAAAACTGAACTATTACAACTGTAGGCTGGGGAAAAGATAAACATTTTAAATTTTTTTTAAAAAAGGTAACATTTGGATGGAAGTTCTGCAGCTTGCAGGTACAATGTCACCATGTTTTAATTATTCAGAACAAATTGTAAGTGAATGAGATGGGGATAGTTAGTTATACTGTCAATGCTCTTAGCTCTGTTCTGCATAAAAGGTTCATCATTTAATAGCAGGGTGTCTTTGCATCATATTTAAGTTCACAGAGCTCCACTAGACATTTAAACGCAGCCAATATTAGTACAGAAATGAAAAATGCCTAGTATCCTTTACAGAAATGATGACAGGATGCTTTACATTATTTCTACAGAGCAGACACAGAAAATATAATCAGGCTTTCTTGGACTAAAGGGTTAAGCACACAACTCATGCAAGATTGAAAATCAGATGTTCAAAGACTTTGAAGCACTTTGTTCATTTCAAATAGCACCAACGAGTCAGAACACTTGTTTTACACCACAGGTTATGAGGTACTACGCCAAAAAGACAAATGACAAACGTGCAATTCTAAACACTGGCATTATTAATCTGAACACCCAAGCCCTACTTGACATTAGGCAGCATTTGTTTTGCACAGGAAATGAAGGAACATTTTAAAAGGAAAATTTATATACATAATTGCTATACATGTTGTTGTTTTTGTTGACCAGCTGCCATTCATTAAAACACTAAATTCTTGTATCTGCTGCAAATACAGTACTGAATGTTGATTTCTCCCAGTGTGGATCACAAAGCTTAAAAGGAGGCTGCAGCAGTTGGGTTTATTGAGGTAAGGCTGGTAAATTAATGGCAGTGTTTAAAGAAAAGCATCTACTTAACAAGAACTTACAGTGTTACACAATGAAAAGTGTTTCATAGCATTAATTTAGAATCACAAACACGTTAAAAACAATACAAAAGAGTTCCAGAAAGCAAAAAGGAGTCCACATTAAAAAAGAGTCCAAACATTAAAAATGCAGTGCAAAGCAAATCAGTGCATTTTGACAATCCTACACTTTTACTCAGATTACAACCATAGAATCATACCTTATGCAACTGTAGAAAAACTGCAGGCAAATATTGCATTAGGACAGCACAGATGCCCTTTGTTAATAAAGGAACCAATAAGAAAGGCAAGTTTTAACTTTTGTTCACTCACTGCGATTTAACTAATACAGTTTTCTCATAAACAGCTTTAAATTATAAGCAAGAAAATTTATAGGCTGGAAGGCTTTGCTGTAGAAAATCTGAGAATCCCAACAGAAACCCTTCATGGTTAGATTCAATTAAGCAAAATTGGAAAGAGTAAAAAAAATGGACAGAATACCAAAACCCCCCTGAAGTTTTATCTAATTCAAATTTCTGATACCAAACTTGGTATATTCCAAAAGAAAAACTGATAGCTGTGATTTTACTAGGAGAGAAATAACAAAGCAACCCTGATTAGAAGGCCAATCCAAATAAAACTATGTGAAAGAATGTCTCTGCAGAAATGTAGCTCAGCAAGTCTCAAGATTGACCACGATGGTCGCTAGTTCCCTATCCTCTGATCAGAATAAAAAATGTTATTTTGACTTTGCTAAGTTTTGTCTTAAATATTAATCTCTCCTTGGGACTACAGAGGTTTGACTTATTAGAAGTAGGAAATAAAAATAAATCAGCTATATCATGACATTTCAAAACTTAATTTTATTTCCTTAACTTAAAAATACATCTAATCTCTTAAAATGTCTGAAAACAAATGGCATAATGTTCAGTGAAATGGTGCATAGTTTGTGAAAATAACTATTACCAGTAGCATTTCTGAAGTGTGCAAAACTGTTTTGACGAAAAAGGAGAAACAGAAATAAGCTATGGCTCAAAAAAGCAAAACATCCAGCCTTTGTTTAATAATTGTTAAATGATTAACCGTATTCAAGGCCAGAAGATTTGCAATTAAAGGTCACATTAAACACCGTATTTACAAAACTCCATGTACAAAAGGATTTTACCCTATGTTAAGTTGTAGGTAGACTGCTGGTTATTAGAAATACTGTCCTTCCATTAGTATGAGAATACCATTTCAGGAGAAGATAAAGGAAGCAAAATCTCCAAACACTACTTCTGATGGTGCCTGTTCCAGTAGTTATCTGTCCCTTAATTTACAAGAGCTCCATTAAGATCCATCTTCAGGACAATGGTGATTGTTGACATTTAGTGGGACTTGGTGGAAGACGAGCAGCAGCACTCTGTTCTGTTCTAAAGCTGTAATCATACTAGAAAAAAACAAAACTAATCAAAACTTTTACATCCATAAAATCGAAGGAAAAGATGAGGAAAATCATGAAATATTGATTACAAAATGATAAAAGATAGTAAATTTGGGTTAGCAGGTTAATTATAATTCAAAATATTACAGAATTTCAGATTTGCAGTTACATTGATAAAGGGTTTGTATTATGAGGAAGACTATGGGTACTAGGAATGCTTCCACTGAACTTGGTGCAGCTTTGAGGTGATCTTATTGGTTTATTATAACTCTAAATTGACAAGATAAATGTAGGCAATGTTCAATAGTAACACATGCCGTAGGGCAAGGTGACATGGATTCAAGCTTAAGACAGTAAAAGTTAAAGCTTAACTGTGAAGACATTGTATCTTTTCATGCAGAGGGTGGTGAATAGTATGTATAAAAAACACAGGGAGACAATGCAAGCAGACATAGTAAATTGCAAGACACATATGCTGTTTATATTTTGGCAGACAAGGCTATTGACAGCTAAAATGGAGTAAGAAGTCTGTAACCTTTGGGAAATAGGACTGTGTGGAGCAGAATGGATAACATGCCCAAGGACACCATGAGATCTCGGACATTGGTGAAGGGGAATAGTCAGTGAAATACATCTAGGAGCTTGCTTGACTACCTGAAGGAGTTGGGGAGGAATCTCTTGACTTTAAAGAAACTGGCCAGGTTCCTCCCCTGCACCCCACCTCCTCCATAGAGTTAACATTACCCGAAATAGGGGAGGGGTGGTTCACAATATTTTCAGCAACAAACAGATAGAGTGAGCACTGGTGAGCTTGATGATCTTTTCTTGTTCTTTTTATATGTTAAAGAAAAGCATTGGTTTGAAATGAGGTGAAAAAAATTGTGTAATGGAACGTACAAATACCTAAAGATCTTTAAACAGGCCAAGAATAGTTCAACCCACAGTTGCAACAAACATTTAAGAAAAACCAAAGAGAGACATGTGCAATACAACTTTGCAATCAGTAATTTACAGGTGAGGTGAGAAATGACTACCCTTGACATCAAGGTAGCATTTGACTGAGTGTGGCAACAAGGAGCCCTCTCGGTCGCTGTCTCTGCCTCCTCCCTCGCTCGCTCTCTCTCTCTCTCTCTGCCTCCTCCCTCGCTCGCTCTCTCTCTCTCTCTCTGCCTCCTCCCTCGCTCGCTCTCTCTCTCTCTCTCTGCCTCCTCCCTCGCTCGCTCTCTCTCTCTCTCTCCTCCCTCGCTCGCTCTCTCTCTCTCTCTCTCTCTCTCTCCTCCCTCGCTCGCTCTCTCTCTCTCTCTCTCTCTCCTCCCTCGCTCGCTCTCTCTCTCTCTCTGCCTCCTCCCTCGCTCGCTCTCTCTCTCTCTCTCTCTGCTCCTCCCTCGCTCGCTCTCTCTCTCTCTCTCTGCCTCCTCCCTCGCTCGCTCTCTCTCTCTCTCTCTGCCTCCTCCCTCCTCGCTCGCTCTCTCTCTCTCTCTCTCTCTGCCTCCTCCCTCGCTCGCTCTCTCTCTCTCTCTCTCTCTCTCTCCTCCCTCGCTCGCTCTCTCTCTCTCTCTCTCTCTCTCCTCCCTCGCTCGCTCTCTCTCTCTCTCTCTCTCTCTGCCTCCTCCCTCGCTCGCTCGCTCTCTCTCTCTCTCTCTCGCCTCCTCCCTCGCTCGCTCTCTCTCTCTCTCTCCTCTCCCGCTCGCTCTCTCTCTCTCTCTCTGCCTCCTCCCTCGCTCGCTCTCTCTCTCTCTCTCTGCCTCCTCCCTCCTCGCTCGCTCTCTCTCTCTCTCTCTCTCTGCTCCTCCCTCGCTCGCTCTCTCTCTCTCTCTCTCTCTCTCCTCCCTCGCTCGCTCTCTCTCTCTCTCTCCTCTGCTCTCCTCCCTCGCTCGCTCTCGTCTCTCTCTCTCTCTCTGCCTCCTCCCTCGCTCGCTCGCTCTCTCTCTCTCTCTCTCTGCCTCCTCCCTCCTCGCTCGCTCCTCTCTCTCTCTCTCTCTGCCTCCTCCCTCGCTCGCTCTCTCTCTCTCTCTCTGCCTCCTCCCTCGCTCGCTCTCTCTCTCTCTCTCTGCCTCCTCCCTCCTCGCTCGCTCTCTCTCTCTCTCTGCCTCCTCCCTCGCTCGCTCTCTCTCTCTCTCTGCCTCCTCCCTCGCTCGCTCTCTCTCCTCTCTCTCCTCGCTCGCTCTCTCTCTCTCCCTCCTCCCCTCGCTCTCTCTCTCTCTCTCGCTCCTCCTCCCTCGCTCGCTCTCTCTCTCTCTCTCTCTGCCTCCTCCCTCGCTCGCTCTCTCTCTCTCTCTCTCCTCCTCCCTCCCTCGCTCGCTCTCTCTCTCTCTCTCCGCCTCCTCCCTCCCTCGCTCGCTCTCTCTCTCTCTCTCGCCTCCTCCCTCGCTCGCTCTCTCTCTCTCTCTCTCTCTGCCTCCTCCCTCGCTCGCTCTCTCTCTCTCTCTCCGCCTCCTCCCTCGCTCTCTCTCTCTCTCGCCTCCTCCCGCTCTCTCTCTCTCTCGCCTCCTCCCTCCTCGCTCTCTCTCTCTCTCTCGCCTCCTCCCTCGCCTCGCTCTCTCTCTCTCTCGCTCCTCCCTCGCTCGCTCTCTCTCTCTCTCTCCTCTCGCTCTCTCTCTCTCTCCGCCTCCTCCCTCCCTCCTCTCTCTCTCTCTCGCCTCCTCCCTCCCTCTCTCTCTCTCTCCCGCCTCCTCCCTCCTCTCTCTCTCTCTCCGCCTCCTCCCTCCCTCTCTCTCTCTCTCCGCCTCCTCCCTCGCTCTCTCTCTCTCTCTCCGCCTCCTCCCTCCCTCTCTCTCTCTCTCTCCGCCTCCTCCCTCCCTCTCTCTCTCTCTCCGCCTCCTCCTCCCTCTCTCTCTCTCTCCGCCTCCTCCCTCCGCTCTCTCTCTCTCTCCGCCTCCTCCCTCCCTCTCTCTCTCTCTCCGCCTCCTCCCTCCCTCTCTCTCTCTCTCCGCCTCCTCCCTCCCTCTCTCTCTCTCTCCGCCTCCTCCCTCCACTCTCTCTCTCTCCTCCGCCTCCTCCCTCCCTCTCTCTCTCTCTCTCCGCCTCCTCCCTCCCTCTCTCTCTCTCTCCGCCTCCTCCCTCCCTCTCTCTCTCTCTCCGCCTCCTCCCTCCCTCTCTCTCTCTCTCCGCCTCCTCCCTCGCCTCTCTCTCTCTCTCCGCCTCCTCCCTCGCTCTCTCTCTCTCTCCGCCTCCTCCCTCGCCTCTCTCTCTCTCTCCGCCTCCTCCCTCGCTCTCTCTCTCTCTCCGCCTCCTCCCTCGCTCTCTCTCTCTCTCCGCCTCCTCCCTCGCTCTCTCTCTCTCTCCGCCTCCTCCCTCGCTCTCTCTCTCTCTCCGCCTCCTCCCTCGCTCTCTCTCTCTCTCCGCCTCCTCCTCGCTCTCTCTCTCTCTCCGCCTCCTCCCTCGCTCTCTCTCTCTCTCCCGCTCCTCCCTCGCTCTCTCTCTCTCTCCGCCTCCTCCCTCGCTCTCTCTCTCTCCGCCTCCTCCCTCGCTCTCTCTCTCTCTCCGCCTCCTCCTCGCTCTCTCTCTCTCTCCGCCTCCTCCCTCGCTCTCTCTCTCTCTCCGCCTCCTCCCTCGCTCTCTCTCTCTCTCCGCCTCCTCCCTCGCTCTCTCTCTCTCTCCGCCTCCTCCCTCGCTCTCTCTCTCTCTCCGCCTCCTCCCTCGCTCTCTCTCTCTCTCCGCCTCCTCCCTCGCTCTCTCTCTCTCTCCGCCTCCTCCCTCGCTCTCTCTCTCTCTCCGCCTCCTCCCTCGCTCTCTCTCTCTCTCCGCCTCCTCCCTCGCTCTCTCTCTCTCTCCGCCTCCTCCCTCGCTCTCTCTCTCTCTCTCCGCCTCCTCCCTCCGCTCTCTCTCTCTCTTCCGCCTCCTCCCTCGCTCTCCTCTCTCTCTCCGCCTCCTCCCTCGCTCTCTCTCTCTCTCCGCCTCCTCCCTCGCTCTCTCTCTCTCTCCGCCTCCTCCCTCGCTCTCTCTCTCTCTCTCCGCCTCCTCCCTCGCTCTCTCTCTCTCTCCGCCTCCTCCCTCGCTCTCTCTCTCTCTCTCCCCGCCTCCTCCCTCGCTCTCTCTCTCTCTCTCCGCCTCCTCCCTCGCTCTCTCTCTCTCTCTCCGCCTCCTCCCTCGCTCTCTCTCTCTCTCTCCGCCTCCTCCCTCGCTCTCTCTCTCTCTCTCCGCCTCCTCCCTCGCTCTCTCTCTCTCTCTCCGCCTCCTCCCTCGCTCTCTCTCTCTCTCCGCCTCCTCCCTCGCTCTCTCTCTCTCTCTCCCGCCCTCCTCCTCGCTCTCTCTCTCTCTCTCTCCGCTCTCCTCCCTCGCTCTCTCTCTCTCTCTCCGCCTCCTCCCTCGCTCTCTCTCTCTCTCTCCGCCTCCTCCCTCGCTCTCTCTCTCTCTCTCCGCCTCCTCCCTCGCTCTCTCTCTCTCTCTCCGCCTCCTCCCTCGCTCTCTCTCTCTCTCTCCGCCTCCTCCCTCGCTCTCTCTCTCTCTCTCCGCCTCCTCCTCGCTCTCTCTCTCTCTCTCCGCCTCCTCCCTCGCTCTCTCTCTCTCTCTCCGCCTCCTCCCTCGCTCTCTCTCTCTCTCTCCGCCTCCTCCCTCGCTCTCTCTCTCTCTCTCCGCCTCCTCCCTCGCTCTCTCTCTCTCTCTCCGCCTCCTCCCTCGCTCTCTCTCTCTCTCTCCGCCTCCTCCCTCGCTCTCTCTCTCTCTCTCCGCCTCCTCCCTCGCTCTCTCTCTCTCTCTCCGCCTCCTCCCTCGCTCTCTCTCTCTCTCTCCGCCTCCTCCCTCGCTCTCTCTCTCTCTCTCCGCCTCCTCCCTCGCTCTCTCTCTCTCTCTCCGCCTCCTCCCTCGCTCTCTCTCTCTCTCTCCGCCTCCTCCCTCGCTCTCTCTCTCTCTCTCCGCCTCCTCCCTCGCTCTCTCTCTCTCTCTCCGCCTCCTCCCTCGCTCTCTCTCTCTCTCTCCGCCTCCTCCCTCGCTCTCTCTCTCTCTCTCTCCGCCTCCTCCCTCGCTCTCTCTCTCTCTCTCCGCCTCCTCCCTCGCTCTCTCTCTCTCTCTCCGCCTCCTCCCTCGCTCTCTCTCTCTCTCTCCGCCTCCTCCCTCGCTCTCTCTCTCTCTCTCCGCCTCCTCCCTCGCTCTCTCTCTCTCTCTCCGCCTCCTCCCTCGCTCTCTCTCTCTCTCTCCGCCTCCTCCCTCGCTCTCTCTCTCTCTCTCCGCCTCCTCCCTCGCTCTCTCTCTCTCTCTCCGCCTCCTCCCTCGCTCTCTCTCTCTCTCTCCGCCTCCTCCCTCGCTCTCTCTCTCTCTCTCCGCCTCCTCCCTCGCTCTCTCTCTCTCTCTCCGCCTCCTCCCTCGCTCTCTCTCTCTCTCTCCGCCTCCTCCCTCGCTCTCTCTCTCTCTCTCCGCCTCCTCCCTCGCTCTCTCTCTCTCTCTCCGCCTCCTCCCTCGCTCTCTCTCTCTCTCCTCCGCCTCCTCCCTCGCTCTCTCTCTCTCTCTCCGCCTCCTCCCGCTCTCTCTCTCTCTCTCCGCCTCCTCCCTCGCTCTCTCTCTCTCTCTCCGCCTCCTCCCTCGCTCTCTCTCTCTCTCTCCGCCTCCTCCCTCGCTCTCTCTCTCTCTCTCCGCCTCCTCCCTCGCTCTCTCTCTCTCTCTCCGCCTCCTCCCTCGCTCTCTCTCTCTCTCTCCGCCTCCTCCCTCGCTCTCTCTCTCTCTCTCCGCCTCCTCCCTCGCTCTCTCTCTCTCTCTCCGCCTCCTCCCTCGCTCTCTCTCTCTCTCTCCGCCTCCTCCCTCGCTCTCTCTCTCTCTCTCTCTCCGCCTCCTCCCTCGCTCTCTCTCTCTCTCTCCGCCTCCTCCCTCGCTCTCTCTCTCTCTCTCTCGCCTCCTCCCTCGCTCTCTCTCTCTCTCTCCGCTCCTCCTCGCTCTCTCTCTCTCTCCGCCTCCTCCCTCGCTCTCTCTCTCTCTCTCCGCCTCCTCCCTCGCTCTCTCTCTCTCTCTCCGCCTCCTCCCTCGCTCTCTCTCTCTCTCTCTGCCTCCTCCCTCGCTCTCTCTCTCTCTCTGCCTCCTCCCTCGCTCTCTCTCTCTCTCTCTGCCTCCTCCCTCGCTCTCTCTCTCTCTCTCTCTCCTCCCTCGCTCTCTCTCTCTCTCTGCCTCCTCCCTCGCTCTCTCTCTCTCTCTGCTGCCTCCTCCCCTCGCTCTCTCTCTCTCTCTCTGCCTCCTCCCTCGCTCTCTCTCTCTCTCTGCCTCCTCCCTCGCTCTCTCTCTCTCTCTCTGCCTCCTCCCTCGCTCTCTCTCTCTCTCTGCCTCCTCCCTCGCTCTCTCTCTCTCTCTCTGCCTCCTCCCTCGCTCTCTCTCTCTCTCTCTGCCTCCTCCTCGCTCTCTCTCTCTCTCTGCCTCCTCCCTCGCTCTCTCTCTCTCTCTCTGCCTCCTCCCTCGCTCTCTCTCTCTCTCTCTGCCTCCTCCCTCGCTCTCTCTCTCTCTCTCTGCCTCCTCCCTCGCTCTCTCTCTCTCTCTGCCTCCTCCCTCGCTCTCTCTCTCTCTGCCTCCTCGCTCTCTCTCTCTCTCTGCCTCCTCCCTCGCTCTCTCTCTCTGCCTCCTCGCTCGTCTCTCTCTCTCTGCCTCCTCCTCGCTCTCTCTCTCTCTCTCTCTCTCTCTGCCTCCTCCTCGCTCTCTCTCTCTGCCTCCCTCCCTCGCTCTCTTCTCTGCTCCTCCCTCGCTCTCTCTCTCTCTCTCTGCCTCCTCCCTCGCTCTCTCTCTCTCTGCCTCCTCGCCTCTCTCTCTCTCTGCCTCCTCCTCGCTCTCTCTCTCTGCCTCCTCCTCGCCTCTCTCTCTCTCTGCCTCCTCCCTCCTCTCTCTCTCTCTGCCTCCTCCCTCCTCTCTCTCTCTCTCTGCCTCCTCCCTCGCTCGCTCTCTCTGCCTCCTCCCTCGCTCGCTCTCTCTCTCTGCCTCCTCCCTCGCTCGCTCTCTCTCTGCCTCCTCCCTCGCTCGCTCTCTCTCTCTGCCTCCTCCCTCGCTCGCTCTCTCTCTCTCTCTCTCTCTGCTCCTCCCTCGCTCGCTCTCTCTCTCTCTCTCTCTGCCTCCTCCCTCGCTCGCTCGCTCTCTCTCTCGCTCTGCCTCCTCCCTCGCTCGCTCTCTCTCCTCTCTCTCTCTCACTGCTCCTCCCTCGCTCCTCTCTCTCTCTCTCTCTCTCTCTCTGCCTCTCCTCGCTCGCTCTCCTCTCTCTCTCTCTCTCTCTGCCTCCTCCTCGCTCGCTCTCTCTCTCTCTCTCTCTGCCTCCTCCCTCGCTCGCTCTCTCTCTCTCTCTCTCTCTGCCTCCTCCCTCGCTCGCTCTCTCTCTCTCTCTCTCTCCTGCCTCCTCCCTCGCTCGCTCTCTCTCTCTCTCTCTCTCTGCCTCCTCCCTCGCTCGCTCTCTCTCTCTCTCTCTCTCTCTGCCTCCTCCCTCGCTCGCTCTCTCTCTCTCTCTCTCTGCCTCCTCCCTCGCTCGCTTCCTCTCTCTCTCTGCCTCCTCCCTCGCTCGCTCTCTCTCTCTCTGCCTCCTCCCTCGCTCGCTCTCTCTCTCTCTGCCTCCTCCCTCGCACGCTCTCTCTCTCTCTGCCTCCTCCCTCGCTCGCTCTCTCTCTCTCTGCCTCCTCCCTCGCTCTCTCTCTCTCTCTCTGCCTCCTCCCTCGCCTCGCTCTCTCTCTCTCTGCCTCCTCCCTCGCTCGCTCTCTCTCTCTCTGCTCCTCCCTCGCTCGCTCCTCTCTCTCTCTCTGCCTCCTCCCTCGCTCGCTCTCTCTCTCTGCCTCCCTCCCTCGCTCGCTCTCTCTCTCTCTGCCTCCTCCCTCGCTCTCTCTCTCTCTCTGCCTCCTCCCTCGCTCGCTCTCTCTCTCTCTCTCTGCCTCCTCCCTCGCTCGCTCGCTCTCTCTCTCTCTCTCTGCCTCCTCCCTCGCTCGCTCTCTCTCTCTCTCTCTCTCTCTGCCTCCTCCCTCGCTCTGCTCTCTCTCTCTCTCTCTCTCTCTGCCTCCTCCCTCGCTCGCTCTCTCTCTCTCTCTCTCTGCTCCTCCCTCGCTCTCTCTCTCTCTCTGCCTCCTCCCTCGCTCTCTCTCTCTCTCTCTCTGCCTCCTCGCTCGCTCTCTCTCTCTCTCTCTCTCTGCCTCCTCGCTCGCTCTCTCTCTCTCTCTCTCTGCCTCCTCACTCGCTCTCTCTCTCTCTCTCTCTCTGCCTCCTCCTCGCGCTCTCTCTCTCTCTCTCTGCCTCCTCCTCGCTCTCTCTCTCTCTCTCTGCCTCCTCCCTCGCTCTCTCTCTCCTCTCTCTGCCTCCTCCCTCGCTCTCTCTCTCTCTCTCTCTCTCTGCCTCCTCCCCTCGCTCTCTCTCTCTCTCTCTGCCTCCTCCCTCGCTCGCTCTCTCTCTCTCTCTCTGCCTCCTCCCTCGCTCGCTCTCTCTCTCTCTGCCTCCTCCCTCGCTCGCTCTCTCTCGCTCTCTCTCTGCCTCCTCCCTCGCTCGCTCTCTCTCTCTCTCTCTCTGCCTCCTCCCTCGCTCGCTCTCTCTCTCTCTCTCTGCCTCCTCCCTCGCTCGCTCTCTCTCTCTCTCTCTGCCTCCTCCCTCGCTCTCGCTCTCTCTCTCTGCCTCCTCCCTCGCTCGCTCTCTCTCTCTCTCTCTCTGCCTCCTCCCTCGCTCGCTCTCTCTCTCTCTCTCTGCCTCCTCCCTCGCTCGCTCTCTCTCTCTCTCTCTGCCTCCTCCCTCGCTCGCTCTCTCTCTCTCTCTCTCTGCCTCCTCCCTCGCTCGCTCTCTCTCTCTCTCTCTGCCTCCTCCCTCGCTCGCTCTCTCTCTCTGCTCCTCCCTCGCTCGCTCTCTCTCTCTCTCTCTCTCTCTCTCTGCTCCCCTCGCTCGCTCTCTCTCACTCTCTCTCTGCCTCCTCCCTCGCTCGCTCGCTCTCTCTCTGCCTCCCTCCCTCGCTCGCTCTCTCTCTCTCTCTCTGCCTCCTCCTCGCTCGCTCTCTCTCTCTCTCTGCCTCCTCCCTCGCTCGCTCTCTCTCTCTCTCTGCCTCCTCCCTCGCTCGCTCTCTCTCTCTCTGCCTCCTCCCTCCCTCCCTCGCTCTCTCTCTCTCTCTCTCTCTCTCTCCCTCCTCCCTCGCTCTCTCTCTCTCTGCCTCCTCCCTCGCTCTCTCTCTGCCTCCTCCCTCGCTCGCTCTCCTCTCTGCCACCTCCCTCGCTCGCTCTCTCTCTGCCTCCTCTCTCGCTCGCTCTCTCTCTGCCTCCTCTCTCGCTCTCGCTCTCTCTCTGCCTCCTCTCTCGCTCGCTCTCTCGCTCTCTCTCTGCCTCCTCCTCGCTCGCTCTCTCTCTGCCTCCTCCCTCGCTCGCTCTCTCTCTGCCTCCTCCCTCGCTCGCTCTCTCTCTGCTGCCTCCTCCTCCCTCGCTCTCTCTGCTGCCTCCTCCTCCTCGCTCTCTGCTGCCTCCTCCTCCCTCGCTCTCTGCTGCCTCCTCCTCCCTCGCTCGCACTCTCTCTCTCTCTCTCTCTGCCTCCTCCCTCGCTCGCTCGCTCTCTCTCTCTCTCTCTGCTCCTCCCTCGCTCGCTCTCTCTCTGCCTCCTCCCTCGCTCGCTCTCTCTCTCTGCCTCCTCCCTCGCTCGCTCTCTCTCTGCCTCCTCCCTCGCTCGCTCTCTCTCTGCCTCCTCGCTCGCTCTCTCTCCTCTCTCTCTCTCTCTCTGCCTCTCGCTCGCTCTCTCTCTCTCTCTCTCTGCCTCCCTCGCTCGCTCTCTCTCTCTCTCTCTCTCTGCCTCCTCCCTCGCTCTCTCTCTCTCTCTCTCTCTGCCTCCTCCCTCGCTCTCTCTCTCTCTCTCTCTGCCTCCTCCCTCGCTCTCTCTCTCTCTCTGCTCCTCCCTCGCTCTCTCTCTCTCTCTCTCTCTCTCTCTGCCTCCTCCCTCGCTCTCTCTCTCTCTCTCTCTCTCTGCCTCCTCCCTCGCTCTCTCTCTCTCTCTCTCTGCCTCCTCCCTCGCTCGCTCGCTCTCTCTCTCTCTGCCTCCTCCCTCGCTCGCTCGCTCTCTCTCTCTCTGCCTCCTCCTCGCTCGCTCTCTCTCTCTCTGTGCCTCCTCCCTCGCTCGCTCTCTCTCTCTCTGCCTCCTCCCTCGCCTCGCTCTCTCGCTCTCTCTCTCTCTGTGCCTCCTCCCTCGCTCGCTCTCTCTCTCTCTCTCTGCTGCCTCCTCCTCCTCGCTCGCTCTCTCTCTGCTGCCTCCTCCTCCCTCGCTCGCTCTCTCTCTCTCTCTCTCTGCTGCCTCCTCCTCCCTCGCTCGCTCTCTCTCGCTCTCTCTCTCGCCTCCTCCCTCGCTCGCTCTCTCGCTCTCTCTCTCTCTGCTGCCTCCTCCTCCCTCGCTCGCTCTCTCTCTCTCTCTCTCTGCCTCCTCTCTCGCTCGCTCGCTCTCTCTCTGCTGCCTCCTCCTCCTCGCTCGCTCTCTCTCTCTCTCTCTCTGCTGCCTCCTCCTCCCTCGCTCGCTCTCTCTCGCTCTCTCTCTCTGCCTCCTCCCTCGCTCGCTCTCTCGCTCTCTCTCTCTCTGCTGCCTCCTCCTCCCTCGCTCGCTCTCTCTCTCTCTCTCTGCTGCCTCCTCCTCCCTCGCTCGCTCTCTCTCGCTCTCTCTCTCTGCCTCCTCCCTCGCTCGCTCTCTCGCTCTCTCTCTCTCTGCTGCCTCCTCCTCCCTCGCTCGCTCTCTCTCTCTCTCTCTCTCTGCCTCCTCTCCTCGCTCGCTCGCTCTCTCTCTGCTGCCTCCTCCTCCCTCGCTCGCTCTCTCTCTCTCTCTCTCTGCTGCCTCCTCCTCCCTCGCTCGCTCTCTCTCGCTCTCTCTCTCTGCCCTCCTCCCTCGCTCGCTCTCTCGCTCTCTCTCTCTCTGCTGCCTCCTCCTCCCTCGCTCGCTCTCTCTCTCTCTCTCTCTGCTGCCTCCTCCTCGCTCGCTCTCTCTGCTCTCTCTCTCGCTCTCTCGCTCTCTCTGCTCCTCCCTCGCTCGCTCTCTCGCTCTCTCTCTCTCTGCTGCCTCCTCCTCCCTCGCTCGCTCTCTCTCTCTCACCTCTCTCGCTCGCTCGCTCTCTCTCTGCTGCCTCCTCCTCCCTCGCTCGCTCTCTCTCTCTCTCTCTCTGCTGCCTCCTCCTCCCTCGCTCGCTCTCTCTCGCTCTCTCTCTCTGCCTCCTCCCTCGCTCGCTCTCTCGCTCTCTCTCTCTCTGCTGCCTCCTCCTCCCTCGCTCGCTCTCTCTCTCTCTCTCTCTGCTGCCTCCTCCTCCCTCGCTCGCTCTCTCTCGCTCTCTCTCTCTGCCTCCTCCCTCGCTCGCTCTCTCGCTCTCTCTCTCTCTGCTGCCTCCTCCTCCCTCGCTCGCTCTCTCTCTCTCTCTCTCTGCCTCCTCTCTCGCTCGCTCGCTCTCTCTCTGCTGCCTCCTCCTCCCTCGCTCGCTCTCTCTCTCTCTCTCTCTGCTGCCTCCTCCTCCCTCGCTCGCTCTCTCTCTCTCTCTCTCTGCCTCCTCTCTCGCTCGCTCGCTCTCTCTCTGCCTCCTCGCTCGCTCGCTCGCTCTCTCTCTGCCTCCTCGCTCGCTCTCTCTCTGCCTCCTCTCTCGCTCGCTCGCTCTCTGCCTCCTCTCTCGCTCGCTCGCTCTCTGCCTCCTCTCTCGCTCGCTCGCTCTCTGCCTCCTCTCTCGCTCGCTCTCTCTCTGCCTCCTCTCTCGCTCGCTCTCTCTCTGCCTCCTCTCTCGCTCGCTCTCTCTCTGCCTCCTCTCTCGCTCGCTCTCTCTCTGCCTCCTCTCTCGCTCGCTCTCTCTCTGCCTCCTCTCTCGCTCGCTCTCTCTCTGCCTCCTCTCTCGCTCGCTCTCTCTCTGCCTCCTCTCTCGCTCGCTCTCTCTCTGCCTCCTCTCTCGCTCGCTCTCTCTCTGCCTCCTCTCTCGCTCGCTCGCTCTCTGCCTCCTCTCTCGCTCGCTCGCTCTCTGCCTCCTCTCTCGCTCGCTCGCTCTCTGCCTCCTCTCTCGCTCGCTCGCTCTCTGCCTCCTCTCTCGCTCGCTCGCTCTCTCTCTGCCTCCTCTCTCGCTCGCTCTCTCTCTGCCTCCTCTCTCGCTCGCTCTCTCTCTCTCTGCCTCCTCTCTCGCTCGCTCTCTCTCTCTCTGCCTCCTCTCTCGCTCGCTCTCTCTCTCTCTGCCTCCTCTCTCGCTCGCTCTCTCTCTCTCTGCCTCCTCTCTCGCTCGCTCTCTCTCTCTCTGCCTCCTCTCTCGCTCGCTCTCTCTCTCTCTGCCTCCTCTCTCGCTCGCTCTCTCTCTCTCTGCCTCCTCTCTCGCTCGCTCGCTCTCTCTCTGCCTCCTCTCTCGCTCGCTCGCTCTCTCTCTGCCTCCTCTCTCGCTCGCTCGCTCTCTCTCTGCCTCCTCTCTCGCTCGCTCTCTCTCTGCCTCCTCTCTCGCTCGCTCTCTCTCTGCCTCCTCTCTCGCTCGCTCTCTCTCTGCCTCCTCTCTCGCTCGCTCTCTCTCTGCCTCCTCTCTCGCTCGCTCTCTCTCTGCCTCCTCTCTCGCTCGCTCTCTCTCTGCCTCCTCTCTCGCTCGCTCTCTCTCTGCCTCCTCTCTCGCTCGCTCTCTCTCTGCCTCCTCTCTCGCTCGCTCTCTCTCTGCCTCCTCTCTCGCTCGCTCTCTCTCTGCCTCCTCTCTCGCTCGCTCTCTCTCTGCCTCCTCTCTCGCTCGCTCTCTCTCTGCCTCCTCTCTCGCTCGCTCTCTCTCTGCCTCCTCTCTCGCTCGCTCTCTCTCTGCCTCCTCTCTCGCTCGCTCTCTCTCTGCCTCCTCTCTCGCTCGCTCTCTCTCTGCCTCCTCTCTCGCTCGCTCTCTCTCTGCCTCCTCTCTCGCTCGCTCTCTCTCTGCCTCCTCTCTCGCTCGCTCTCTCTCTGCCTCCTCTCTCGCTCGCTCTCTCTCTGCCTCCTCTCTCGCTCGCTCTCTCTCTGCCTCCTCTCTCGCTCGCTCTCTCTCTGCCTCCTCTCTCGCTCGCTCTCTCTCTGCCTCCTCTCTCGCTCGCTCTCTCTCTGCCTCCTCTCTCGCTCGCTCTCTCTCTGCCTCCTCTCTCGCTCGCTCTCTCTCTGCCTCCTCTCTCGCTCGCTCTCTCTCTGCCTCCTCTCTCGCTCGCTCTCTCTCTGCCTCCTCTCTCGCTCGCTCTCTCTCTGCCTCCTCTCTCGCTCGCTCTCTCTCTGCCTCCTCTCTCGCTCGCTCTCTCTCTGCCTCCTCTCTCGCTCGCTCGCTCTCTCTCTGCCTCCTCTCTCGCTCGCTCGCTCTCTCTCTGCCTCCTCTCTCGCTCGCTCGCTCTCTCTCTGCCTCCTCTCTCGCTCGCTCGCTCTCTCTCTGCCTCCTCTCTCGCTCGCTCGCTCTCTCTCTGCCTCCTCTCTCGCTCGCTCGCTCTCTCTCTGCCTCCTCTCTCGCTCGCTCGCTCTCTCTCTGCCTCCTCTCTCGCTCGCTCGCTCTCTCTCTGCCTCCTCTCTCGCTCGCTCGCTCTCTCTCTGCCTCCTCTCTCGCTCGCTCGCTCTCTCTCTGCCTCCTCTCTCGCTCGCTCGCTCTCTCTCTGCCTCCTCTCTCGCTCGCTCGCTCTCTCTCTGCCTCCTCTCTCGCTCGCTCGCTCTCTCTCTGCCTCCTCTCTCGCTCGCTCGCTCTCTCTCTGCCTCCTCTCTCGCTCGCTCGCTCTCTCTCTGCCTCCTCTCTCGCTCGCTCGCTCTCTCTCTGCCTCCTCTCTCGCTCGCTCTCTCTCTGCCTCCTCTCTCGCTCGCTCTCTCTCTGCCTCCTCTCTCGCTCGCTCTCTCTCTGCCTCCTCTCTCGCTCGCTCTCTCTCTGCCTCCTCTCTCGCTCGCTCTCTCTCTGCCTCCTCTCTCGCTCGCTCTCTCTCTGCCTCCTCTCTCGCTCGCTCTCTCTCTGCCTCCTCTCTCGCTCGCTCTCTCTCTGCCTCCTCTCTCGCTCGCTCTCTCTCTGCCTCCTCTCTCGCTCGCTCTCTCTCTGCCTCCTCTCTCGCTCGCTCTCTCTCTGCCTCCTCTCTCGCTCGCTCTCTCTCTGCCTCCTCTCTCGCTCGCTCTCTCTCTGCCTCCTCTCTCGCTCGCTCTCTGCCTCCTCTCTCGCTCGCTCTCTGCCTCCTCTCTCGCTCGCTCTCTCTCTGCCTCCTCTCTCGCTCGCTCTCTCTCTGCTCTCTCGCCCGCTCTCTCGCTCGCTCTCTCTCTGCCTCCTCTCTCGCTCGCTCTCTCTCTGCCTCCTCTCTCGCTCGCTCTCTCTCTGCCTCCTCTCTCGCTCGCTCTCTCTCTGCCTCCTCTCTCGCTCGCTCTCTCTCTGCCTCCTCTCTCGCTCGCTCTCTCTCTGCCTCCTCTCTCGCTCGCTCTCTCTCTGCCTCCTCTCTCGCTCGCTCTCTCTCTGCCTCCTCTCTCGCTCGCTCTCTCTCTGCCTCCTCTCTCGCTCGCTCTCTCTCTGCCTCCTCTCTCGCTCGCTCTCTCTCTGCCTCCTCTCTCGCTCGCTCTCTCTCTGCCTCCTCTCTCGCTCGCTCTCTCTCTGCCTCCTCTCTCGCTCGCTCTCTCTCTGCCTCCTCTCTCGCTCGCTCTCTCTCTGCCTCCTCTCTCGCTCGCTCTCTCTCTGCCTCCTCTCTCGCTCGCTCTCTCTCTGCCTCCTCTCTCGCTCGCTCTCTCTCTGCCTCCTCTCTCGCTCGCTCTCTCTCTGCCTCCTCTCTCGCTCGCTCTCTCTCTGCCTCCTCTCTCGCTCGCTCTCTCTCTGCCTCCTCTCTCGCTCGCTCTCTCTCTGCCTCCTCTCTCGCTCGCTCTCTCTCTGCCTCCTCTCTCGCTCGCTCTCTCTCTGCCTCCTCTCTCGCTCGCTCTCTCTCTGCCTCCTCTCTCGCTCGCTCTCTCTCTGCCTCCTCTCTCGCTCGCTCTCTCTCTGCCTCCTCTCTCGCTCGCTCTCTCTCTGCCTCCTCTCTCGCTCGCTCTCTCTCTGCCTCCTCTCTCGCTCGCTCTCTCTCTGCCTCCTCTCTCGCTCGCTCTCTCTCTGCCTCCTCTCTCGCTCGCTCTCTCTCTGCCTCCTCTCTCGCTCGCTCTCTCTCTGCCTCCTCTCTCGCTCGCTCTCTCTCTGCCTCCTCTCTCGCTCGCTCTCTCTCTGCCTCCTCTCTCGCTCGCTCTCTCTCTGCCTCCTCTCTCGCTCGCTCTCTCTCTGCCTCCTCTCTCGCTCGCTCTCTCTCTGCCTCCTCTCTCGCTCGCTCTCTCTCTGCCTCCTCTCTCGCTCGCTCTCTCTCTGCCTCCTCTCTCGCTCGCTCTCTCTCTGCCTCCTCTCTCGCTCGCTCTCTCTCTGCCTCCTCTCTCGCTCGCTCTCTCTCTGCCTCCTCTCTCGCTCGCTCTCTCTCTGCCTCCTCTCTCGCTCGCTCTCTCTCTGCCTCCTCTCTCGCTCGCTCTCTCTCTGCCTCCTCTCTCGCTCGCTCTCTCTCTGCCTCCTCTCTCGCTCGCTCTCTCTCTGCCTCCTCCCTCGCTCGCTCTCTCTCTGCCTCCTCTCTCGCTCTCTCTCTGCCTCCTCTCTCGCTCACTGCCTCCTCTTTCTCTCACTGCCTCCTCACACACTCTTTCCTTCTCTCTCCCTCTGCCACCTTGCCCTCTCCCCTGCCAGTTGCAGACAGCAGGAACGTTCACCAGATGGTTGATCAGTTTAAAAAAAATTCTCACGTCAGTTTCGCAGCTGACAGATCGTGACATCGGTAACAGCAGTTTCTGAACTCCAGACAGATTCGGGGTTTTTCAGCAGGCTTTTAAAAAACCCTGAATCTGTTCCAAGGTCAGAAACTGCTGTTGCCGATGTCAAGATATGTCAGTTGTGAAACTGACTTGCGATCTTTTTTAAAAGCCAATCTGACATTGCAGAATATCTCATCTCTAGTCATGGACCCCCGGCGAAGATGAGGAATGGCTGTTTAGAGCCGCAGGCAGATGGAAACCTTTGGCGGGCCGATTGCTGGCACACGGGCCGTATGTTGGACAACCCTGACCTAGAAGGATAAGGGCAGCAGAAGCATGGGAACACCACCACCTGCAAGTTTCCCTACGCGTCACACCCCATCCTGACTTGGAACTATAACTGGTGGTACGGTGCCAGGTTTCATGGCGGACGGCTCCACATAGATTCTCCAAACCACCACCACCCCACCAACACCATCGAGGCCACCTCTGACAAGAGAACAAAATTCAGTCCTATGACTCTCACCAGTGGTGATGGCAGAAGTGGTGGGTGGCGGTGGGAGAAGGGGCACTAGAGAAAACAGAATATGATGTTATATGATAAAGGTTTCAACACAAGTACTTCACACGAGAGCTGAATGTGAATCCGGTTCAGACTAGCAGGAGCAATATATCTCCCCTCAAATCTTGTGGTCGCAGCTGAAATGACTATAGGCAATACACAATTTCTAGTGGGTCTAAGTACACAAAAGAAAACTGGCCAAATTTATTGCCAAAGTGGCAGCCTCAATTGGCTGTTTTGGGAAATGAAAGTGTCACATTGATGCAGTGAGGTGCTTTATTGAGGTTGAGTTAACATACATTTCAAGAACAATGTAGAGAGAACTTGATCTGGTATGCAATCTGCACTGTGTGAGAGATCTCGGACTGCTTTTTGCAACCACTGTGTGTACAAAAAGAGGAAATATTCTAATTCTCAGCCCTTGCACTCTAGATGTTGTGTATAAAATACATAAAACTCCATATATTCAAAAAAAAAGCTAACTGGCCTGTAATCAAAGACTGTATGAGTTATATGGCAGAGTCTATATTTCAATGAAGTTGACAGAAATTAATATACATAACGAAGTTTATACCAATGTGACTGTTACACCCTCCTACCTGTTTCCTCACTATAAAGGTAATGTAAGTGCAGGTTTGAAGGGAGCCATAGGAAGAAACACATGCTTGGGGGTACAGACAACTCATACAAACCAGATGTCATTATCACCTCACAACTGAGTTACTGCACTGCCTTATAACTCCTCGCTGCCTCGACCATTATTTCATATTCACTATTCTGTTGAAGTTCAGTTTTGTACTCTTCCAGTACAAGTTGACTTAGAAAAAGACACAATTCGGTTAGGTTTACCTTAGCGATGGGCAGGGACAGGCATATACAGCAGGGCAAGAATTATAGCTGGGGGAAAGGAAATTATGATGCGATTCGGCAAGATTTGGGATGCGTAGGATGGGGAAGGAAACTGCAGGGGATGGGCATAATCGAAATGTGGAGCTTATTCAAGGAGCAGCTACTGCGTGTCCTTGATAAGTATGTACCTGTCAGGCAGGGAGGAAGTTGTCGAGCGAGGGAGCCGTGGTTTACTAAAGAAGTTGAAGAGCTTGTCAAGAGGAAGAAGAAGGCTTATGTTAGGATGAGACGTGAAGGCTCAGTTAGGGCGCTTGAGAGTTACAAGCTAGCCAGGAAGGATCTAAAGGGAGAGATAAGAAGAGCGAGAGGACACGAGAAGTCATTGGCGGATAGGATCAAAGAAAACCCTAAGGCTTTCTATAGATATATCAGGAATAAAAGAATGACTAGAGATAGGTTAGGGCCAATCAAGGATAGTAGTGGGAAGTTGTGTGTGGAATCGGAGGAGATAGGGGAAGTGTTAAATGAATATTTTTCGTCAGTATTTACAGTGGAGAAAGAAAATGTTGTCGAGGAGAATACTGAGATACAGACTACTAGGCTAGATGGGATTGAGGTTCACAAGGAGGAGGTGTTAGCAATTTTGGAAAGTGTGAAAATAGATAAGTCCCCTGGGCCAGATGGGATTTATCCTAGGATTCTCTGGGAAGCCAGGGAGGAGATTGCAGAGCCTTTGTCCTTGATTTTTATGTCGTCATTGTCGACAGGAATAGTGCCGGAAGACTGGAGGATAGCAAATGTTGTCCCCTTGTTCAAGAAGGGGAGTAGAGACAGCCCTGGTAATTATAGACCTGTGAGCCTTACTTCGGTTGTGGGTAAAATGTTGGAAAAGGTTATGAGAGATAGGATTTATAATCATCTTTAAAAGAATAAGTTCATTAGAGATAGTCAGCACGATTTTGTGAAGGGTAGGTCGTGCCTCACAAACCTTATTGAGTTTTTTGACAAGGTGACCAAACAGGTGGATGAGGGCAAAGCCGTGGATGTGGTCTATATGGATTTCAGTAAGGCGTTTGATAAAGTTCCCCACGGTAGGCTATTGCAGAAAATACAGAAGTATGGGATTGAAGGTGAATTAGTGCTTTGGATCAGAAATTGGCTAGCTGAAGGAAGACAGAGGGTGGTGGTTGATGGTAAATGTTCATCCTGGAGTATAGTTTCTAGTGGTGTACCGCAAGGATCTGTTTTGGGGCCACTGCTGTTTGTCATTTTTATAAATGACCTGGATGAGGGTGTAGAAGGGTGGGTTAGTAAATTTGCGGATGACACGAAGGTCGGTGGAGTTGTGGATAGTGCCGAAGGATGTTGTAGGTTACAGAGGGACATAGATAGGCTGCAGAGCAGAGCTGAGAGATGGCAAATGGAGTTTAATGCGGAAAAGTGTGAGGTGATTCACTTCGGAAGGAGTAACAGGATTGCAGAATACTGGGCTAATGGGAAGATTCTTGGTAGTGTAGATGAGCAGAGAGATCTTGGTGTCCAGGTACATGAATCCCTGAAAGTTGCCACCCAGGTTTATAGAGCTGTTAAGAAGGCATATGGTGTGTTAGCTTTTATTAGTAGGGGGATCGAGTTTTGGAGCCACGAGGTCATGCTGCAGCTGTACAGAACTCTGGTGCGGCCGCACCTGGAGTATTGCGTGCAGTTCTGGTCACCGCATTATAGGAAGGATGTGGAAGCTTTGGAAAAGGTGCAGAGGAGATTTACTAGGATGTTGCCTGGTATGGAGGGAAGGTCTTACGAGGAAAGGCTGAGGGACTTGAGGTTGTTTTCGTTAGAGAGAAATAGAAAAGGTGACTTAATAGAGACATATAAGATAATCAGAGGGTTGGACAGGGTGGATAGTGAGAGCCTTTTTCCTCGGATGGTGATGGCAAACACGAGGGGACATAGCTTTAAGTTGAGGGGTGATAGATATAGGACAGATGTCAGAGGTAGTTTCTTTACACAGAGAGTAGTAGGGGCGTGGAACGCCCTGCCTGCAACAGTAGTAGACTCGCCAACTTTAAGGGCATTTAAGTGGTCATTGGATAGACATATGGATGAAAATGGAATAGTGTAGGTCAGATGGTTTCACAGGTCGGCGCAACATCGAGGGCTGAAGGGCCTGTACTGCGCTGTAATGTTCTATGTTCTATAAGATGAAAGGCCTCCTGTGGCTCGGAAGCAGAAAAATAGATGAGGGGTAAGAACCAAAGAAACTCTTTATATGATTATATTCAATTGTTTTAATCAATTTCCTGTTTTTAAACCTACCTGGCTCATCATCTTAAAGCAACACCACAAACAAAACCAGTTGCTGCAGAACACAATAGGAAATATTCTGTGTTGGAAGTTGAAAATATTTTGGTAGCTGAGTAAAAGGTGCCATCTGGTGGTACAAACATGAAGTGCAAGGCCATTTTCAATTCTGTAATAAATGCTCATTTTCAAGAACTAAATTCAAGCAAAAAGTTGACATTTTCTGTCAGTCACGAAACTACATCATCAACATCATTCTAAAACCATTCTAAGGCTTTATGGGAAACTATTATACATTCATTACACTTTAATGTGTCGACTGAAAACCAGTTTACATAGGAACAGTAGGCCATTCAGCCCATTGAGCCTGTTCCACCATTCAACTCGATCATGGCTGATCATCTACCTCACGCCACTTTCCCCATATCCTTCATGTCATTAGTATCCAGATAGCTATTGATTTCTACCTTGAACATGCTCAACCTTCTGGGGTACAGAATTCCAAAGATTCAGATTCCTCATCTCAGTCTTAAATGGCCTACCCCTTATTCTGAGACTGTGACCCAAGTCTGTAGTTCCCCGCTTTTTCTCTCCCTCCTTTTTTAAATAGTGGAGTTACATTTGCTACTTTCCAGTCTGCAGGAACCTTTCCAGAGTCTACAGAATTTTGAATGATAACCACCAATGTATCCACTATCTCTAAGCCACCTCCTTCAACATTGTGGAATGTAGCTCATCTAATCCAGGGGATTTATCAACCTTCAATCCATTTAATTTTTTGATTACTACCTCTTTATTAATACTAATTTGTTTCAATTCCTCATTTTCACAAGTCCCTTGGTTCCCCAGTCTTTCTGGGAAATTTTCTGTATCTTCCTTTGTGCAGACACAAAGTAATTGTTTAGTTTCTCCACCATTTCCCAATTCGCCATTATAAATTCTCCTGTCTCTGCCTGTAATGAACCCACATTTTTCCTTGCTAATCTTTTCCATGTCACATACCTAAAGAAGATTTTACAGTCCACCTTTATGTTTCTTGCTAGCTTGCATTCGTATTATCTTTTCCGTTTATCAGTTTCTTGGTCATCCTTGCTGGATTCTAAATTGCTCTCAAACTTCAGACTTACCACTTTTTCTGGCAACCTTATAAGCCACTTCCTTTGATCTAATGCAATCTTTAACTTCTTTTGTTAACCACGGTTAATTCATCTTTCCTTTTGGGTTTTTGAGTCTCAGAGGAATGTATATTTGCTCATGCATTTGCTGCCCTTGTCCTTCTAGTTGGTGGAGGTTGCAGGTTTGGAAGGTGCTGTCTAAGGAGCCTTGGTACGTTGCTGCAGTGCATCTTGTAGATGGTACACACTGCTGCCACTGTGTGTCGGTGGTGGAGGGAGTGAATGTTTGTGGATGGGGTGCCAATCAAGCTACTTTGTCCTGGATGGTGTCGAGCTTCTTGAGTGTTGGTGGAGTTGTACCCAACCAGGCAAGTGGACAGTATTCCATCACACTCCGGAATTGTGCCTTGTAGATGGTGGACAGGCTTTGGGGAGTCAAGAGATGCATTACTCGCCGCAGGATACCGAGCCTCTGACCTGCTCTTGTAGCCACGGTATTTATATGGCTACTCCAGTACAGTTTCTGGTTAATGGTAACCCCTAGGATGTCGATAGTGGGGGATTCAGCGATGGCAATGCCATTGAATGACAAGGGAAGATGGTTAAATTCTCTCTTGTTGGAAATAGTCATTGCCTGGCACTTGTGTGCGCGAATGTTACTTGCCACTTATCAGTCCAAGCCTGGATGTTGTCCAGGTCTTGCTGCATTTATACACGGACTGCTTCAGTATCTGAGTCATCGCGAATGGTGCTGAACATTGTGCAATCATCAGTGAACATCCCCACTTCTGACCTAATGATTGAAGGAAGGTCATTGATGAAACAGCTGAAGATGGTTGGGCCTAAGACACTACCCTGAGGAACTCCTGCAGTGATGTCCTGGAGCTCAGAAGATTGACCTCCTACAACTACAACCATCTTCCTTTGTGCTAGGTATGACTCCAACCAGCAGAGAGTCTTCCCCCGGATTCCCATTGACTTCATTTTTGCTCGGGCTCCTTGATGCCATACTCGATCAAATACTGCCTTGATGTCAACAGCAGTCACTCTCACCTCACCTCTCGAGTTCAGCTCTTTTATCCATGTTTGAACAAAGGCTATAATGAGGTCAGCAGCTGAGTGGCCCCGGCAGAACCCAAACTGAGCGTCACTGAGCAGGTTATTGCTAAGCACGTGCCGCTTGATGGCACTGTTGATGACACCTTCCATCACTTTACTGATGATTGAGAGTAGACTGATGGGACAATAATTGGCCGGGTTGGACCTGTCCTGCTTTTTGTGTACAAGACATATCTGGGCAATTTTCCACATTGCTGGGTAGATACCAGTGTTGTAGTTGCACTGGAACAGCTTGGCTAGGGGCGTGGAAAGTTCTGGAGCACAGGTCTTCAGTACTATTGCCGGAATATTGTCAGGGCCCACAGCCTTTGCAGTATCCAGTGTCTTCAGTCGTTTCTTGATATCACGCGGAGTGAATCGAACTGGCTGAGGTCTGGCATCTGTGATGCTGGGGGCTTCAGGAGGCGGCAGAGATGCATCATCAACTCAGCACTTCTGGCTGAAGATTGTTGCAAATGCTTCAGCCTTATCTTTCTCACCTATGTGCTGGGCTCCCCCATCATTGAGGATGGGGATATTTGTGGAACCACCTCCTCCAGTTAGTTGTTTAATTGTCCACCACCATTCATGGCTGGATGAGGCAGGACTACAGAGCTTAGATCTGATCTGTTGGCTATGGGATTGCTTAGCTCTGTCTATCGCATGCTGCTTACGCAGTTTGGCATGCAGGTAGTCCTCTGTTGTAGCTTCACCAGGTCGACACCTCATTTTGAGGTATGCCTGGTGCTGCTCTTGGCATGCCCTCCAGCACTCTTCACTGAACCAGGGTTGGTCTCCTGGCTTGATGGTAATGGTAGAGCGGGGAACATGCCGGGCCATGAGGTCACAGATTGTGGTTGAGTACAATTTTGCTGCTGCTGATGGCCCACAGCGCCTCATGGATGCCCAGTTTTGCATTGCTAGATCTGTTTGAAATCTATCCCATTTAGCATGGTGGTAGTGCCACACAACACGATGGACGGTATCCTCAATGTGAAGGCGGGACATCGGCTCCACAAGGACTGTGCAGTGGTCACTCCTACCAATACTGTCATGGACAGATGCATCTGCGGCAGGCAGATTGGTGAGGACGAGGTCAAGTATGTTTTTCCCTCTTGTTGGTTCCCTCACCACCTGCCGCATACCCAGACTAGCAGCTATGTCCTTCAGGACTCGGCCAGCTCGGTCAGTAGTGGTGCTACCAAGTCATTCTTGGTGGTTCTTGGTACATTCTGCGCCCGTGCCACCCTCAGCGCTTCCTCCAAATCGTGTTCAATATATTATTAGATGTGCATCCATCACCTTTTCAGGTAATGCACTCCGAATTCAAACCACTCGTTCCGTAAAACAGATTCAACTCATGTCACCTCTGGTTCTTTTGCCAATCACTTTAAATCTGTGCCCTCTGGTTAGCAATCCTTTGTCCATTGGAAACAGTTTCTCTTTATTTCCTCCATCTAAACCCTTCATAAACCTCCATCAAATCTTCTCTGCTCTAAGGAAAACAACCTGAGTTTCTCCAGTCTATCCATGTAACTATAATCCCTCATTCCTGTAAATATTCTGTATATCTCTCTGTACCCTCTCCAAAGCCTTCACGCTCTACCTAAATGGAAGTACCCAGTACTGGACATAGTACGCCAGCTTGAGCTGAACTCATGTTTTATATAGGTTTACCATAATTTCCCAGCCTTTGTACTCTACGCCTCTATTTATTAAGCACAGGATCCCATATGTTTTGGAACCAATTTGCTGGCCAGTTCTGCCATCTTCAAAGATTTGTCCATAAACACTCGCAGGTATCTCTGCTCTTGCCACCCCCCCACCCCCCCCACTTTAAATTTGTACCACTTAGCTTGTATTGTCTCTCATTCTTTCTGCCAAAATGTAGGACCTCCCATTTTCCTACACTGAATTTTAATTTGCCACGTGTCTGCCCATGCCAACAGACTATGTACACTTGAAATCCATTACCATCTTTCTCATTGTTTGCTACACTAAAAAGTTTTGCGTCACCTGCACATTTCAAAATTGTGCCCTGTATCCCCAAGTCCAAATCATTAATGCATATCAAAAACAACAGTGGCCCTACTTCTGAACCTTTGGAAACATCACTATAACCCTCCTCCAGTCCAAAAACCATCCATTCACCACAACCGTTTTCTATCCCATAGTTAATTTTGTATCAGTGCTGCTCCTGTCCCTTTTATTTCATGGGCTTTAATTTTACTAACAATTTTATTACATGGTACTTTACCAAACGTATTTTTAAAGTCTATATACACATAACATCAACTGCATTGCCTTCATCCAACCTCTCCTACTTCATCAAAAAACTAAATCAAGTTAATCAAACAGGATTTTCCCTTAACTAATCCATGCTGGCTCTACTTTATTAGTCAGCAGCATTCTCGCCTCCGAGTCACAAGGTTGTGGGTTCAAGTCCCATTCCAGGACTTGAGCACAAAAATGAAGGCTGACACATCAGTGCAGTACTGAGGGAAGGCTAGACTGTCAGAGGTGCTGTCTTTCAGAAAAGATGTTAATCTGCTTGCTTGGATGGATATAAAAGATCCCATGGCATTATTTCGAAAAGAGCAGGGAGGTTATCCCCGGTGTCCTGGCCAACATTTATCCTTCAAATCAACATTACAAAAACAGATTATCTGATCATTATCATATTGCTTTGTGGGAGCTTGCTGTGTGCATACTGGCTGCCGCATTTCCTGAATCACAACAGTGACTACACATCAAAAAAGTACTTTATCGGCTGTAAAGTGCTTTGAGACGTCCAGTGGTCATAAAAGGCGTTCTATAAATGCAAGTTTTTTTTTTAAGTCCATGCTTGTCTAAGTGGCTGTTAATTTTCTCCCCAATTATTGTTTCTAAATGCTTCCCCCATCACTTACATGAAACTGACTGCCAGTTGTATCCTTCTCCCCTTTGTTGATCATTTGCATTCCTTTCCACCAGCCACATATATGAGGATTGGAAAATTGTAGCCAGCGACTCCAGCAGAACCTGGGCAGCACAGTGGCGCAGTGGTTAGCACCGCAGCCTCACAGCTCCAGCGACCCGGGTTCAATTCTGGGTACTGCCTGTGTGGAGTTTGCAAGTTTTCCCTGTGACTGCGTGGGTTTTCTCCGGGTGCTCCGGTTTCCTCCCACAGCCAAGGACTTGCAGGTTGATAGGTAAATTGGCCATTGTAAATTGCCCCTAGTATAGGTAGGTGGTAGGGGAATCGTGGGGATGTGGTAGGAATATGGGATTCATGTAGGATTAGTATAAATGGGTGGTTGATGGTCGGCACAGACTCGGTGGGCCGAAGGGCCTGTTTCAGTGCTGTATCTCTAAATAAAAAATAAAATAAAACTGTGCAATTTCCACCCTTACTTCCCTCACCAACCGAGGATCCATCCCATCCGAACTGAGACACTAATTCACTTTAAGCGCTGCCAACCTTTCTGTCCCTTCTACCTAAAATGTTCCGGATTCTTAAGAGTCTGAAAAATCCTTTTTTTTAAGAAAACCTTCCCTACATTGTTACCGGCACACTATTTATAATTCTATTAAATAACATTCTTCCATTCCATATCTACTGGAATGTATTCATCTTTTAAGAAATGTCATAAAAATCAAGCACATTCTTAACAAAAAAGTCTATAAATCCAATTGTTACCATTTAAAAAAAAAACTAGTTTTTTTGTAACTCATCTCCAAAATAAATGAATCGCAATGTCCTGCAAATATTGATTAATCACTTTGTATTCTAGCATTAAATCAATTTCATCTTTGTTAAAATACTTAAATCTCTCACAAAAATACAGGACCTTTTGAATTTCTTTTAAATAAAAAGAGATTTCAAAGATTAACTAATGAATGGATGGTAGCTCCCTATTGCAGTCATCATTTCTGAAGTTAATGTGTAAACATGAAATGAGCTATCAGGTGCCTAATTTCAACCCCCTAAAGCCCCAACTGGTTTGGATATGAACAACGAATTCTCCAATATAAAAAATTTGGTTAAACAAGCTGGTTTCCTGAAGTTTTTAAACTAATTAAGTAGCACAGCATACTTTTGAATGATCAATTCAGTCATTGTAATGTAACAACGAGCCATTTTAACCTACCACAGAACTTACAGCATAGGAAAATATCATTTGGTACATTGTGCCCTCACAAGCCCTCCTTCAACTGTTGTTTTTCCCCAAAAATGTAGTACGTTGCATTTCTCTGCACTGAACTGCATCAGCAATCCACTTACCCAGTCTGCTAAAAATGCTTTCTGTCTTGAGGCAGTCTCCTGTATTCCTCCTCTCAGTTTTCCCATGCCCCCAATTTGATGAGCAAAATTCATCTTGTACCCATGTCAAAGTCATTTATAGAAATGGAACAAATGCCAGCACAGATCCTTAGGGCGCATCACTACCCATATCCCCAATTCCTGCTGTCTGTCCCACAGGCATATCTCTATCCATGAAGCTACATTTCTTATTTGAATATAAATCAACATAGTAACTGTAGCAAAAGAGTACATATTACACAATAAAAATATTTGTGGTGCTTGAACAAGAAATTTTTTTACATTAGTCTGAAAAATAAAAATAAATTGTTCCTCAATTTAATGAATAAACTCACCAACGGAACAAGAAAGCTAAAACTGTAGATATGCACAGGTTTACAGAGATGCAGGTTATCAGTTTACTGAAGTTACAGTGCTCCATCTAGGTAATTTTCATTAAACATCTCAACAGTGCTGACTGAATAGCATTTATGTTTGCATTAAATTATTGTATACATGAAATAGTTCAGTATTTTAGACCCAACATTTCTACTTTTGTTCCCATTTTCTCCCTTCCCCTGAAGTTGGATTGTGATAAGGAGCAAGAAGCCTTGCTGATTGTGGTCTTGGACTTTACTGGGCTGCATGATTCAGCCATGCACAGGATAAACCCATTGGGCCACTGGGGAATTATTTTCAACATTAGCAACATGAGTCAATAATGATTATTTTGCAAGATTCTACCTATTTAATTTTTCAATGTGTGACACTCTTTCTGGCATATTTTTCAACATTTGATATCAAATTAATTTATTGTGGAATGGTTTGATATATATTTAAAACTAGCAAAGACCGCAAAACATTTCCGGGCAAATTAGTGTACTTAACCAATTCCATCATCCCATCCCTTCCCTCCCCTGCCATTACAACTCTCCCCCCATGTCATCCCCATCCCATGCCATTCTACTCCCCTCCCCTCCATATCCTTCACATGCCACACCCCCTCCATCCCACTCCTCTCATGCCGTCCCTAACCCATTCCATCCTTCTGATGCCACCCCTCCCATGCCATCCACATCACACCCCAAGCCATTCCATCCTTCCCATGCCACCCCTCCAATGCTAGCAGAGACTGATAAAACATTTGCAGTTAAATTAGTATCTTTATTGCAACAGTATTTCTTTACATGCATGGTTTATAGTTATTCTTTCACCAGAGACTTTAACAGAATGAAAACCTCTCTCTGGAAGAAATCGACAAAGCTGTTCATGTGTAAAAAGAGGCCTTGGAACACAAATAGAAATTCTGTCAAAAGTCTGGCTCTGTGACTTGTTTATTGTCATTGAATATGAAAGTCTAATTGGGAACTGTTTCTTCCTGATTGAAAAGGCAGGTTTACCTCTGATGGGCCCAATATTATTCGAGGAATAAACACACTATTTCCTTGAAATCTGCTGTTATAATTTCAGCATCTATCATCGAAGAAAACATCGAAGCTTCTTAACTACTAATCTTGTTCCAATACAAAGTCCATGTTTAGGATTCAAGTTCCATAGCAACATTATAAATGCACCTTCCTCGAGTCCAAGCTTATGCAGTGTCATGTCAATTGGAGTTAGACTGTGTAGAAACTCTGAAGGTGTCTAAAGGCCACAATGATGTTTGCTTTTAATTCACCTGACAGCTTTTATAAAACCTTTTCAATCAAATCAAGTGAATCTTCATTTTTAGTGCAAAGAATAGCTTTGGAATAATCAGTGGTATCAGATACATCAATGCTCTCACCAAATAGGAAATCAGCACAATGTGACTCCTCGGAAAAACAATTCTCCATTATTTCAATCGAATCCCCCAATTTCCCATCCCCTGAAACTTACTGGAAATGTGCCTTCAAAAGTTCATTGTTGTTCCAAAAAACAACTGGCCACCCTGTGGTTCATGAAAAGGATGGCTAAATGTGCACCACCTCCTCCTCCCCAACCCCCACCCCCATTGTAAACAGAAGGCCTTACACCTTACTCCAGGCGCCTTGTATCAGATAAATCAACAAATTGTTATACGCAGTATACTCTACCAGAATGTTACAATGAAGTTTTAAAATATCTAATTAACCAACTGTCATCGCACAGATGTACCAGACACCGCCCACCAACAGATGTACCCCTAAACAGGTCAATCAAAACACTTCAGACAGACAAAAACTGATTATTATTATAGATATTGAAATAGTCACATTGATTTGATTTTTGCACCAACAGAAGGTTATCACTCAGTGAGTACAACAGGTCTGTATGTATAAAGATGCAATAGCTGAATAAGATAATGTAAATAATAATGGCCTGTACTTACATCACAGAATTATTGAAACATAAATGATAGAATTTTTAATTCCAAAATGCATTGATGCACAAAACAACCTGTTTCTCTATAGTGCTCAACTGCATGCAGTAAGGCGCTTTTTCCCACCTTAAAGTGCAATTAGACATGAGTCAACAATACTCTCTCACATTCAACTCCCACCATCCCAGTTCACAAAGGCACTCTACCCTCTCTGGACCCAGTCGACAAGGTAACTAGAGCCTATTCATTCTCATCTTTCACTGCTACCTATGCACTTCCCTCCCCCAATCCATCCCTCACCTCGCTGTGCATTCTTATCCCTCCTCGTCATGCATTTGGCCCCTCTCTTTACCACACATTCTCTCCACTCCATTTAGCATCTATTTTCTCTTGCCTATTCTGACCCTAATCCAGTGATCGATGCACAGGACAGAACCTGCTCCTTTACTTTGTACTTCTGTTGCTAATGGTCCAGATTTCTGCCCCAGAAGATTTAGGAGCTCATGTTTGTCAGGTGTCTTGCTGGTTTACAGAACAATGAGGAGGCCTTCCACAAATTCAAGTAAATTGTGGAAGATGTTCAGGACAAGAATTGATTCATCAACTTTCTTGGCATGAACGTGTGATAAGATATACTCCATGGTCAAAAGTGGCCAACTACGATTGATGCCCAAATTGATGTCAAGCCCATTGATGGATATCTGCTATGTATCTTTGTTGCACGGTCAGCATGAGATACAATAACTAAATTCAAATAATCACTTACACTCAACATCTGCAAGTCTGCACAATCTGCAAGAAGAAAATGGAGATCATGTACTGTGAGTACAAGCCAATGACCTCAGCCAGTCAACAAGCCGATCCAAGATAGTGTTGTTAAGGCCATTTAAAAGGCGTGCCAGTCTATCTTTTCCCTGCAGAACATCTATGCTCAGAGGACAAGATGCTGAAGACACCCAAGTTTAAATTGAGCAAACTGATGGAGCTGCAAGGTCTTGGGGGAAGTGGTTCGAGCAAAGCATCTGATGGAGATTGGTACTGAAGTAGACAGAACTGAAGGGAATGTGCAAAATAAAAACTTGAATAAAACATCACTTCTGAAATACATCCAGATTAGCAAGAGCTATTTGTTTTATAGCTTGAGAGGGAACTTAACTGGACAGAATAAGAGCACTGTGCTTTTAAATACTGCTATTAATGATTATGATTTGGTATGATGACCCAAGATCTTACCTAATTTGCGCAAAACAGCTGGTCAGGCACTGTTTTCCATCAGCCAATGCAAAAATACATTGTGGGCAATCTGTGCATACACTGAAACATAGCTCATGCAGAGAAGAGATAATCCGTAACATTTTGTGCAATGATTAAACTCTCCTAGGAAATGTGGGCTCTAAAAAGGGACAGGTTGCAGTAAATGCAGATGCTTGGCATCTGTACTGATAGCTAAATAATAACTTTCCTGCTTCTCTTTGGGGAGCATTTTCACACCAAATAATTCTGTGGCTTAAACATTTAAGAAGAGATGAAGTTCGCTGGCCTTGTGAGCCAAGGAAAGAGCAATATTAACTTCTAGGGCAGTAATGGAAGGTCTCATCAACCAAAGACCCTTGTGGTATAAAAGTGAAAATATATGAGTTGCTATGCAAAACTTTACATTTTGTTGCTTAGCTCTTCTGTGGAAGTGTCTATTACCTATGAAAGTCAACACATAATTCAGTCTCATCCTCCACAGCCAAGCTGTCAGCCATGTGTTCGTATTGTTTATGTATATGTTACAACAACCATATTCCATTTTGTCTTTGCTGTTTTGAAAAGAAATCCCAGATAACTTACCAGAACAATTATTTAATTTCCATAAAGTATAAAACATTCTAAAGGAAAGCAAGAGAGCCTGCATCAAACCTTTATGGAAGAGGTGACCAAAAGTTTGATTGATGTATTTCAAGACATTTTTGAAAGGTGGGAGATAGAGGGGTTTTGGGAGACAGTACCGAAGAGGAAGGCTAAGGTGGCTGAAGGCTGTACCACTGAAGGTGCAGTGCAGGGAGATAGGACGCAGAGTTAGTATGGAGGATACGGGAGGTAGAGCATAGCTACTCGACCCAAACCCGACAACATATATCGGGTTCGGGTCGGGTCACTCTTCCAGGTCTGGCATTTGGGCTCTGGTCAGGCTGGGTCGGACACAGCGACAGCCAGGACGTCAAGGCAGGAAATACTCCGCACTAGTCTGCAGTGAGCGATTCCATCCAAGGTAGAGCACAACCTCTTCAATAAAGTTGATTATATTCCAGTGGTCGGGTCGGTCGGGCACGGGGAAAAAAATTAAAGGACTTGGGCCGGGTCGTGCTCGGGCCGGATGTGGTTCTGTCAGGCTCGGGTCGGGTTTTATTTGCAGGCCTTTAACGGCAGGGGATGGAGGGATGAAGAATATGGCAGAGGTAGGGTGGGATGGAAGCAATCTGTAAATGAGGACCTTAAATTTGTTTGGGAAGGCCACATTGAATAACATCTCGCCTGACAGGGAGGCTTGGAGGAAGGAGTCACCACAAGAAACCAGGAGCCAGATTTTAACTCGTTCAAAACACATTCAGAGAGTTAAATTGAGCCCCAAGTTTCTGTCAACATCTGACAGTCAACTGATTTATTTATTTAGAGATACAGCACTGAAACAGGCCCTTCGGCCCACCGAGTCTGTGCAGACCAACAACCACCCATTTATACTAATCCTACATTAATCCCATATTCACTACCAATCCCCACCATTCTCCTACCACCTACCTACACTAGGGACAATTTACAGCCAATTTACCTATCAACCTGCAAGTCTTTGGCTGTGGGAGGAAACTGGAGCACCCGTCGGAAACCCACGCGGTCACAGGGAGAGCTTGCAAACTCCGCATAGGCAGTACCCAGAACTGAACCCGGGTCGCTGGAGCTGTGAGGCTGCGGTGCTAACCACTGCGCCGTCCACAACGAGATCGTGGTTAGCAAGGGCCTTGATTACAAGGCAGAAAATGCAATGGACAATGATACAGAGTGGGTCAGTGGTTAATGAGCCATTAAGTGAGACAGAGGCTTTGGGATAAAAGCAAAATACTGCGGATGCTGGAAATCTGAAACAAAAACAAGAAATGCTGGATTCACTCAGCAGGTCTGGCAGCATCTGTGGAAAGAGAAGCAGAGTTAACGTTTCGGGTCAGTGACCCTTCTTCGGAACTGACAAATATTAGGAAAGTCACAGATTATAAACAAGTGAGGTGGGGGTTGGGCAAGAGATAACAAAGGAGAAGGTGCAGATTGGACCAGGCCACATAGCTGACCAAAAGGTCACAGAGCAAAGGCAAACAATATGTTAATGGTGTTTTGAAAGACAAAGCATTAGTACAGATTAGGTGTGAATATACTGAATATAGAACATCAGCAAGTGCAAACCTGAAGAAAAACAACCTGAAAAAAACAGTGGGTAAGCAAACTGAACAAACTAAGATGAAATGAAATAAATGCCAAAAAATGTAAAAAGGAATGCAAAAAAAAAAGGAAGAAAAAATAACTAAAAATGACTAAAAATGAAAGTAAAGTGGGGGGCTGTCATGCTCTGAAATTATTGAACTCAATGTTCAGTCCGGCAGGCTGTAGTGTGCCTAATCGGTAGATGAGATGCTGTTCCTCGAGCTTGCGTTGATGTTCACTGGAACACTGCAGCAATCCCAGGACAGAGATGTGAGCATGAGAGCAGGGGGGAGTGTTGAAATGGCAAGCAACCGGAAGCTCAGGGTCCTGCTTGCGGACTGAGCGGAGATGTTCCGCAAAGCGGTCACCCAGTCTGCGCTTGGTCTCCCCAATGTAGAGGAGACCACACTGTGAGCAGCGAATACAGTATACTACATTGAAAGAAGCACAAGTAAATCGCTGCTTCACCTGAAAGGAGTGTTTGGGGCCTGGGATAGTGAGGAGAGAGGAGGTAAATGGGCAGGTATTACATCTCCTGCGATTGCAAGGGAAGGTGCCCTGGGACGGGGACGAGGTGGTGGGGGTAATGGAGGAGTGGACCAGGGTGTCGCGGAGGGAACGATCCCTTCGGAATGCTGACAGGGGAAGGGAGGGGAAGATGCGACTGGTAGTGGCATCACGCTGGAGGTGGCGAAAATGGCGGAGGATGATCCTTTGGATATGGAGGCTGGTGGGATGAAAAGTGAGGACAAGGGGAACCCTGTCACGGTTCTGGGAGGGAGGGGAAGGGGTGAGGGTAGAGGTGCGGGGAATGGGTCGGACACGGTTGAGGGCCCTGTCAACCACAGTGGGGGGAAATCCTCGGTTGAGGAAAAAGGAGGTCATATCAGAAGCACCGTCATGGAAGGTAGCATCATCAGAGCAGATGCGTCGGAGACGGAGAAACTGGGAGAATGGAATGGAGTCCTTACAGGAGGTAGGGTGTGAAGAAGTGTAGTCGAGGTAGCTGTGGGAGTCAGTGGGCTTATAATGGATATTGGTAGACAACCTATCCCCAGAGATGGAGACAGAGAAGTCGAGGAAGGGAAGGGAAGTGTCAGAGATGGACCATGTAAAGGTGAGAGAAGGGTGGAAATTGGAAGCAAAGTTGATAAAGTTTTCGAGTTCGGTGCGGGAGCAGGAAACGGCACCGATACAGTCATCAATGTACCGGAAAAAGAGTTGGGGGAGGGGGCCTGAGTAGGACTGGAACAAAGAATGCTCGACATATCCCACAAAAAGACAGGCATAACTAGGACCCATGCGGGTACCCATAGCGACACCTTTTACTTGAAGGAAGTGCGTGGAGTTGAAGGAGAAGTTGTTCAATGTGAGAACAAGTTCAGCCAGGCGGAGGAGGGTGGTGGTGGATGGGGACTGGTTGGGCCTCTGTTCCAGGAAGAAGCGGAGAGCCCTCAAACCATCCTGGTGGGGGATGGAGGTGTAGAGCGATTGGACGTCCATAGTGAAGAGGAGGCGGTTGGGACCAGGAAACTGGAAATTGTCAAAATGACGTAGGGCGTCAGAAGAGTCACGGATGTAGGTGGGAAGAGACTGCACCAGCGGAGAAAAGATAGAGTCTAGATAGGAAGAAATAAGTTCAGTTGGGCAGGAGCAGGCTGACACAATGGGTCTGCCGGGACAGTCCCGTTTGTGGATTTTGGGAAGGAGATAGAAGCGGGCTGTCCGGGGTTGCGGGACTATGAGGTTGGAAGCTGTAGAGGGAAGATCTCCAGAGGAGATGAGGTCAGTGACAGTCCTTTGGACGGTGGCTTGATGTTCGGTGGTGGGGTCATGGTCCAGAGGGAGGTAGGAAGAGGTGTCTGTGAGTTGGCGTTGAGCTTCTGCAAGGTAGAGGTCGGTACGCCATACAACAACAGCACCACCCTTGTCTGCAGGTTTGATGACCATGTCGGGGTTAGACCTGAGAGAACGGAGTGCCTCAAGTTCAGAGGGGGACAGGTTAGAGTGAGTGAGGGGGGCAGAGAAATTGAGACGACCAATGTCTCGCCGACAGTTTTCAATGAAGAGATCAAGAGCGGGTAAGAGGCCAGGGTGAGGGGTCCAGGTAGAGGGAGAATGCTGGTGGCGGGTGAATGGGTCTGCTGGTCGGGGGGAGGACTCCTGGTCAAAGAAGTGAGCCCGGAGGCGGAGGCGACGGAAGAAGAGCTCAACGTCATGCCGAGCGCGAAATTCATTGAGGTGGGGGCGTAAGGGGATAAAACTGAGTCCTTTGCTGAGTACAGAACGCTCAGCATCAGAGAGGGGGAGGTCAGAGGGTATAGTGAATACACGGCAAGGGGTCAGATCAGAAGGGGTGGGGTCAGAGGGAAGTGAAGCGGAAGGAGGATCTGGAGGGGCATTAGTCCCCATCAGCTGCTGGAGCTTGCGTTCCTTAACACCTGAAAGGAAGAAAAAAAGTTTTTTGTTAATGCGTCGGATGAGACGTAAGATGAGATGAAACTGCGAAGTAGAACAGATTTGAGATAAGGTGAGACGGTGCTGCTGGAGAGAGAGGTCCAGTGTGTGCATATGGCGGCGCATAGCACTGAGTGTAGATCTCAGGATGCGGCGAGAGTAGCAGTCCGAGGAACGTTGTATTTCTCGGAGATACCTGTGATCCTGGGTGGTTTCAAAGCATGATGGGTGAAACTGCAGTTGGAATCCACGTGGAATCAGTCGGAGCCGGAGACAGTCACTGAGGAAGGAGATGTGGCTGTGAAAACGAGTTTTGGTAGATACCTTATCAAACACCAGGAGGGAAATAGAAAGCAATGAAGGTGAACAAGGTAAAAGAGACAAACGAAAATCCCGTCGGAGAGAAGAGCAGAACTTCTTCAAGGTAGGCATTCCTGGAAGAGAAGTGGCAGTGAATTAAACACTAAAATAAAAGCAAAATACTGCGGATGCTGGAAATCTGAAACAAAAACAAGAAATGCTGGATTCACTCAGCAGGTCTGGCAGCATCTGTGGAAAGAGAAGCAGAGTTAACGTTTCGGGTCAGTGACCCTTCTTCGGAACTGACAAATATTAGAAAAGTCACAGATTATAAACAAGTGAGGTGGGGGTTGGGCAAGAGATAACAAAGGAGAAGGTGCAGATTGGACCAGGCCACATAGCTGACCAAGGCGTTGGGAGGTGAGTTACAGAATGGAGAGGGTGTTAGAGAGGTTGAGACCTGAGAATGAGCTGGGTGAGATGGTTGCCTTCAACAAGGAATGTTGCAGTTGGGTTTGCTGCAGGAAACCAAGGACATTTTGAGAAGAGACTTCAGTCTGGGGCAGTAGCAGGAAAATGGTTGGCTGGCAGATAGAACCCGCAGGGGACTGAAAGGGACATTCTAAAAGAAAGGGATAAAGACAGGTAGAGGAGGAACAGGGCCAGGGTGAAAGAAGGGGCTTGGATCTAGGAGGTACATGCAGGTGAATGCAACGGAAGACCTTTGTAATCTTAGAAGAGGCAGGCGAGTTAAGCCTAGTACTGAATTCAGCAGAGGCACTGCTGGTGAATGAAGGTAACCAGTCAAGGATCAACAAGACAGTAAAAAGTCAAGCGTTCAGGGGACAAGCTGCTTGCAATGGAAGCTGAAGTGAATTGGAGTCTGAGAGAGGCCAGATGTTCAATTCTGTGAAGAGATAGATGAAGCCCAGGGTCTGTGACAAGGGCAGGGATGCCCAGGTGGCCTAGTAGCAAAGCAAAATCTCGGGCAGCACAACAGAGTCACTATGGTAAAGAGCAGCCGATAAGGTCGGAGTGCATTCCTGGTGGCGGAATCATTATCTAGGTGAAAAACAGAGTAGCAGGGTGAGGGAATGGGTAGTGGTTTACAGGAGGTAGCTTTAATATATGCATATAAGTGAGAATATACCACTAATTGGAAGCAATCTCAAAGGCAGCCTACCAGATGACTGTTGAGACAGCAGAAGAATGTTCCGGTAAGGTACTATTCTGAGAATGGTGCCAAAGAAGAGGGAGGAAGTTTTACTCCTTTTTGGTCAATCACAGCCCCAGGACATGGCTGCAAGAGTTCCTCATGGCAGTGTCCTAGGCCCAACCATTTTCAGTTGCTTCATTAATGACCTTCCTTCCATCATAAGGTCAGAAATAGGGATGTTCGTTGATGATTACAGTGTTCAGTTCCTTTTGCAACTACTCAGATAATGAAGCACTCCGTGCCTGCATGCAGCAACATTCAGGATTGGGCTGATAATGGCAACTAACATTTGTGCTACACAAGTGCCAGGCAGTGACCATCTCTAACCCTCCCTCCTTGACATTCATCAACATTACCAGGAGCATAATGGAATACTCTCCACTTGTCTGGATGAGCGCAGGGGCGGCACAGTGGCGCAGTGGTTAGCACCGCAGCCTCACAGCTCCAGCGACCCGGGTTCAATTCTGGGTACTGCCTGTGTGGAGTTTGCAAGTTTTCCGTGTCTGCGTGTGTTTCCTCCGGGTGCTCCGGTTTCCTCCCACATGCCAAAGACCTGCAGGTTGATAGGTTAATTGGCCATTAGAAATTGCCCTTAGTATAGGTAGGTGGTAGGGAAATATAGGGACAGGTGGGGATGTGGTAGGAATATGGGATTAGTGTAGGATTAGTATAAATGGGTGGTTGATGGTCGGCACAGACTCGGTGGGCCGAAGGGCCTGTTTCAGTGCTGTATCTCTGAACTAAAAAACATAAACAAGCCCCAAAAACACTCAAGCAGCTCAATATCATCCAGGACAATGCAGCCTGCTTGTTTGGCACCCCATCCTTAAACAATGACTCCCTCCACTTCAGGCACACCATCGCTTCAGTGTGTATCATCTACAAGATGCACTACAGCAACTCACCAAGGCTTCTTCCAAAGCCACAACCTCTACCCCCGAGAAGAACAAGAGGTGGGAACACCACCACCTCCAATATCTCTCCAAGTTACACACCATCCTGACTTGGAAATATATCGCTGTTCCTTCACTGTTGCTGAGTAAAAATCCTGCAACTCCCTCTAACAGCAGAGCGGGTGTACCTACGCTACAAGGACTGCAGCGGTTCATGAAGGCTGCTCACCACCACCTTCTCAAGGAAAATTAGGGATGGGCAATAAATGCTGGTCTTGCCAGCAATGCTCACATCCCATGAATGAACTTAAAAAATCTGCAAGAGAACTAATAAGCTTTGATATCTGGAGCCAGAATTACAATACTGCCAAGACGCTGCCTTAAGTAGCAATTCATTTATATGGTAGGCAGACTGAAGTCAAGCCAAGCTACTTTGGGTTCATCTGTCTCACCTGTAAGCGCCTCCTGCATTTGATGAAAGCATCAATAACAATAATCCGACAGTTAAGTAGCTGATTAGGTGCACTTACTAATATTGTGCTTGAAAGACCACTGTGCCAGCACATTGAGCTATTATAGACCTCATATATTCAATATTTTCCTTGCACTTGGTGGCAGGGTTTAAAAGGTGGCAATGTTGTACAAATAAACATATCCCTTTGTTATGGCATCTCAGACTCAAATGCTGGTTGCGATCCTATGAATCTAACTGTGCATTGTATTATTCAGGCTCTTCCAATTGTTTAGATAGCGTAAGTGACATGAAATCCCTAATGACCGAGTCATGTAGGTGCTCAAACTGGGAAAGGGCCTTCCCCTGCCACCAATTAGGTGAATGACAGGTATTACAATTGATACTCAAGCAGAAAGAGACACCATGACATCAAAGAATCTAACTATCCCCCAAACTGTAGTATTAAACATTGACCAAAAATAGCAATTTCCTCATTAAATTTTATTCCAAAATATTTTTACATGACATAGCCCTGTGTCAGCATTAGCAGCATACTTTTCAGATGTGGGATGTTAGCCCCGATTTGATTCTTAATCAATCCTCGCTTGAGCTCTCCCAAATTGAAGAGTGCATGGCTTCTGAGAGAGAGGAGATTGGATTTATTATCCCTGATTTTAACCCTGCCCACTGACTAGAGGATTAAAAAGGTGGCTGGGCACTACAAGCTACACTCCCACCATTTTAACCCCTGGGTTTTTGCCGGATAAATGTCTGGGTCCCATGATGCAATTTACATCACGACTCTTTTTAATCGTGAAATAATTGCATTGCGCGCAATCTCAGAGAATGCTGGCAACGAGCAGGATTGGGGTCATAAGAGGCCCAGGCATGTTCATTTTTTTTTTAAAGAAGGTATCCTGCTCAGTCAGGATAACTCATCCTGATCCCTCAAGGATCTTGCGTCTACTCTGCCAGGGGCTTTTCTCCCTCTCACAAAAGTGACAATCAAGATCTTCTTCTCCCTTATTTTTCCAAGAATAATTTCCTTGGTGGCAGCCTGGGGCCAGATGCTTTCCTGCTCTCATTTCATCCTGGCTGGCTTGGAGTAGGAGTCAGCGCAGGGCATTTAATGAGACCCTAGGAGTAAAAAAGTCCCTGGACCTCATGCTGCTACCACTATGGACACTTTTCTCCTGCTCTGGCTGTTGCATGCTGGGGGACTTATGCGTTCAAGTGCCTTTTCGGCTTCCAGAGCTTGTGCTCCTTGCTTTAATACTGTTATACAGAAATCCATTAGAAGGTGAGAGAGGAAAAAAATAGATGCCAAGTCCAAGAGGAGATTAGGAGGGGTGAAAGAGTATGGCTTTAGCAAGTGTCTTAGAAGAGTGGTGGAAAGGCTGATGGGTTTAGGAAGATCTTCTGTGCTGTAACCATTCTATTGAGATTCACTGAAATATTTTGTGGCGGGATAGAAGAAATGTGATTCCCAAAGGTTGCCATATTTTAATAAGTATTGTTTAAAGGCAATAGGTGGCTGGAGATAGTACAGATCCAAGAGAACTCAGCACTGATATCACACTAATGCCTAAATGATGATGTGGTTGGCACTGAGTAACAGGAACTGGTGTTTTGAGGCAGATTAAAGTAGTGCAGCAATAATCTTCTGCAGCTGATTTTGGGTAGCAAATCATTTTTAATATGCTCTGCTCATAGCCCAAATTTGGCATAGTACCAGTGTCAAAATTAGAAAATGAATCCAAGCTCTCCCCATGTTGGGATTGTTTTTCCAACATGACTCCACTGAATAGTGTACCCAGACAAAAATTAAACTGGGGTTGATATTTAAGTGCACTTTTATATTGTGAATAGAATATCTGATGCCAAATTAAAATTTCCAGCTGAGCATTCCAAACCAGCTTTTAATATAATCACTTGCAGTTTATTTAGTTTGGTGATTTTTTTTCCATCATCTGCCTTCCCACATCCTGGATTTTACTTGAAGCTGCTTTACAAGTTGCTGCCAAGGATTTGCATCATCTATTTTGACCTATTTATGGCTTTGTAAAAATAAACAGATAAATAAAAATATTAGGAGATTTTTTTTTCAGTTAGACATAGGTACAGCAAAAATATGCAACTCAGAAGATTAGAGGCAAATTGAGTCTTTCTTGAAGTCTTTGAAGATGGATTGAACATGACCTCCTCAGATACCCTATGCAAGACTTTTCTTTGGTCTATCCGCTTCAGTGCATTTGCTGTCAACATCATTGCTTCGGGATAAACAAGGTTTGCAAAAGATCTGCCTCAGATTTCAAATTATTAAATATTATACCATATTTCACCACCTTTAGAGAATTTATGATATTTTCCACTGTAAAATTCTGGGCAAGGTCCAGCAATTCTTTTTCCAACAACTGAACATCACAAAGTTCATTTGGGAGAATTTTCACTGACCTCCTTCAAGCTACCGTAGGTGGCCATACCTTCAGCCTTACATGCTGCTGAGTCCATGCCGGTTAAAACTTAACCTCTTTTTCAAAGCATTCTTCAAATTATTCTGACTTTGAAGTGTGCTATCCATATCTTTCAATCTTTGGATTGATCACCACTTTCTCTCTCTTGGCTCGAACCCACATCTCCCATCGAGATTGATAGTGACTGAACCTCGCGAACCCGTCTCAGCCACTTGGACATTCACTTTGAAATTATGTTAGAAATGAAACTTGAAGCTCGAGTTGTAAATAAAATGTATAGTGGGAGTCGTTCTTTCAAAGACGAGTATTCTTTATAAAATCAAGGCCAGTTTTGAAAAAAATTAAAAATGAATTGTACATAAAAATAGAACAATCTTCATTATTCAAATTAAAGATCTCCTTCACACAAAAGTAACTACAAATGCAAGGATGTTTGTATTTACCTGTATAAAAATATGAGCTTGAATGTTCCAAGCCAGTATACCATTGAATAGAATCATAGCATCATAGAAAGTCTACGGTACAGAAAGAGGCCACTTGGCCCATCGTGTCGGCACTGGCCGTAAAACGAACCACCCAGCCTAATCCCACCATCCAGCATTTGGTCTGTAGTCCTGCAGGTTACAGCACTTGAGCTGCATATCCAGACATCTTTTAAATGAGTTGAGGGATTCTGCCTCTACTACCCTTTCGGGCAGTGAGTTCCAGACACCCATCATCCTCTGGATGAAAAAAAACTTTTCTTCTCTCCTCTAATCTTTCTACCAATCACTTCAAATCTATGCCCCCTAGTCACTGACCTCTCTGCTAAGGTATATAGGCCCTTCACATCCACTCTATCCAGGCCCCAAACAATTTGGTACATTTCAAGCAAATCTCCCCTCAGCCATCTCTGTTCCAAGGAGAACAATCCCGGCCGATCCAATCTTTCCTCAGAGCTTCATTTTTCCAGTCCTGGCAACATCCTCGTAAATCTCCTCTGTACTCTGGTGCAATTACATCCTTTCTGTAATGAGATGACCAGAACTGCACATAGTACTCAAGTTGTGGCTTAACTAATGATTTATACAGTTACAGCTTAACCTCCCTGCTCTTATATTTTATACCTCAGCTAATAAAGGAAATGATTCCATATGCCTTCTTAACCACTTTATCGACCTGTCCTGCTACCTTCAGGGATCTGTGGACATTCATTCCAAGGTCCCTCACTTCCTCTACACTTCTCAGTATTCTCCCATTAATCGTGTATTCCTTTGCCTTGTTTGACCGCACCAAATTCATCACCTCACACTTCTCTGGGTTGAATTCCATTTGCCACTCTTCTGCCCACCTGATCAGTCCATTGATATCTTCCTGCAGCCTACAGCTACCCTCCTTGCGAGCAACCATACGGCCAATTTTTGTGTCGTCTGCAAACCTGTTGATCATGTCCCTGGCATTTAGATCCAAATTCTTAATATATACCACAAAAAGCAGGGGACCCAGTACTGAGCCCTGCGGAATGCCACTGGAAACAGCCCTCCGGTCACAAAAACATTCAACAATTACCCTTTGTTTCCTACCACTGAGCCAATTTTGCATCCACCTTGCTATATTTCCCTGGATCCCATGGGATTTTATTTATTTATTTTTTAAACCAGTCATGTGGGACCTTGTAAAAAGCCTTGCTAAAATCCATGTAGACCACATCAACTGCACTACCCTCATCTATCTTCCCTGTTACTTCTTCAAAAAATTTGATCGTTAGTCAGACAAGATCTTCCCTGAACAAATCCATATTGACTATCCTTGATTAATCTGTGCCCTTCTTAGTGACAGTTTATCCTGTCTCTCAGAAGTGATTCCAATAATTTGCCCACTACTGAGGTTAGACTGACTGGCCTGTAATTATTCGGTCTACCCCTTGCTCCTTTTTTAAACAGAGGTACAATGTTAGCAGTCCTCCAATCCTCCGGCACCACACCTGTATCCTGTGAGGACTGGAAAATGATGGTCAGACCTTCCACTATTTCCTCTCTTGCTTCTTTTAACAGCCTGGGGTACATTTCATCCGGCCTTGGTGATTTATCAACTTTCAACGATGCTAATCCCATTAATACGTCCTCTCACCCTATGCTGATCACTTCCAATACTTCACACCCCTCTTCCTTTACTACAATATCTGCATCGTCCCCCCTCTTTTGTGAAGACAGACGCAAAGTATTCATTAAGAACAATACCAACATCTTCAGCTCCTACACATAGGTTACCTTTTTAGTCTTTTATGGGCCCTACTCTTTCCTTAGTTATCCTCTTACTCTTAATGTATTGATAAAACATCTTTGGGTTCACCTTGATTTTGCTTGCCAATATTCTTTCAGGCCCTCTCTTTGCTTTCCTAATTTCCTTTTCGATTTCATCCCTCTACTTTCTATACTCCTCCCGGCTTTCTGTAGTCTTGATATCATAATGCATGACTTCCTTTCATGTTGTGTATACAGCTGATTTATGGCAGATTCTCAGAACCTTTTATTAATGCTTAAAACTGAAACCTAAAAACTAAAAACCAGGATTGGTGGGAATGCCTCACAACCAATGTTAAAATTTAGCATGAGATTATAACCTAGCTGATATTCATATCCACACTTTTCAATTTCAGCTGTCAAACAGGCCTGAAAAGTGGGAGAAACAGCGTGGGATATATGTAGACAATCTTCAGAGAATAAGGATGACTCTACTTTCTAAGATCCCTTCACACATCACAGCCACCAATACTAAAGCAGCTCTTAGTCAAGTAATAGAACAGTCCAATCTGGCTTTAAGTGAATATTTAGGAGCAGATGTCAGTAAAGATAGATTGTTCTGCCAAACCATAGGTTTCTGAAAGACAAAGTACTAAATACTTAATAAATGTTCACGTTGTAGCTTTACAGGTGCCTTTGAAGCAAGCCCAAGAGGTATCCATTGCAAAGAAAATTCCATCAAGAAAACTACTGTAACTACTAACAATGAAGAATGGATTCCACAAGCTATCTTGTCAGTTTCCACTTGGCAACAGACTACACAAGAGTATAAATTCTTAAGGAAAAACTATTTGGACCCTCAACACACATCAGTGTAACCACTGCTCCAATCTGACTCACAAGCGACAGCAGAAACTCCAAAGATATGGTGAGGGGATAGGTTTTCCTCTGTGCAATGAAATTATGAACTTATTCTTTATGAATTGCTGAAAACAGAAACATTTTGTTGGAGCATTCCAACTTGCACTCATTAGGTCAATTCGAATGAAGACCGATGTCAGGGGAAACAACAAATTTATACGGTATGAGAAGAGTGCACTAGTTGGTCGGCAAGTGGACTGTGATTGGTAGAGGGGTTGCCATGGAGAATGCACCAGTTTATGGTGACTGACAGTTAACTGCCAAGCTTTGTTTGAAATTTAAACCAGACAGCTTGACTCTGATTGGTAAACGATTGCCCTGAGGAATGAACCAGTGAATGGCTGTCACTTATTTTGTTTAGCTGAAACAGGCGCAATGTGTGTACATGTTCTTTCTGTCTACAAAGAACAGGGCCCTGTGTATTAACATATGTAGCTTCCAGGACACATTAATGCACCACACTGCGAACTCGACTGACAATCTTAAATTGGTTGTCAGCATAATTCATAGCACAATGAGGATTATTTAGCAAATGTTCTCCAATCGCGGAATCACATCTAATGTTGGACACTCTTGTTTTGAGTTTTGCAAGCACAGGCTTGTTGGGTACGGCCTGTACCTTGCGGACAATGGAGGGACATGCTGTTTGATACAAAATGCCAGTCTTTGGAATGTATGGCCTATGTATACCTAGCATCACACTGGCATTGAAATTCATATACCACGTTACTCATTTGTGAGATAGGCAGAACGTCTTTTTGGCTTGACGGCAGCATCCTGTTAGCGGTGAACACCAAACGTGTAGCTACTGCATAGTAGCAGCGTGAAGCAGCTATCTCAAATTTTTGGGATTCATTACCCTTCCAGGGCCCAAGGCCTTTATTTTCAGCTCTGAAAAGTGCCCAGTCTACCTCAGATTACCCTAGAAGGATAATGTATGCATCATGGAACTGTTTTTTCCCCCCCTGCTTAAAAACAGTGTGCCTTTAAGCCTGAGAGTGTTGCTCTCTCCCTTTGAGAACAGTGTGCTAGCAGCAAGCCTGTTTCCTAGGCAACAGCAGGAGAGATGTGCTGTATTGTATCAATTTAACTGTGCAAAGACTGGCTAAAACCAATCTGATCTGGAGACTAGCGAAGTGTGCTGACTGAAAGGAAGGATCCCTCTCAGCAGAAAAATCTACATTTATCTTCAGGCTGTGTATTGCCTAAGGAGAGAAAAATCTTGGAAAAGAGCATTTGCATTGTTGGGATAGTAAATTCCTTTTTACTTCCAAACTCTAAGAAGTCTCTGCTTCAGGAGTGACTCTCTGTCGTCTGTTTGTGTTTGCTGGAATTCTAAGTAGAGTTTCTACTGAAAGACTACCAATTTTAGAATCCAAACAAAGCTTTTGCTCTCATCCTTATTGAAAGAACGGTGTTGCCTGTCTCAACCAAAGTGCTTTGAACACTCAACCCTTAAAGACTGTTCGTCGAATTCACCTGGCATCTTATTGTTCTACTCTGGGACACCTCACCAACCGGGAATGTAAATCACCAGGACTTACAACTCAGCTACTTATTTATTCCTAAGAAACATCCTTTGTTTTTTTAAAACCGGTGAACCGTTGGTTTTTGAATGTATGTGTGTGTGCATTAAGGTCATAAGAAATTATAAGATCTTTAGACATAAATTTATCTCAATAGTTTTAAGATTTGGTTTATTAATAAATAATTAATTGTTGTTTAAAAGATACCTGGTTTGGTATATTCTATTCTGGTGGCTAATAAAGTGTTTAATTTCGCTAATTTCTGGTAGGTGGTGCCAGGGAACTGCAATTATTTTTCTTCTCGCAAACAGTGCACCTTTAAGACAGGGACAGAAGTTTTGGATTTCTGGGGCACAGTGTTACCCTAGGGAACAGCAGGGGAGAGAGGTCTTTTTTATTCGTTCCTGGGATGTGTGCTTCACTGGCTAGGCCAGCATTTATTGCCCATCCCTAGTTGCCCTGGAGGTGGTGGTGAACGTGAACTGCTGCAGTCCATGTGAGGTAGGTACACCCACAGTGCTGTTAGGAAGGGAGTTCCAGGATTTTGACCCAGTGATAGTGTAGGAATGGCAATATTGTTCCAAGTCAGGATGGTGTGTGGCTTGGATGGGAACTTGCAGGTGGTGGTGTTCCCAAGCATCTGTTGCCCTTGTCCTTCTAGTTGGTAGAGGTCGCGGGTTTAGAAGGTGCTGTCGAAGGAGCCGTGGTGCATTGCTGCAGTGCATCTTGTAGATGGTACACACTGCTGCCACTGTGCATCGGTGGTGGAGAGAGTGAATGTTTGTAGATGGGATGCCAGTCAAGCGGGCTGCTTTGCCCTGGATGGTGTCGAGCTTCTTGAGTGTCGCTGGAGCTGCACCCATCCAGGCAAGTGGAGAGTATTGCATCACACTCCTGACTTGTGCCTTGTAGATGGTGGACAGGCTTTGGGGAGTGAGGAGGTGAGTTACTCGCCGCAGGATTCCTAGCCTCTGACTTGCTCTTGTAGCCACGGTATTTATATGGCAACTCCAGTACAGTTTCTGGTCAATGGTAACCACTAGGATGTCGATAGTGGGGGATTCAGTGATTGCAATGCCATTGAATGTCATGGGGAGATGGTCAAATTCTCTCTTGTTGGAGATAGTCATTGCCTGGCACTTGTGTGGCACAAATGTTACTTGCCACTTATCAGCCCAAGCCTGGATATCGTCCCAGTTTTGCTGCATTTCTACACAGACTGCTTCAGTACCTGAGGAGTCACGAATGGTGCTGAACATTGTGCAATCATCAGCGAACATCCCCACTTCTGACCTTATGATTGAAGGAAGGTCATTGATGAAGCAGCTGAAGATGGTTGGACTTAGAACACTACCCTGAGGAACTCCTGCAGTGATGTCCTGGAGCTCAGATGATTGACCTCCAACAACAACAACCATCTTCCTTTGCACTAGGCACGACTCCAACCAATGGAGAGTTTCCCCCGATTCCAGTTCTGCTAAGGCTCCTTGATGCCATACTCGGTCAAATGCTGCCTTGATGTCAAAGGCAGTCACTCACCTTACCACTGGAGTTCAGCCCTTTTGTCCATGTTTGAACCAAAGCTGTAATGAGGTCTGGCACTGAATGGCTCTGGAGGAACCCAAACTGAGTGTCACTAAGCAGGTTATTGCTAAGCACGTGTCGCTTGTGATATTTGTGGAGCCACCTCCTCCAGTTAGTTGTTTAATTGTCTACCACCATTTACAACTGGTCACATAGTATAATGTTTCCACTTAACTGTGTAAAACGGGCAAAAACCAGTCTGAACCAGTTTGTTTGGAGAGACATTCCAGCGAGGCGTGCAACTGAAGAACTGTCCATTTGCCCTCAGAAAAATTTCTACATGGAGCTACAGGCCATGAAGTATTTGCTTCAAGATTGAATCTCTCTTGACTGATTCTATTTTGAGGAATTAGCCAGTGTTTGATGCTTGCTACAGCTGAAGTGTTCTGAATGCCAAATCCACGTGGAGACTTTGAGTAGCCTTTGATTATTTTCACATTAGAATACCTCATCCATCAGGAACGTAACCCACAAAGACTTACTTCTTTATTTATTCTTACGAAACAGCTAATTTTTAAAAACACCACTTTTAAAAACCGGTTAACTACTGTTATTTTTAACTGTATGTGTGTGAACGGGATGTCAGGTTAAAATAAGTTATAAGGTTTATAGACATAGATTTATCTGAATAGTGTTTAAGATTTAGTTTTAATGAACAGTTAATATGTTGTTTGGTCTGTTTTATTCCGGGGGTTACTAGATTGTTTAATTTGGCTGTTTTCTGGTTGGGTGGGAAAACTTTAATAATATGCTGCGACCTGTGGATTGACGGGGCTAAACTGACAGTGCATTGCTCCTGCCTTGGTCGTAACATATCCCAAAAATTTGAGCAACAGGTGGAGCTAGCTGTTTCGCGCTGCTACTATGCAGTAGCAACACGTGTGCCGTCAAGCCAAAAAAGACATTCTACCTATCACACAAATGAGTAACGTGGCATATGAAGTTCAATGCCAGCGTGATGCTAGGTATATAAGCTGTACGTCCCAAAGACTGGCAGAATGTATCAAACAGCATGTCCTTTCCGCTGTTTGCAACGGGCCAGGTACAGGCCGCACCCAACCAGCTCGTGCTTGCAAAACTCAAAACAGAGTGTCCAAAATTAGATGAGATTCCGCAATTGGACCACATTTGCTAAATAATCTTCAGCATGCTAAGAATTATACTGACAACCAATTTTAAGATGGTCAGGCGGGCTCGCAGTGTGTACTGGAAGCTACATCTATTAATACATAGGGCCCTGTTCTTCGTAGACAGAAAGAACATGTACACACATTGTGCCCATTTCAGCTAAACAAAATAAATGACAGCCATTCACTGGTTCATTCCTCAAGGCAATGTCTTGTCAATCAGAGTCAAGCTGCCTGGTTTAAATTTCAAACAAAGCTTGACAGTTAACTGTCAGTCACCATAAACTGGTGCATTCTCCATGGCAACGTCTCTACCAATCACAGTCCATTTGTCAACCAACTAGCACTCACATCTCATACAGTATAAATTTGTTGCTTTCCCTAACATTGGTCTTCTTTTGAATTGTCCTGATGAGCGCAAGACGAAAAGCTCCGACAAAATGTGTCTGTTTTCAGCAATACTCAAGTTCTGTACAGCCAAACGACTATCTTTATGAATTCATTACACAAAGAGAACAGAGGAAACCTTTCCCCACAGCAGCAGTCTCTATTACGTGGAATATTATACAGCCAGGTGATGAGACTTACTTATTTTCTTGCACCATCTAGAGTCCCCATGGTTAGGCAACGCCTTCACCTCTATTTGTTCACAAGACATATTGAATAAAATATAAAAATAAATATTAAATCAAACACATTTACTTTGTTTGAGAATGAGGAGGGAGTTGAAGCAAAACTCCATTATCTCACATAAGGATTGAAATGTTAATAGGTTAAGTAGATTGCTAATTGGAAGACAAAGAATCACAAGCCAACAATAGATCTATGAACAGCACATCTAACAATTCTACTTCGAATTTTTTGAGAATGGATGATGGTAATGTGGTACATATCACATATGTAGATTATCAGAAGACAAATAATAAAGCGTCTCTCAAAATACTTGTGGTTAAAGTGCTCTTAGGACAATGTGCAATGTATATCGGTCAAATAATAGAAAACAAAGGCAAGTGATCAATAATGTTAGCTCCAATTGGACAGGCGTGACCAACTGAATACAAGCGCTCAGTTCTGTTGGTTGTTCATTTGTAAATTACTTTGATGAAAAAATTAAAAATGGAATAGTATCATCTGCAAATTCAGATAATCAATCAGTGTAGGGATGCATGAAATTGAGCAAGTTCTACTAAGACTTAACTGGGAATGAGTACAAAGAATGCTATGTAATAGGTGCGTAATGACACTAAAAATGGGAAAGTCCAAAAAGGAAGATCAAGTTGTTAACTAGAATGAAACAGAAAAACATTTACAAAAGAAAATTACTGCAGATGCGGGAAATACTCAGTAGGTCTGGCAGCATCTGTGGAGAGAGAAACACAGTTAACATTTCACGTCAACGACCATTCATTAGAACAGGAAAAAGTTAGAAAGGTAATAGGTTTTAAGCAGGTGAAATGGGGGAGGGTGGGAAAAGAACAAAAGGGAAGGTCTGTGATAGGGTGGAAGACAAAAGAGTTGGTGGTGCAGGACCAAAGGGAGTGATAATGGGACAAGTGAAGAAACAAAGAAACAAAAGAAGATGTGTCTAGAGGAGCAGTGAACTGCAGAATATTAACAGCTGTCATCCAAAAGTAAAAACAAGAGAAAAACAACAGTAAGTGCAAAATATGCAAAGAAAACAAAATGGGGGCGATTACAGTCTAAAATTGTTAAACACAATGTTGAGCCCGGAAGGAAAGATGAGGTGCTGTCCTCAAGCTTTTTGTTCAGCTTCACTGGAACATTGCAGTCGGCAGAGGACAGAGAGGTCAGCATGAGAGCAGTGTGGAGAATTAAAAGGACAGGTACCAGTAGCTCGGGGTCACGCTTGCAGACTGAGCAAAGGTATTCCCCAATCTGCGTTTGGTCTTCCCAATGTAGAGCAGACTGCGTTGAGCAGCCAGTGCAGTATACTAAATACAAAGCAGTACATGTAAATTGTGCTTCATCGGGAAGGATTGTTTGGGGCCCTGGACAGTCAGAGGAGAGGCAGGTGCTGCATCTCCTGCACTTGCACAGAAAGATGTCGTGGGAAGGGGAGTGGGCATTGGGGGTGATTGAGGTGCGGACCAGCGTACTGCGGAGAAACTGACCCTTTGGAATGCTGATAAACTTTTAGATATATTAGTAGACCTAACTTTGAAAGTAACTATTTCAGTGTACAGCAGCAGTTGCAAAGGTGAATATAATATTCAATACATAAATAGATGCCTTGAACATAAACTCGGAGTCCTAGTGACATTTTATAAAGTACTAGTGACACGGGCAACACCGTGTCCAGTCGTGCTCACCATACCAAAGAAAAGATGTATAAGTAATGGAAAGAATTTGGACAAGCATCAGAGAGATGACTCTAGATTGGAGATCAGTTTTGAAAAGATAAGGATGTAAAACCTCAATCATCAAAAAAAAATACAAGCTTTAAAGAAATCATAAAGCAATTACTAAAGGTGGATGTTGTCATATTTTGTGCAAAGGAGAGCTGAGAAAACCATCAGATAAAATAAAAAAGCATTTGATGGAGTGTTTGTAATCAAGGACTTTCAAAGAGTTACTTCCTAATTCTAGTTCTGAAAATACAAAGTTTCAGAAACAATAATTATTTCTATTCAAAACTTGGAAACAACAATGATTACTTTTAAGGGCAGTTCTGAATCACATTATCAATTGAAAAAGAAATGTCACCAATGGCTCATGGAGCTCACTGGAACGGTTGCTGGTAATGGCAACAACCATTCCCCATTAGGCTGCCTTGCCATCTCCCCCAACCAAGTTATTCAGAGGTATGTGTCCTAGCAGACACTTTTGTGTCCTAGTTGTTCGAACAAGGAATCTTTTAGAAGAATTGGCATTTATATAGAACTGTTCACAATCTCAAGATGCCCCAAATTGTTTCACGGCCAATTAATTATCGTTTTTTGAACTGCAGTCACTATTCGAATGTAAAGATAACTAATTTATAAACAAGATCCTGAAAAAAAGCAATGAGTAAACGGCGGAGGGATAAATGTTGGCCAAGCCACTGGGAGAACTCCCTGCTCATCATCATATAGTACCATGGAATTTTTTATGTCTGCCTGAGAGTGGCCTTGGTTTAATGTTCAATCTGAAAGATAGTACCCGCAATACTGCAACAGAAGGGGCTTGAAGCACCTGTCCCGCAGATAATTTCAAAGTTGCATAGTATCAAAGATGTGCCAGATATTGACGACAGCGTGGACCTAGGTGTGAATTTGCTTCTTCTCAGCCATAAGCGATGCCATGTAGCTCACCAAGACAAATGCTCTACTAATAGTACTGGTCCCTGCAATCAACTGTGACAACTTCCTCTTGTGTTGGATGAATCCTATGATCTGTAGTGCTTAGGTTTCTTTTTATTTTAACCACATCTAATTCCAAAGGTTTGTTCCCAAGATGATGTGCTGAGTGAAGCAATCGTTTTATGGGATCATTTTTTAGTGCTCCAATCTTTCTGAATGTGTCATTCTCAAGAGAAGCGTCAGACTTTTCAAACTTGTGCCTCAATGAAAATACTGTTCGTGACCATCAGTTGTTAGTAAAGCCAAGCCCTTAGTGCTAGATCCACTGAGGGCACACATTGAGCAAGCTTCAGTTCAAACAATGCTTGGAGACAAATGAAGAAAATGCTTTGAAATTAAGAAAAACATTGAAATCTTTTTTGAACAGCTCCACAAAAGGATGTTGCTGGAAAAAAAAATCTCGTGAGGCTCGAATGTAGAACCAACCAATCTGCTGCACAGAATAAGAGCACTCTCAGTTTGGGAGCAACAGTATGACACTGCTGCTGAAAATAGAGAAATAACCAATTCATACTTCTTCTAAGTGGGAGCTGGAAGGACAAGATCACAGAACTGTAGGAAACAAACATTCTTCAATAGGACACCCTTTAAGATTTTCTCCCAGTGGATCTACACCAAGGTATGGGGAGGTGAAAATGGTAAAACAAGGTTCACATTATTGAGTTAAAGGTATCATCCAGCAGTGCTCTTGGCAGCAGAATTATTAACATGCTGCATCTCAACTGCCAAGAGGTACTAACCCAACAGCAAAGTTAGATTTAAAATTGCTCCCTTTATTTGCACGCCCTTTTTGTCACTGTGCCATTTCCACTATTTTGAATCTGCAGCGAGGCAAGATTTTGTAATTAAGGGGGCCTTTATCACCTTTCCCAGTTGGGCAATCAACTGACAAAGCAGGTCGCTTGTCCGCTATAGTCAATGAAATGAAAATCAGGTGGGCTTAATAAATAATTAAATTCCCACTCCACCAGTTTACTACGCAAGTGGTGAAGGTGAGAATGACCCACCCCAAGTGTTTTTGCGCTCCCTGATGACACATATTGTCTCTCTCCGGTTTCAATCTGTAATGGATCTTGGCTACTGTGTTTGTACCTGATATCAATTATCCTTGGTCAAGAAGAATTGAGGGATCATTGGTTTGAAAAGAATAAAAGCAAAATACTGCAGATGTTGGAAATCTGAAATAAAAACAAAGTGCTGTAAATACTCAACAGGTCAGGCAGCATCTGTGGAGAGAGAAGCAGAGTTAACGTTTCAGGTCAGTGACCTTTCATCAGGAGTTCTGAAGGTCACAGACCTGAAATGTTAACTCTGCTTCTCTCTCCAGAGATGCTGCCTGACTTGCTGAGTATTTACAGCACTTTCTGTTTTTATTTTAGTTTAAAAAGAATCCCTGTTTTCACATAAGATAGTTAATTATCTTTTGAGCCTGTCAAGTTACAGTTGCTGTGTACAGTTGCTTGGAGCAATGACTAGGAAAAGAAGGCATCTACTCTTAATTTTAATTTTTTTCCCCTTTTTAATTTAGAGTTTAGTTTCAAGCAGAAAATGAGAAGAATGCATATCGAAACATCTTTTAACAAGTTTTTAAAATCGCTTTTTGTGGAAAAAAAAGTAAGGTTAATGGTGGGTATTATTCTATAATTAATTTTCTTGTTCTAAACTTGATGACTCACTGCAGTATATTATGAATTAATGTCTGCTCTGTACACCAAGTCAGAACAAATTAATGTGTCTACAATATACAGAATATTTTACCAACAATGCTATTACTCTGTTTTTCTCTCATTAGAAAGAACACTTTATGCTTTCAGTGCTGGTGAATGAGTTTTTTTAAATTAGTGAAAGTAAACTGGTTATACGATTCTTAAGTATCTTACTTGCACTGCTGCAGTATGAGAACAAAACACTAGGTGCTGCTGAAAGACCATGCTTCTAAATTATAACATTAAAAACTGTACTTTCTGAACCTGTAAGTTGTAAAGCCTGAACCACCACTTTCTCAAGAGTAAATTAACAGTAACATTAACAGCACATGGCAAACACAGGGCATGCTCATTACTTCAGAAAGCAGATAATTGCTTACAAAAATACAAACAAAAGTATAATTATCATGATGGATTGCACAAAGCAGAGGCCCCATCACAAAACCCATGCATCAATGTCCACTGGTTAAAAAATAATGAAGAAACATTAGCGTATATGCACAGAATGAAAGCAAAGATGATCAAAAATTCTTAATTTCCCTGCTTTTTTATGGTTGACAAGCATGTCTTCATCAATTTACCACCTACTTCATGATGTCACAGCTAACAGCCTCAGCCTCAAGCTACGCAAGAAACAGGACTCATTTTTCAAAATACAAATACATAGAGATGTCAGCTAAAAATGTTTACTAATTAACACTTAAAAAGACACAAATTAGATATGCGTGACTACGAGCAATTATAATCAAGAAGTGCTTCTGTAGTCATTTGGGAATCAAAAGGACATAATTGCTAGAACAAGCATTCAAAATTCTTGCCACTTAGCAAATATGTTTATTAATGTGGACCAGTCATATCAAGCACTGATACCGTGCAATCAGTATCTTGAGAATGTAGTACTATGTATCAGCAATTACCGAAGAGTAAACATTCAACATTTATCCTAAAAATTTATTTGGGAAATTTAGCATTTCCCCCTTTCCTCTACATATAAGCTTTAAACAGCATGGTGAAGTAACATACATTTTGTATTAAAAGAATGCCATTGATGCATTAGACTAGCTTAAACCATCATCTGAGAATTTTTAATTCAAAATGTTGAGTTAATATGACAATGAGAATATGAACAGACACTCACATTTACAGATAGTCAAGGATACTGGCTATAGGGATTTCTATTGCAAAAAGCAGAAAGTAGCAGATGGAAAGGTTTTGGTTTCTGAGAGTACATGCTTTTTTGGAGCTATTAAATTATAAATGTGATGCTATTAGGTATGTTTTTGAAATTAACTAATTGATAATTTTAATAAGTTAAAAACTTTAAATTCCTTAAATATTAAACTCGGTTCTTTGTTTAACAAGGCTTTTTAACAATGCACTATTCACTCTGTTGCTTTATAAATAAGGCAATCTCTGTATAGTAAAGTACGTTTTACCAATTTCATATTTATACTGTCAAATTTTTTTTTTATTTAAAGACGACTTTTTTCCAAATTGTAATCAACATATCCCACATAATCTAAACTACTTCCTTCTTTACTGGAATTTTAAAATATTAATGATCACCCATGGTATTCTGTGCCACTCAAGCAACCATACCATGCCGTCTGTAAATGCAGAGATTAACATTTAACAAACTACTTAGCCGTACAGGAACTGCAATGCTGCAGAGCTGAAACCTGTTCCTAAATTTACAAACAATGCTAACTCCAGGATTAATTTGCTTCCGTTGCATAAAACATTCAACATTTTTACCATGATTTGATTTATGGGGAAAATATCACCTTAACATTCTTTTTCCAGGAAAAATGCACTTGGAAATGGTAATGGTGACAGAGTGGGGAGGAGGAGAAACTATGCTTAATTGTGACAGTTTCCATTGGTATAAAGCATCAAATTCTGAGATAATCTGAACTGCTATTGAGAAAAACAAACAACAAAAGCAATTATGGTTGCATTTTAAGATCTGCTTTCACAAGGCACATATTACAAGACAACATTTGGTTTTGCCTTCCCTTCAACATCCTTCCATTAAATAATTAGAATATGAAGCAATGACTGTTTCATCACATTCTGCATTCAGAGTTCATTTATCTTCTCTGCCCGCCAGTTCACTAAATACAGCACATTAATGCGCCTCAGATTTGCTTAATCATTTACAGCACATTTATAATTAATACCCTCCTTGATTTTATTGTAGCTTTATTCATCTTAGTTCCTGCATTATTTGTAGTGTCTGTGTTATCTTTCACCCCAGGGTCTAACCCACAGCCCACACAGGGGAGTGGTATTTCTCAAGCTTGGTCCTATGCCAGTTTATTCTGTTATCTGCTAATACAGAAATAGGTCTCAATCTGATTTAGCTGAAAAGCTTGCAAACAAAGCCCAATGGGAATGCAGAATACTGAAATGGCTCCTCCAATTCCAACTCCAAAAAAGATGTTAGTCTCAGAGGAGCCTTGCCTGCAGACATGTGAATGTTCATGGCGTCTATGTGAGAAGAACAGCTTTAATGGAACAGTCCATAAACAAATAAACATTTTTTGAGAATATTCCATGAATGCCCAAATCCAAAATGTTTTATTTTTATTCAAAAAAGATTTTCTGAAAGTAGTTTACAAAATAAAAAAAATCTTTAACATGTAGTAATTGAGAACTGTTTCCTGTAATATTGACTTGAAAAGGACTGTCATGACTGTTTTAACATGAAACAACTGTTTGTTCAATTTGAATTTAGGCTCTACATATCACATTTATTATAACACTGAAGTGCAAAAACAAAATAAAATACAAAATAATTTTTGGCAATGGTGCAAGGATTTTGAACGGGTCATACTGTAGTGTTCAACAGATCAGCGACATTCATACTCGAAGTTCCATAATGAGGACCAATAATTTGGCCATTAAAAAAACTGGCAGTTACTAACAGGAAATCAATTTATGTAGAGTAGCATAATAGTTTAGTTGAAGTACTGATAAAGGAAATGGAGAGATTACAGATTTAACAGCAAGGACAGGCATGGCACCACAGCAGAGGGATGACAAAAATGGTCTATGAAAATTCTGAACAAGGGGTGAAATGCATTGACAAACCCGAAGAAGCCCAGCAATTTCTGATTCTTGCCCAAATAAAAGACAACAATCACATTAGTGAGAAGCACATTCAATGTACTTACTACCGCCCTGTTAAAGTCTTCATAGCCCTGTATTTGGAAAAACATTTATGCCCATGGCAAGTGATTTGGTGTACTGCAGTATCTCTCAAAACTTTACACTTGCATTTTCTGCCTAGTGTCAGATATTTAATCTCAATTACAAGAAACCACTTATCCCACCTATATCCTGCTCAAACTTTTTGTGGAGGGGCTCTTCCATAGCTACAGCTAAGAAGTTTCATTTGATTACAAAATAAGACCATGGAGAATGGACATGTTTGGCAAATGATCTTTCACTTAAAAAGGGTAGGGTTTTGCAAGTAGGCAGGTCTAATGCTAAACATACATATACCTTACAGGAAACAGAACTGAAGCCAGTGATGGAAGAAAAACAGTATTATGGCACATCACTTTCTAAAAGGTTCTTGAACAATGCCACGAAGCTATACATACGTACATAGAGCATGAGTAAGCTAGTCTGCCCCTCGAGCCTGCTCCACCATTCTATAAGAGCATGACTGATCTGTCTGTGGACTCAACTCCACTTTCCTGCTTACCCCCGATACCCTTTGACTCCATTGTTTGTCAAGAATTTGCCTACCTCTGCCTTAAAAACATTCAATGACCCTGCCTCCACCACTCTCTGGGAAAGAGTGTTCCACAGACTTACAACCCTCAGAGAACAAATTTCTCCTCATCTCTGGCTTAAATGGAGACCTTTTATTTTTAAACTGTGCCTCCTAGTTTTAGTCTCTCCCACAAGGGGCAACATCCTTTCAACATCCACCCTGTCAAATCCCCTCAGGATATGTTTCAATTAGATCACCTCTCATCCTTCTAAACGCCAATGAATACAAACCCAACCTGTCCAACCTTTCCTCATAAGATAACCCTCTCATCCCAGGAATTAGTCGAGTGAACCTTCTTCGAACTGCTTCCAATGCAATTATATCCTTTCTTGAGTAAGGAGAACAAAACTGTACACAATAGGCTAGATGTGGTCTCACCAATGCCCTGTACAACAGTAGCAAAACATCTCTACTTTTATATTGCATTCTCCTTGCAATAAAACAATATTACCTTTGCCTTCTTAATCACCTGCTGTACCTCCATACTAACTTTTTGTGTTTTGTGTACTAGGACACCCAGATCCCTCTGCATCTCAAGAATTCCGCAAACTCCATTTAAATAATATGTTGCTTTTCTACTTTTCCTGCCAAAGTGGAAAAGTTCACACTTTCCCACATTATACTTCATCCGCCAGATCTTTTCCCATTCACTTAACCTATCTATATCCCTTTGCAGACTCCTTATGTCCTCTTCACAACTTACTCTCCGCCCTATCTTTGTGTCATCAGCAAATTTAGCAACAAAAGTGAATACGGGTTTAGGTTCTATTCACTGGAAAATGCACTAAAAAACAAAGCCTACCATTTTGTCCTTGTACAACAGCTTGGTTAGGCCTCAGTTGGAATACTAGGCTCAATTTTATCTGCTCACATGGTGGGGATAATTGTGGTTTTGGAAAGGCTGTAGACATGGAAAGATTTAGTCTAAGTTTATGGAATGATACAGCACATAAGGTTGTCATTTGGGCCATCGCCACTGTGCCGGCTGTTTGGTAGAGCTTTCCAATTAATCCAACTTCCCTGCTCTTTTCCCATAGCCCTATAAATGTTTTCCCTTTTGTATTTGTCCAAGTCTCTCTTGAATCTGTTTCCACCGCCCTTTCTGTCAGTGCATTCCAGATCACAACAACTCAGTGCAAAAAAAGGTTTATCATGTCACTCTGGTTCTCTTGACAATCACCTTAAATCTGTGTCCTCTGATGACCAACCCTTTTGCCACTGGAAACAGTTTCTCCTTATTTACTCCAGCAAAACCCTTCAAGATTTTAAACCTCTATCAAGTCTCCTATTAGCCTTCTTTGCTCGAAGGAGAACAACCCAAATTTCTCCAGTCTCTCCACATAACTTAAGTCCTCTTAGGTACCATTCTAGTAAAACTCTTCTGCACCCTCTTCAAGGCTTGATATCCTCCCACAAGTATGGTGCCCAGAACTGAACGCAATACTCCAGCTGAGGCCTAACTCACGTTTTATAAACATTTTGTATACCTTGCTAGCCTTTATACTCTATTAATAAAACCAAGGATCCAATGTGCTTTTTATAAAATATAAACAGTCTTCCTAAATTTGAGTACATACACCTTCCGGGTGTCTCTGTTCCTGCACCCCCTCTCAAACTACCATTTAATTTACATGGTCTCTTCTCATTCTTCCGAGCAAAATTCATCACTTCACACTTCTCTGCATTAAACGTCATCTGCTATGTGGTTGTCCATTTTGCAGTCCTCCTGAAGTCTATTACAATCCTCGTTGTTTACAACATTTGAGTTTCATGTCATCTGCAATTTTGAAATTATGCCCTATATATCCAAGTCCAGGTCGTTCATTAGTTGGATCATTGGTGTCATCTTCTTCCCAGAAGGTTGACTGCCACGGATCTCTACCTGTCTGTCTGTCCTTACACATTCTGCATAGGTCAACTGCATCCAGTCCATTATTCGTACATACGAATTAGGAGCAGGAGTCGGCCACTTGGCCGCTCGAGCCTGCTCAGCTATATTATGGCTGAGCTGATTGTAACCTCAACTTCACATTCCCGCCTACCTCCAATAAGCATTCACCCCCTTACATTTCAAGAAGCTATCTACCCCTTCCTTAAAAATATTCAAAGACTCTGCTTCCACTGCCCTTTGAGGAAGAGAGTTCCAAAGACTCATGAACCTCAGAGAAAAAAATTTTCATCTCTGTCTTAAATGGGCGACCCCTTATTTTTAAACAGTGACCCCTAGTTCTTGATTCTCCCACAAGAGAAAACATCCTTTCCACATCCACCCCGTCAAGAACCTTCATAATTTTAGATGTTTCCATCAAGTCACCTCTTACTCTTCTAAACTCCAGCGGATACAAGCCTATCCTGTCCAACCTTTCCTCATAAGACAACCTGTCCATTCCAGGTATTAGTCTTGTAAACCTTCTCTGAACTGCTTCTAATGCATTTACATCCTTCCTTAAATAAGGAGACCAATACTGTACAGAGTACTCCAGATGTGGTCTCATCAATGCCCTGTATAACCTCCCTACTTTTGTGTTCAATTCCCCTCGCAATAAATGATAACATTCTATTAGCTTTCCTAATTACTTGCTGCACCTGCATACTAACCTTTTACGATTCATGCACTAGGATACCCAGATCCCTCTGCATCTCAGAGCTCTGCAATCTCTCACTATTTAGATCATATGCTTCTGTTACGACCAGGTGGGAAAGAGATCTAGGGTTCCCCTTCAACTGGTCTTACTGTAACAGGGTTTAATTTTAAACACACCATGTTTTTAGCTCCACTTGGTGAATCCTTGTTCACTGCTTTCCAATTATAAGGCAAAGAAACCAGCACAAACAGGTTTTCTTAGGCTTAAAGAAAAGTTGAAATTCATTAAACAAACTCTAATTCGGTTAACGCCTACGGATACATGTCACGCCCCACAGTAGCATGCATATGCAATACACACATGCAAATAGAGACAGAAAAGAGCAGAAGAAAAATAAAGTGGAAAGTTTGAGGCAATATCTGAAGAGTTGTTGTTACGGTTCTTCGAGCTCACTGCACAGTCCTTGATTGTAAGTAGATCTTGTTTTTCGTTAGGGCCCAGTATGCTTCTTAAACCTTGTTTGCTGTAGGAGACTTTTCTCTCTTGGGGTTCATGTGTCTTCAATGGATTCAGAGGCTTGTGAGAAAGAGATGGGAGCAGACAGGAGAGATCTTCTCAGTTCAGGAGCAAACAGACTTTCTCAGTTCAATTCCAAAAAACGCAGGTTGCCAAGCAGGTTAGTCATGTGACTAACTGGTCTGACCACATCTTGGATTGTATCACTTCAGCAGTCTCTGGGATGCTCCTCTTACACATAATACCTGGTGATCAAGATCCATTGTGGGTTGACTGGGTCAGGGAATGGGCCTTTGTCCCTCTAATCACCGTCTGTTAATATGCAAATGTCTTTTCCACCCACGGCTGATCTGTTTAACAAGCCCTTTCCTCACTCGAGTAACAGTTTAAAACCAATGTTAGTGACAAAATTAATGCTCCTCATTCTTGGCAGGAGGGGGCCTAGCGTGACACCTTTTTATTCTTCATGCCAAAATGGGCAATTTCACATTTTCGCACATTATACTCCATTTGTCAGATCTTTGCCCACTCAATTAACATGTCACCCATTTTCTTCTATCCCTCTCCTAAGTTTTCCATCGATCTTTCCTTCCAATAATTGTCTCTGTCTACCTTCTGCTCTAATGACGTGACCGAAGTATTGTATCTTTCTCTCTGTAATGTTATGCACTAATTTCCTCTTTTCTCCAGCCACTTCCAGCACTTCCTCATTTGTCTTTCTGTCTGTGAAGGATTACACAGAACATTCTCCGATATGTCCACATTTCGAATGCATTCAGCTTATCAATAGTCTCTTTGTTTGCTGTCCATGTCTCCGAGGCATATAACATAGATGACAAAATGTAGTCCCTCAGCATTCTTTTCCTAAGATTCAGGGTCAGTTTCTTTGATGTTAACAAATTCTTTATTATGACAAAGCTGGTCTTGGCTATCTCAATTCTCCTTCAGATCTCACAATCAGATCTCCCAACATCTGTGATAACCTGCCCAAGGTATGAAAACCATTTTACTTTTTCCAGAACTTGTCTATTTACTTCAATTTTCACTTCTGGGGTTAGGTCTCTGCTTATCACCCTGGTCTTGTTTTTCTTCACATTCATTCTTAATCCATATCCCACACTCCTTGCATCACTTTGATCACAATTTTTTGTAGTGCCTCTTCAGACTCTGCAATCAGTGCAGTGTCATCTGCATATCTCAAGTTGTTAATTTTCAACCCACCAATATTGCAACCCTGGTAAATGTTCCATGTTTCTGAAGATAGCATCAGTGTACAGGTTGAACAGGTCTGGGGACATAACATCTTTTGATTGGAAAACTGTCTGACAAGCCACTATCAAGTCTCATCACTGCTGATTGCTTCCAATTTCTGTCAATTTCTAGTTTGTTTAAGCACTCCATTATTTTTTGATGGTAGGCGCTATCAAATCCCTTCTCATAGTCTGTAAAGCATACATACATAGGTTTTTGAACTTCCAGATATCTTTCAATCACTACTCTTAAGTTAAAGATGCCCTCTCTTGTTCCTTTCTTTGGTCTGAATCCTGACTGCGATCTATCTCTGCTTCTATAGACTGGTCATTTCTTTCCAAAATGAGAATCAAAATAATTTTCATCACATGGCTCCTGGGGCTTATTGTCCTGCTCTGAACACTCCTGGACTTTTGGTTTCTTTGGGAGCTTAATGAACATTGTCTGCATAAGATCCACAGGCATGAATCCTGTTCTGTAAATTTTGTTGCAGAGGTCTGTCAGTTTCCTAATGCCAACATCATTCAGGGCTTTCAGGCATTCTGTTGGTATCTCATCGATTCCAGGTGCTTTCTTTGCTTTCATCGCTGCACTGACTTCTGCCTCCCTGGTGCTTCTCCTCCCTCTGGTGGTACCAATTCACTTGTGTCTTCATCATTATACAGCTCATTGATGTACTCCACCCATCGATTCCCTACCCTTTCTTTTTCGAAGACAAGTTCACCTTCCTTGCTCCTTATACAGCCATTATTTGGGGCTATTTTAGAGTCATACAGAGATACAGCACTGAAACAGGCCCTTCGGCCCACCAAATCTGTGCAGACCAACAACCACCCATTTATACTAATCCTACATTAATACCATATTCCATACCATTCTCCTACCACCTACCTACACTAGGGACAATTTACAATGGCCAATTTACCCATCAACCTGCAAGCCTTTGGCTGTGGGAGGAAACCGAAGCACCCGGCGGAAACCCATGTGGTCACAGGGAGAACTTGCAAACTCCACACAGACAGTACCCAGAACTGAACCTGGGTCGCTGGAGCTGTGAGGCTGTGGTGCTAACCACTGCGCCACCCACTTCTTGTCTGTCAGTGCTTTAACTTTCTCATGCAATGCTCTCATATTATACCTTTTCTCCAGTTCTTCTATTTCCTTGCAATGATCTTCATACTACTTTTCCTTGGCCTACTTTATCTGCCACTCTATTTTGTCGTATTTTTCTTTATTGTTTTTATTGCCTTCTTTCTTTCATCATATCTAGTATTTCATCAGTCTTGATGCTTCCTCCTCTCTTTCTTAAAGGCCGTCTCAGTTACTGCATATTTCATGCTCTGTTTCAACTTTTCCCAATGCCTTTCTATTTGTTTCCTTCTCACTAAGACCTTGCACAGTCCCTTCCTGAAGTAAAGCTCCATACTTGATAGTAACCACCACAGCATACTTCTTCATCATATCTTCCTCTTAGGTTGTCCAAGTTGGCTTGATCTTTCATGGGATTTCAGCTCATTAACGCATACTAAAAAGAGCAGTGCTCCTAATACCGACAACTAGGGAATACCACTGAAATGCTTCCCTCCAGTCTGAAAAACAATCATTCACCACTACTCTCCGCTTTCTGTCCCTTAGCCAATTTTGCATCCATGCTACCACTGTCCTTATAATCCCATGGGCTTTAAGTTTGCTAACAAGTCTATTAAGTGGCGCAGGGGCGGCACAGTGGCTAGCACCGCAGCCTCACAGCTCCAGCGACCCGGGTTCAATTCTGGGTACTGCCTGTGTGCAGTTTGCAAGTTCTCCCTGTGTCTGCGTGGGTTTCCTCCGGGTGCTCCGGTTTCCTCCCACAGCCAAAAGACTTGCAGGTTGATAGGTAAATTGGCCATTATAAATTGCCCCTAGTAGAGGTAGGTGGTAGGGGAATATAGGGACAGGTGAGGATGTGGTAGGAATATGGGATTAGTACAGGATTAGTATAAATAGGTGATTAATGGTCGGCACAGACTCGGTGGGCCGAAGGGCCTGTTTCAGTGCTGTATCTCTAAATCTAAAAAAAATAAATCTAAATCTAAGTGGCACTTTGTTAAATGCCATTTGCAAGTACATATATACATTAACCCTCTCCTTTACTTCATCAAATAACTCAAATCAAGTTAGTCAAACACGATTTGCCTTTAACAAATCCATGCTGACTTTCATTTATTCCTCTGTTAATATTGACTTTTATAGCAGAGTAAATCAGTGGAATTCTGAACTCTTCTCCAGATACTTTTCAGTACAAGCTATGCAAGAACAGAATTAGGTTGGATGATAGGCGGTTCTTCATCCAGTGAACAATGATTCGCTGTATCACTTCAAGAGAGATGGACCTGTTTCTGGCTGGGGCAGGGATCACCGCATACAAGAGGCAGGTATCCTGTAATGCAAGTCAGGGTCAGTGTGATCTCCAGGACCAGCTTTAACCCCCAAAAGGGGTCATAGAGGAATTTTCCAGACATTTTCCCTGAACTGATCTGGGTTATCATCTGTTTTTTCACCTCTCCAGGTGATTATATTCCTCTGTGTGGGTAGGGAGCATCTGTATCGTGATGCTAAATGGATCACCACTATATGAGACAGGTTAAATGCACCAGTAGGTCTTTTCCGGTCTGTCGTGTTCGTATGTATAAGGAACAGTACTGGACCTATCTTTGTTCATCTATCCAAAAATAGCCCAAGGTTCTCTCAATGAAATATCCAGTTGCTTCTTAAATGATTCCATAGTTTTTGGCTCCACTATTCTATGCTGGAGTCCATTTCATGTGTCCCCAGTCTGAAATTTGCCTCTCACTAGTTTGTATCTCCATTATACATTTGCAATTTAATTTTAAGTATACGATCATCTCTCTGACATCTCCTTTCACAACTGAAAATTTCAGGTTTACTAGTCTTTTCCCTTAACTCAGGTCTCTAACACTAGGGATCAGTCTCAAGACACTTATCTGCACTCCCAGTTTCATGTTCAACAGAGTGCGTCATGTTCTTAGTCTCATTGGAGACTCTCTGATGGAAACAAAATACCCTCAACCAAGTTTGGAAGAAGAATTTGGAGACAATGAAAAAAAGTTGGAAAGATATGATCAAGTGCATTTTAGTGAATACTATTCACCACCACTTAAGATCAATTCACAGAAATGTATCTGGAGAAGAGTTCAGGATTCCACTGATTTACTCCCTCTTTCCAACAGTAATTATGGTTACAGAAGATACCAAAACTGGCAATTTAGATCTACTCTGCAGTAATGAAAAACAGCAAGTTTAATTTTAAAACACAATATTGATAGTTAAAGAAGAAAAAAATATCAATTTCGGATCACAACAATTATAAAACACACTAGGATCTCAGGGTTTCAATTTTGTTAAAAAAAGGTACTGTGTTACTCAGACCCATTTTGGTAATGTACAATTGAACATAAGTAGAAGAACAGGAGTAGGCCATTCGGCCCCTCAAGCCTGCCCCGCCACTCAAAGATCATGGCTGATCTGCCCCAGACCTCAACTCCTCTTTTATGCCAGTTCCTCATAGCCCTCAACTCCCCGATATTTCAAAAATCTACCTACCTCCTCGTTAAATACTTTCAGTGATCTAGCCTCCACAACTCTCTGGGGTAGAGAATTCCAGACATTCACTACCCTCAGAGAAGAAATTCCTTCGCACCTCAGTTTTAAATGAGTGTTCCCTTATTCTGTAACTATGTCCTCTAGTTCGAGATTCCCCCACTAGTGGAAACATCTTCTCAACATCTACCCTGTCAAGCCCCCTCAGAATCTTGTACGTTTCAATAAGATCACCCCTCATTCTTCTAAACTCTAATGAATAAAGGCCTAACCTGTTTAGCTGTTCTTGATAAGTCAACCCCTTCATCCCAGGTATCAGCCTAGTGAATCTCTTTTGAACTGCCTCCAATGCCAGTATATCATTTCTTAAATATGGGGACCAAAACTGTACACAGTACTCCAGGTGCAGCCTCACCAACACCCAGTTGTAATAAGACTTCCCTTTTTTTTAAAAACTCCAACCCCCTTGCAATAAATGCCAAAATTCCATTTGCCTCAAGAACTTGCTCCACCTGCATGCTAACTTTTTGTGTTTCATTTTTTTTTCATTTTTTTGCTCATTGCCCAATCAACAATGTGCATCACCTTTATTATGTGATTCACTTCAAGCAAACATTATGAATTTTAGTAGTACTGTCTTTGAAACCAGTTTATGTTTATACAAGTAACTTTTGCTTTTTTCCTTCTGAAGGTTGGGGAAGCAAAAGAAAATTCAAAATTTTTGAAACTCCCTACTCTGATCAATCAAAACCTTGCAGGAGAGAACTTAAATTCTGTGAATGTGGACACAGACAGGAGGAGCTTCTGAAACTAATTTGTGCAAATTCTACTTCAATGTGAGTCAATTCTTGAAGGATCTCTGATAACCACCTCCCCTCAAGAGCCAGAGTTTAAAAAGAATCATCCTAAAATCATAAGACCAGGATTATCAAACTTTCTGCTAGAAGCCCCCAGCTGGAATGGGAAAACCAGGAGTCGTAGAAATAAATATTGGCGCTACATCAGATATGGCACTAAAAAAAAAAGGGTCAATTGTTTAAAAGATGACAGATCAGTAAACTGTTTGAGAAACCCATCCATCTATTCCCACATCTATTTTCTTCTGATCTGCGTTAACAGACTGAATGACAGGTAGTTTTATGATCAAAGGTAAATCAAAGACATAATAAAAGCCAAGTGCAAAAAAGTCTTTTGACAATCCACCAAAGGCTTCCAAAACATTTTGAAGGAAATATTCTTTCCTTGTTCTATCATGGAAATGTACATCTTCCCACTGAAAAACAGGAGTGCGAGTAGCAGCACCCTGCCTGGGGCATTACACATTTGTTTATGCCTTCGCCTCACTGAAAAATGTACATGGGGAGATGATTAAATAACTTACAATCAAAGTTAGATCTCAGAAGCCAACATCCCAAACCACATAAGGAACTTGACTTCTGCAGGGGTTTGTTTTCCATAACAGCCTATGCTGAATTTTATTTTCCTGGTGCAAAATGCAGATGAAATTGCCAATATAGCTAAGCAAAAAGGAAAGAAAAGAAAGAAATTGAATTTAAATAGCGCCTTTCAGAACCACAGCCAATGAAGTGCTTTTAAAGTGTAGTGACTGCTGCAATGTAGAGCAAACTGACGGCTAATTTACACAAAGCTTTCACATACAGTAATGAGATAAATGATCAGATAATCTGTGGTGTTGGTTGAGGGATAGATATTAGAATACCGAGAGAACTCATCTGGCTGTCTTTGAATTGTGCCACAGGATCTTTTATGCCCATCTCTAAGGCAGATAGAACCTCAATCTAACCCCTCATCTGAAAGATATCACCTCCCAACAGTGCAGCACTCCCTCAGTACTGCACTGCAGTGTTAGCCTATATTACATGCTAAAGTCTCCGGAATGGATCTGATGCAAGAGTGCTACCACTGAGCTAAGTGTGACCTAAATCAGCAACACCTGACAGCAGACAGTGCACTTCTGTTAAAAAATGCAATTCAGCAGAGTTGTTTTAAGGCAAAGGAATCTCAGGTGTGATTTTGCAGATATTGCATTAACATTCTGTACATTTTATGACACACTGGAACAGATTTTATTTCATTCAATAAATGTGACTATGCTGAAGGCTGAATTGTTTATAGAGCTACCTGTCAATCATGAATGACATTCATAATTAAGACATAATGGCACTGCACACCAGGGGAGTTGGAGCCTCTTTCAGGTAGTTGCAACAATAGGCATTCAATTTTACTTGAAGAAACTGGCACCTCCCAACCTAAAATCATTGACCGTTAAAGTCTAATGCCTTTTGTTTTATTTATTTTCTTCTTAATCACCTTAGATTCGATTTCAATGCAAAGTGCATTAATTTAGTTTTTAAAAACTGTCTACTAAAAGAATGACTATAGAGTCGTTTAGTTAACTTTTTAATCCATTTATCCTTCCCCGTCTGTCCATAATTAACAAGTGCATTCCTATTTTACTAGTCCCATTATCTTGTCCTCTTCAACTTGGAAAAGTGAGGCACTGTCAGTGATCTACTCCTTCACATTTGGCATCAACATCATAACTTAACAGATCAAAATATATGATTCTTTCCTCCAACACCCAACCCCTCCCAAAAAGAAAATCTTGACTTGCTTCTACAAAGAGACAGAAGTGTTTACGCTATTATGAGATACTCCAGCCAAAACCTCAACTCGGCCACTGTTGCAATGTAAGGAAATATCACAGCCAATTAACAGAATACAAAGTTTGACAAACAATATTGAGATACATACTAGATTATCTGTTTTTTGATGTTAACTGATGATAGGTATTGGCCAAAATACTGGAAGAGCTCCCATGCTGCTCTTCAAATTGTTATGGATTTTTTTTAATGTACATCTGAGAGGGCAGAAGCAACTTCGGATTAATGTCTCAACTGAAAGCTGGCATCTTTGACAGTACAGCAATTCTTCAGTACTGCAATGAACTAGCCTAGATTATGTACTAGAGTCTCTGAGGTGGGACTTAAACCCACAACTTTGAGTCTGATGCAAGAATGCTACCACTGAGCCACTCCAGATGAAGAAAAAGGAAGGAAGGCAAAAAGGAAGCTCATATCCCTGGAGATCGATATGATTCAAATGTCTAAGCTCTTGTAGGAAAATTTCAGCAGCTGTTTGTTCCAAATGATATAACATTATATTCAGTTTTTAAAATATAATTATATGGGCATCTGATGTTTAAGAATGAATGCCTCTGCGTTAATAACACCTGTCAAATGAACCATGGTGTGCTTCAGATACATGGTGTACTTTAGGTTCACAGCTGTGGAGATATGGTATAGGATGACCTGTCCTTTCCCTATGTTAATACTTCTGAACTAGTTTTCAATTTTGGGGTCGAGTGCACCAAAGCACCTGCACAGCAGATCTATGCTAGAGGTCAAAGAGGGTTGCATGAGTCCCAGTAACCTAAACACTTGCCCTTCAAGGCTTGGCCAGTGTGTCCTGCATCTCTACTTAAAGTCTGATTCTTTTCCTGACCTGGAGTTGAAAATATGCTCGTTTAGAACATCTAGATCTCAAGGTCAGTTTGTGTTTGGAAAAAAAGGTTTGATGTGCGTTAGTAAGTAAGACTGTCTTCCAATGAAAAAGAAGTCAGGATAAGTCCTTTTGTCCAGTTTGCAGCAGGCTTCACAATTCTGGAAACTCTAACATCAGTAAACACCACCAACAAACTGTACATATCAGTCACTGTGAACGACCCATAGCCTGAAGGTAAGGCTTTGCAAATCAATAATGGGAATCCAAAAACAAAGAGCTCATCAGTTAAAATATGACACTAATGATTTTTACATTACAGATGCTCTGGAAAAATACAACTCCACAAGACTTATCACATTAAAGGACAAAAGTACTAAATAGGGAAATGTGTGAATGGACAACAGTAAAGAATGCGACTGTCAATTGGAAAGAAAAAAGGGAGATGGTTCGGAAGAAGGTCTGCATACATCAGATTGGGTGAACACCTTAACAAAGCGGTTTAATCCCTACTGGTTGATTTCATATTTTACTGTATGCGAAGATTATTTTTAAAAAATGAAAAAGCAAATTATTTGTTAAATATCTATGTAATTTTTGTATTGAAACCCAATACCAAGATCTATCTAAATATAAATTAGAAATAATGTGGTCTGATGTACATGTATCGTTTAATTATTTGTTTTCTTTCTTTTGGGCCTCCTTATCTCGAGAGACAATGGATACGCGCCTGGAGGTGGTCAGTGGTTTGTGAAGCAGCGCCTGGAGTGGCTATAAAGGCCAATTCTGGAGTGACAGGCTCTTCCATTTGTTTTACAATTTAAAAAAAACATATACACCTGAATGCTGAATCACATCATGGTCTTACGCTTTAATTTGTCACGAAGAGAACATTATATTTATCCTTTCAGATGATTTACAAAGAAATACTTACTTCGCTTTCTATTTCGGCCAATGATTTGATTGTAATGCCCATTAGATCAACTGGTTGCACCTGAAATCAAATTCAAAAATCAAAACTGAGGTGCTAATAAAAAACAAATCCAATTCAACTCTCAAGAGCGCAAAATTATAGCTAACCTTAATTTTGATAAACCACCACTATCAAACAAGGGTTATTTGACAGACTAAAACCTATGATTACAACTAATCATTTTATGCATGGATGCATATCTTTCAGATTCTTTCGTGACAATAAGCCTCATATATAGCACTTTTGTTTTCAAAATGTCTTATTTATTTTATTCATCCTTAAATGCTAATATAAAACTTTACTGTACAAATAAATTAGACGAGATACTTTTCTACTTGGGTTCTATGTTCTGCTCAATATCATCTAGATTTGCATTTATTTAGCACCTCAAATACAGAAAAACATCCCAAAGTGCTTCACAGAGGGGAAAAAAAAAAGGGCACAAGCATTTGTGGGAGTTTGGAGAACGAAACATAAACTAGGTTAAACAGGTAGGTTCTGAGAAAATTTAAAAGGCAAAGAGAGATAGAGAAGCAGTTTAGCAAGGGAGTACAACAGCATAGGGTTGAAAGAGCTCAATCCAAAGCTGTCGGGCTTTTTAATTGACGGGGAAGGAGAAGTGCACATATGGCCAGAATCAGAGGACTGGAAGACATGGGAAAAAATGCAAGGTTGGAGAAGATGGCAGAGATATTTGGGGTGAGGGCTTGCAGGGATTTGTAGATGAGGGTTAAGATTTTAAATTCACTGCGTTGGGAGATAGGAGGCCAGTAAAGAGAGGGACAAGGGGTAAGTAGAGCCAAGTGCAAGGCTAGCTGTGGGCAGCAGAAATTTAGATGAGTTAGAGTACGATAGTTGGAAATTCAGAGGCTGGCGAGCAAGGTGGCAAAGAAATTTGAGCCTCCAGATGACAAAAGTGCAGATAAGGCTTTTGGCAGCAGTGGCATAAGAGCACAAGAAATAGAAGCAGGAGGAGACTATATGGCTCCTCGAGCCTGCACTGCCCTTCAATACAATTATGGCTGATCTCCTGAGTCAACTCCACTTCCCCACCCATGCTGTGGGGATACTGGCTGAAAACATTGCAACAGTGCAGATAAATAGTATTGATGGGTAGGATGTTTTTTTCCATTCATGGAATGTTAGCATCGCTGGCAAGGCCAACCTTTGTCGCCCATCCCTAATTGCCCGAGATGGTGGTGGTGCTGAGCCGCCTTCTTGAACCGCTGCAGTCCATGTGGTGTAGGTATATCCACAATGCTGTTTGGGAGGGAGTTCCAGGATTTTGGCCAGGATGCTAAGATTGGTCAATGTCTGGTTAGCTTGCATGAGCAACTAGGCAGGGAGGGAGGGAGGGAGGAGCTGGAGTCAGCAACAAGGAAGCTGAACACATTGGCTTTGGTCTTTGTGACATTTAATTGGAGGAAATTCAGTCTCGTGCATAACTTTTTCTCAAACAGGCACTCGAAGATGATTGTGGCATTAAGGGAAGTAGTGGAGAGAGGTGTTACCAGCAAAAATATGGAAGGAGAACCAATGCCTAGGCATGCTATCACTCGAAGTAACACATAAGTGACAAAGAAATGGGCCAAGAATGGATCTTTGGAGAACTACGTGAGGGCAGTCCCGTGGAAAGGACCGTAAGCACTTTCAATAGATCTCCAAGGACAGTTTGGAAGCTTTCATTATGGTACTGCAAAGCAATTACATTAATTGTGCCTAAATTTGAATTGACAAGTAACCTGCTGAAGCTCCAGAATAATATGTTGACTTACTAAGAGATTTTTAGTTTTTATTGACATCATACTGCTTAGTGAGAAAGAAATTTAACATGAATCATTTCAGGTACCTACAAACCCCCTCCACCAAGTTAGAGCACTTACTTTTTACTGATAATACATTTTCTCCAATAGAAATTCAATGCACATAAATTTTCTGTCTCATTACAAATACTCTTATCTGTGTACTGAATATAAAACAGTGCGTACAGTGATCAAACCAAACTCCAAGAAACAACAACGGGGCTATTATTTATATTTTTTTACAATCCTCGTTAAAATTATGCAAAAAAAAATCAAGTGAATTTTCTGGATGTACTACAATTATATTAAAAAAGGTTGAAATGTGAAGAAATGCACCTTAGCGTGCAGACTGTGCGCGCTGGAAAATGCCTGCACACTCTGCCTAAACTCTATCCACATTGAGAAAGACCACAGCAATCATGTAGGCTTTTCTCATCTAGCACCAGATCATCTCATTACTTTTGTTTTTAAGATGTTCCCTTTACATAGTTAGTAAAATAAGTTATTGCTCAATGTAAACCACTTCAGTAGTAGATATTCTAAACAAACAATTTTATGGTCTAAAATGTTTGCATTCTGAATATTTCAAACCCACTAAACACATTAATATAAAATTATTATTTTCAGTGCTCCTGTCCAAAGCTTTGCACATCGCCTGCGATTTTCAATCAATCCATTTCCACTGTACATCAGGAGGACTGGTTGACATTTAGGCACCATTAGACAGAACTTTATGACAGCAAAATATTTGAGGTTGGATAATATTTAGTGAATGAATACAAAGGCATTGAATGCTTTCCAGATATCATCTCTTAGAACAATGTCCAACAAATTGTAATACAAGCACAGTACATACATCTCTAAAACACTTTCCATCGCTATGGATCCTAGAATTAAAACTGACCCATAATTTAAACTGCAATGTCCCCTGTCTTATGCTACCAACCATGTTAACTCATTCTATTGTCTGAATCTTCCCCACTTTTAATATCACTCCTCACTTGGGGTTGATTTTGCTAAATATTTTTAAGCAATATTTGTTACTCTAGGACCCAGCAGAGATACAGCTGCTGCTTAATTAAGATGTAGCGCACCCTCTGAATACTCCTAACAAGATTTGGTGAACAGTAAGGAAAAAGGCACTGGACAGCTGCCAGTGTATGGACGTGGCCAAGTTCATCCACTCAGCTAAGCTAAGTTACTCAAAGTCACAAACATATCTGAAAAATGCTTAGAGCAGTTAAAGTAGTCAAACATAATTTTTATTGAAAATTAAAACTTTACGCTTTGTGGCCTTTCCAATGATTCAGTGTATAAGTGAAAACAATGGAAGGCAACTTCTTGCTCTTAAGTGAGCTCAAAAATGGTTTTCTCACTGAATAAAAATCACCTTTTCTCAACAACTAAAGAGTCATACCTTCTTGTTTATCCTCAACATACTTTGAAAGTGTTACATATTACAGCATATATTTGTAATGGGTCTCTAATAAATGGAGAAAATTAAAAATTAAGTTTGTAAGTTGTCACACAGCTTTGAAAGAGGAAGACTGTTTTAGTCACAGTGAGAGTCACTTACAGTTTCAACTGCACTGGAGAATTTTTCTGAAATCGTGAAAGGCACACCATCCATTGCTGAAATAGACACAAAAAGGTAGTTAATTCTTAAGGATGCTTGATTAGGGTCCTGTATTAGAGATTTACTGGACACGGATCTGTTCAACAGACAAAAGTATTCATTCTTGTAAAGGCAAGATTCCTCTCTCATGGTCAACCGTGAATGAACTTATTTCAATACAACATCTCTACTTTAAATTTATTGAGCTATCAAATAACTCATCAAAAGATATAACCTATGGCAGCTTCCACTACACCTAAAAGGGGATAGTTTGTTATATAGCAGGTGATTACATTTTTACTAATTCAAATCTTAATTCAGAAGACTGGATTAAAAATGTTTTAAACACCAAGAACGTCTATGTATGTTGGAATGATGCATTAAAAAAAAATGGGAAAATCAAAAAAGTCCGTTCAATTCAATTAATTGAGCTCAGATGCAGGCCATTTGTAGAGAAACAGTCTGGAGATGCAGCTTAGGCAGTAGCATGATACACATTTTGTTGAAGTGCAGGACCGCCAATGGTGGAGTGATGAAAATCATGGGGCAGCGCAGTGGTTAGCACCGCAGCCTCACAGCTCCAGCGACCAGGGTTCAGTTCTGGGTACTGCCTGTGTGGAGTTTGCAAGTTCTCCCTGTGTCTGCGTGGGTTTCCGCCGGGTGCTCCAGTTTCCTCCCACCTCCAAAGACTTGCAGGTTGTTAGGTAAATTGGCCATTGTAAATTGTCCCTAGTGTAGGTAGGTAGTAGGAGAATGGTGGGGATGTGGTAGAGAATATGGGATTAATGTAGGATTAGTATAAATGGGTGGTTGTTGGTCGGCACAGACTCGGTGGGCCGAAGGGCCTGTTTCAGTGCTGTATCTCTAAATAAAATAAAATAAAATAAAGCTGCTGGCCTAACTTTGACAAAAGTGCAAAACGAAATACCAGATTTCAAGAGATTTATAACTTGTCACGTCACTCCAAAGCAGAAAGGAACTTTGATTGTTGGTCAGAATTATAAATTCTATACTAAGGTTTTTTCAAAAAAAAAAAATTACAATTTTTCAAATATTGTTGCGTATGCTTGCATTTTTTCCTAGGAAATCTTCATGAAAGAAAACATGATTTGTCAAAACATTTAACAACTGTAAGTTAATAAGGTTAAATGACAAGGAAGACTACTTAAAGTGCAGTGACCTTGATAGGCAGACAAGAGTCATCATTCCCAAGTAATGCAAGTTCTATCAAAAAATTAATGATGTTAGTGTAGAACACTGTATTAGGAGACCACCTGCATATGAAGCTTGTCCCTCAAGCACTCATTAGCCCGGAATTTAATAAGAGTTATTGGGAAATGGCCAAACTTTTAGATGGTTAGCATGAAACCTGGCACTGATGATTTATGAGTTTATTGAGTTTCTCCCAAAAAAGATTTTTATGGCATGCATTACTAAAATATCCCAGAATTTTAAAGTGAGGAATAAGGCTGGACCTCTGTAGCTACCTAACACATCTCAATTCTGATATCAGGCTTCTACTTACAGAAAAAACATTTTGTACAAACATGCAAACATACATGCTCAATCTCGCAAGACAGCCAACTTGAAGTAACGCTCAATTGGCAATAGCTCCATTAAACAATGAGACACTTAAAATTTCAAAACCTTTTCTCCCAGATCCATACTTTTGCACTGACTCTGTTCAATAATTTGAGCTTTTCATACTCATGTTAAATATTTTTCTTAGATGCCTCATTTTACAATCTTTACAAAACAATTATGCACTGTTACATTATGCTATTTCTACATCTACCAATGTTAACATTAAAACTAGCAACTTTGTCCAAACTGGAAAAATGTTTCAATCTTTCAGTTAAAAAGATAAGAAACTATGCAACAGAAAATAATGACTTTACTGAAACTCCTGGTCAGTTGGTCGCCATAATATTTGACTCACTTAATCTTAACTAGAGCAAATTCATACTGCCAAGTGCACACCTTACTTATAGATTGCTTGATCTAGACAGGGCAGGCACAAAAGCAGGGTTAACCAACCAATAAGTGCTTACATAAAAGAATTTTTGCAGAAAGGATATCTACACATTGAAAGGATACAAACACTCCATCTCCTAGTATATAAGTATTATGTTTCCAAAACATTCTACCAAGGTGAGAGTGACTGCCTTGACATCAAGGTAACATTTGACACAGTGCAGCATCAAGGAGCCTCAGCAAATTTGAAGTCAATGGGAATTAGGGGGGGGTGGGGGGGAACCCTCCGCTGGTTAGAGTCAAACCTAGCACAAAGGAAGATGGTTGTGGTTGTTGCAGACCAATCATCTCAGCCCCAGGACATCGCTGCAGGAGTTGCGCAAGGTAGTGTCCTAGGCCCAACCATCTTCAGTTGCTTCATCAATAACCATCCCTCCAACAAAAAGGTCAGAAGTAGGGATAATAAAAGCAAAATACTGCGGATGCTGGAAATCTGAAATAACAGAAAGTGCTGGAAAAACTCAGCAGGTCTGGCAGCATCTGTGGAGAGAGAAGCAGAGTTAACGTTTCAGGTTTGAAACGTTAACTCTGCTTCTCTCTCCACAGATGCTGCCAGACCTGCTGAGTTTTTCCAGCACTTTCTGTTTTTACTTCAGAAGTAGGAATCTTCACTGATGATTGTACAGCGTTCGGTACCATTCGCGACTCCTCAGATACGAAAGCAGCCTGTGCTCGTTTGCAGCAAAACATGGACAACATTTGGGCTTGGCTTGCTAAGTGGCAAGTAACACAAGTGCCAGGAAATGACCATCTCCAACAAGAGATAATCTAATGATCTCCCCATGACATTCATCATTACTACCACTGAATCCTCTGCCATCAATATGCTGCAGGTTACCACTGAGCAGAAATTTAACTGGACCAGTCATACAAATACTGTGGCTACAAATGCAGATCAGAGACTGGGAATTCTGCAATGAGGAACTCACCTCCTGACTCCCCAAAGCCTGTCCACCATCTACAAGGCACAAGTCAGGAGTGTGATGGAATACTCTCCACTTGCCTGGATGGCTGCAGCTCCAACACCACTCAAGAAGCTCGACACTATCCAAGACTGAACAGCCCACTTGATTGGGTGCCAATCAATCAACCACCTTAAACATTCATTCCCTCCACCATTGGAGCAGAGTGGCAGCATTGTGTCCCATCTACAAGATGCACTGCAGGAACTCTCCAAGGCTCTTTCACAGCACCTTTCAAACCTGTGACTTCTACCGCCTGGAACAACAAGGCAAGCAGACACGTGGGAACACCACCACCTGCAAGTTCCCTTTCAAGTTCTCCTTCAAATCACACACCATCCTGACTTGGAACTAAATCGCTGTTCCTTCACTGTCACTGCGTCAAAGTCCTGGAACTCCCTCCCTAACAGCACTGTGGGTGTGCCTACACAACTGGACTGCAGTGGTACAAGAAGGCAACTCACCATCATCAGCTCAAGGACAATTAGGGATGGGCAACAAATGCCAGCCTCAATAGAGACAGCTTAAAAAAACAAATATAATTTTCATTTAAACTTGCTAATTCTGTTCAAGACCTCATGGAAGAGAAAAGTAAAAGTGCAAACCAGTAATCAGGGCTAAAATGTGAAACAGGTGAATTGGGAACATCACATAGTTCAAAGCAGGTTTATAGCCAGCGAAGTTTACACAATCTACAAAAAATACAAATTGGGAACAAAGTGAGTTTAAATATTTTCTTAGTAAACTATAATGTACAGTTGAATTAAGTACCATTAGCACCAAATGCTACTTAAATTTAGGATTAAAATTTCATTAAAATACACTGCTAGATAATATACTGATTTACCAATTTTACTGAAATGCAAGTACAGGCAAAAGATGGTCACAACTAAGATACAATGTAAGAGTTTACACCCAAATTAAGGGAAAGTGATTAAAATAGTAGTTACCCAAATTTATTTTCTATACAGTACACTAACTTTAAGATCCACCTTATCCCATAAAGAACAATGACATTAAATGTTGAACTCAAAATGTGAAAAGCCGGTGAACCTGTAAATAGGGCAGAACACTGCAGTGGTAAACTAAAAGTTTTTAACTTTTGGGACTTATCCAACATAATTCTGCTTGCACTTGTAATTACTTTAGTAAAGCACTAATACATGGTGCATTACAGTTAGTTCATTCACCTAGCACAAAGGATGAAAATAAGGACATGCCACAGGCTCGCCACTTTAATTAGCATTCTACCAAACAAATGAGCTTCAACACAGCTGTAATTAAACAGGGCTGTAATTAAGTATATGCCCTTTATCATAATGATCATGGTTAAAAATGGCAAGTAGCATGAAACTGTATTATTAATCCTGTAACCTCACACTGAAGTGAGCGTACATAGAAATCAGCATGTCAAGGCTGTCAAATTTTAACACTGTCTTTGTTGATTAAAAAAAACCCATACGTTTAGGGATAGTTCACTGCATTTTGATCAACAAATTCAGCAACTTGAACCTTTCAAAAATGATGTACAATATTCAAGTCTTAAAGAAAACCTTTAATAGTCTTTTTAATGATAGTATGGCAGAATTCCCAAAGGTGCTATGGAAGAAAACTGTTTTTTTTAACCAGTTCAGAAGTGCAGGAAAAAAATGAACACAATATTTTTATCTGAAGCATCTTTCATTCAGATAGCTGGCCTTTCTGTGGGACAGCAGCACAACTATTAGTGTAAAACATTATAGAGGCAGTGGCAGAATGTTGGTATGTGACCAACAGTCTCCGCACGGCAAATTAGTCTGTTGAGTGGAAGCCAGGCGTTTTTCCCAGTGGGATATTGGGTGAAGTTTGGGAGAATACATGAACATCACCCACACCCGCTGCCGTCATACATTTATGAGTACTGTAGTCAATTATATGGCACCATTTAACATGGTGTGAAATGTACTTAAACAACCTGTCCAGTTTCAGAAGCCCCTGTAAAGGGGGTACGGCACAGATTCAGCAGGGTATGATACCAGGGTTTACAAGGTTAAATTGCAATGACAGGTTGCATAAACTTATATAACTTATATAACTTGTATTACATTGAGTTTAGAAAGTGGAGTGTTTATCTAAATCAAGATACTTACAATGACAAAAGAAGTTGATAGGGTAGGTACGGTTATACTGATGGAAAAATCCAGGACAAGGCAGCACAACCTTAAAATCAGAGCTAGGTCATTCAGTAGTGAAATCAAGATGTATTAGTGCTTTACTAAACATTTGTCATTGTTTTATATGGGATAAGGTGGATCTTAAAGTTAGTGTACTGTAGAGAAAATAAATCCAGCTATCATTTTGATCACTTTCCCTTAATTTGGGTGTAAACTCTCACATTGCATCTTCAATACGACCATCTTTTGCCTGTACTTGCATTTCGGTAAACCAGTATATTATCTAGCAATGTATTTTAATGCAATTTTATTCCTAAATTTAAGAAGCATTTTTTTTAAAATACAGGGACCATGGAAATGGAAAGTTCTCTCCAGGGGCGGCACAGTGGCGCAGTGGTTAGCACCACAGCCTCACAGCTCCAGCGACCCGGGTTCAATTCTGGGTACTGCCTGTGTGGAGTTTGCAAGTTCTCCCTGTGTCTGCGTGGGTTTTCTCCAGGTGCTCCGGTTTCCTCCCACATGCCAAAGACTTGCAGGTTGGTAGGTTAATTGGCCATTATAAATTGCCCCTAGTATAGGTAGGTGGTAGGGAAATATAGGGACAGGTGGGGATGTGGTAGGAATATGGGATTAGTGTAGGATTAGTATAAATGGGTGGTTGATGGTCGGCACAGACTCGGTGGGCCGAAGGGCCTATTTCAGTGCTGTATCTCTAAACTAAACTAAAAGACTATGAATGCAGGGTCAACTGAAAATCTTCAAAACTGAGTGATAGGTTTTTATTAGATAAGCGTGACAAGGGACATGTAGAGAAGGCAGGTTAAGGGAGCTGAAGTACAGATCAGCCATGATTTGATTAAATGGTGAAATAAATACAAGGGACTGAATGGCCTACTCACATTAAAAAGTATAAAAGAAAGTGAATCAGTAGGAAATGCCTGTAATTCATACTACTCTAATTTCAATAAATTAAAGATAAACATAAAATAGAATTATATACATGATAGAAAATATCAGGATTTCAAAGCAACTACTCTGGTGCTGTGTAAATATTACTTAGCAAAGTATCAATTCAGTGTGACAATCCCTCCATAAAGGAACAGCAGTCGTTTAGAGCAGTGGCGGTGGGGGGGGGGGGGGGGGGGGGGGCGCAGAAGGAGAGGAAGAATGTTTGTTTTGGAAGATGAAAAGTGATGGGACTAATACACAATATTAAATCTGGAAACATGAGGTACTAAACTTTGATTAGTTCCCATCATAACTTTTTTCAACTATGCAAAATATAGGAAAAGCATTAGGAGCACAACATTTTCATTTGGTTATACACACTTGTGGCATTGGACATTAAGATCACATTAACAGTCATAAAGTACGTTCACAGCTCAAAAGTTTTATATCCATAACTTTGTTTATTTTTCTGCCTTACATTACACAATTGCAGCCTAACACAGATGTTTCAATTGTGAGGGAGCCCAAAACTATGGGCCAAAAGTGTAAGATAGTGACTAATAAATCCAATAAGGAATTCAGGAGAAACTTTTTACCAAGAGTGGTTAGAATATGGAACTTGCTACCACATGGAGTGGTTGAGGTGACCATCATAGATGCACCTAAGAGAAAACTAGATAAGTGAATGAGCGATAAAGGAATAGAACGATATGCTGATCGGACTAGATGAAGTAGGAGTGATGAGGCTCGTCTGCAGCATAAACACCAGTCTAGAACAGTTGGGCCGAATGACCTCTTTTTTATTCTGCAAATTTTATTTAATTGTATATAACATTTAATAATCAATTGAAGGCAGGAGAGTTTAGTGAAATAAAAATTAAACTTTTACCTTTAAGTACCAAAAATACATTTTAACTTAAAAATAAGAAATTATTTTCCCTAATTGTGCTAGACAGGAATTCAACATCATTGCTAATAATAAAATAAGTGCTTTAATTGTTAGTTATCTTTTGCCTTTTTAAGAATTTAGGCAAACTTGTTTGTCCAACCACTCAATATAAATGCAGCCAGAAAAATGTAACCCTGCCTTACTGAGCGATTAATGTTTTTCAAGGCAGTCTTAATTTCAGATGGTGTAAAGCTCTGATGCACTTCTATAAACTTGATAACTGAATATTGTAAACAATGAAAAGCAATGTGTTTTCCATTATTTAATTTAAAAATGATGCAGTGCAAAATTATAGCCATGAATGATGGAAGCAAAGAACAGACTCAGCAAAGCTACTTTTGGATCATTGCTTTATTAATGGTAATGTCAGTAACATGAAAAATGCTAACATTGTCATGTTTAGCTACTAGGTGTAGATGAATTGCTTCTTCAGTACTCAGAGGGTTACAATTCCACACAGCACTGAACACTTCTATTGTTGTACAGAGAGAGAAATTCTAACCGTCTACTGAAGGAATTCAAGTGCAATGCGTCACAAATTCCTGCACTCAGTCTCTTGTGCAATGATGTGCAAAATACAGAATTGTCATCCAAAAGTTAGGACCTATTAGCTTTTTGAGCTTTGGGCAAAATTCTGGTACACAGTTGCACTTTCATTGATTTTCTTTCTTGAAGGTTGTAGATCTGTATATTTACAACATTTCACTAAAATATATACAGACAGCCTGATGATCAGTACTGTTTATAAAAACAATGCTGTGCTTTGAAGTTTTTAAAATTTGACCTTTTCTTCTACCTAAATATTAAGGCACTGGTATATTGCAAGGACACTGGGCCTGAAATTAAATTGTGGGATACTAATGTATGAATGTTTGATCTGTTAGTTTGAAATTCCCCTCTGCACTATTTTAATGGAGGTGTAATCAGCTGAACATAGATGGGTTAATGCCCCTGTTAAAATAGCAGAGAAAATTATTTCAGACAAATGCATGCAACACTCATATGCTGGCTTCCTGCAGCGTAATTCCAGGGTCAAAGTTTTAAGTAACCACTTACTGCACAATTTCTGACATAAAATTTGAACCCAGCATTCTCACTAATCTGTCTCATTCTTTACTTTACCTTTAATGAACATATACTTGATTGGTTTATCAAGTAAAAGGGCCTTTCCTGTAACAGAGTTCAGTGATATAATGGCTTACTACATCACCGCTTTATTATACAATTGTTAATTTTGAAAGTCAACTATAGTATGATATTGTAAGATGGAATAGCTTCTAAATGGAGGAATACATTATGCAATGTTTCAAGTCAAATTGATATTCAGCATATAAACTACCTATTAATATTTTTTAGCCTAACTGTATAATAAAAAAGTGGAAACTGCTATTACAACTGAATGAAGGATACAAGTGTTTAATAATCTGTATGGAAGATACAAGCTCTATGATTCAAACAGAAAAATTCACCACAGGTCATCCAGTGCAACAGATATTCCAGTCTCCAACAACTGAACTGCAAATTAGAACAAAATGAAGGAATGGTTGCTCCCACAATTTTTTTTTAATAAATTCAAAATTCAAACTTGTGGGTGATGAACATTAGTTCACAAATCATATAAAATTCCTGCTGAGTACGACTTTGGATTAATATCCCTACATTTTGATTACAGCGCAGTGCTTCTGATATTAATCCTATTACAATCAGCAGCAATTTAATTAAACTTTTTTTTTTAAAAAGGCATTATTTAATAATCCAGAAAACTACTGAGCTTATTGATTGGAGTTTTCTAAACCCAAAAGAATGTTAACTGGCAGTTTACTTAGCATCAACAACCCTGCTTGTTTAATAGCTCCAGGAGTCCCAAATTGAAATTAGTTTATGTACTGCATCCTGCCACTTTGCATATAAAAATTAAACCCCTTGAAATTACAAGGGCTAATTAGTTAAAACCAGACCAAAGAACTGGTTGATGTTTTTCTCACTGCTACCCTATGGACTTGAAGCACAATGCTGCTTGTAGAAGTTTTCAAGGCCCAGGAGGGGAGCTGCTACTCCCCAACCCAATAGATTGCTATGACATGACAAATAAGCTCTGGCCTGACAGCAGCTCCAAGACATATTGTAGTTTATTTTGTCGTTTGGGCTTGCCATCTGTGCCATTCCAACTGAGGCCGTCTTTACACACTGTTCCAAGTGCCTTACGGAAGTCCGTGGTCCCTGAATAGCTCCACAGCCAAAGCTGGTCATTAGTCAAATTGTCTAATGAGAAGGAATAAAAATTGCCCCCTATCCTGACAAAAAATTTTGGTGTTGCTGAAGCTTCTGACCCGTGGTATGAGAACTAGTGATAGGAAGCTTCTATTTTCAGATTAGTTTAATGACTCTTCTGCTCCTTACGATAATAATATGGTGCTGTGGACATGTATCTTTTGTACAAGGATGATGATGCACACTAACCAGCACAATATCATGTAATGAATTCAAGAAACACTGAAGAAAAAATATAATTATGTAGCACTTCAGCCCTGTACTTGAAAGTTGAAAAGGTAAGTGCAGCCCCCATGAGCAAAATGAGTATTAACAAAGTTCTATGCAAATTAAATCTTAGCATGACTTGCTTAAATACTGCCTTTCTGAAGATAATTTTAGCGTCTCTAAATGCACATCCTCAAAATTTGATCATTATTTTTCGGTTACTGAAAACTGTAGTTGCTGGGTGGCAAATCAGCTATAGTCTTGCCAGTTCCTGAGAACATTTAGTCATGCACTTAAATCAGCATTTATGTTCAAAATTTTCAGATGGCAATTGAACATAATCTTTCTGTTGATAAAATGCAGTGTTTTATGAACCTATGATTTTAAATATATTGGGAGAGAAGCACTTACTCTGGAGTGTATTGTACAGGCAATGATCTGAGCAGTCGTTCAGACTAAAGGAGACTCTGCAGCAAAAAAAAGTCTATGATCTTTCATGCAGAAGTTGGTCTGCAACAGGGCCTCCAATCACAACTGCAAAGACCAATTAACTGTCTCGCCAATTCATACATTGGGCTGAATTTTACTAGCCCTCTGGCGTCTGGGGTCATGGCGGTGGGGCCCGGAAAATTCTTCCGGGAGAGGCCCGTCACGACCCCCGATGCCGAGAAGGCCCCGCTGCATTTTACTGGCGGCGGCAAGGACTTGGTGCGGCCCCCCACCACTCGGCGGCAGGGCCTACATTTTAATATTAAAATTAATTTCAAAACATGCAAATTAACTTATCTTGTCCCAGTGGTCATCCCATGCCGATATTCCAGCCACTGGCCGGAACTCCCGCGCCTTGAGAACTCCATGGGGTGGGGAAGAGTGAAATTATCAGGGCGGGGAGTGGGGAAAACACTTTGTATTGGCTGAGGGGATGGCGGGAAGGAGTTAAAGGCAAAGGTAACAAGGTCGGAGGCGGGGGGGAATTCGGGTTGGGAATAAAGTTTACTTCGGTTCAATAGGCCCAAAGGCGAACATTGGTGGGGGGGGGGGGGGGGGGGGCTCCAGCTTTTATTACATTTTTTTTTATAAAAGAACAGTGTCAAATAATATGCCTTTTAAAAAATCAGATTTCTTTGAAAGGCCTCAAGCCCTTTAAAAATGGTGCCTGCGCGGTGGCGCGAATGCTGTTGCCGGGGATGGAGCGACCGCCCCCTCTATGTCACTGGGGGGGGGTGGTGGCTGCTCTGCCCCCTCCATTTAGATCAGCCCCCGCAGGAAATATCACGGGGGCTCAGCGACGGCCGCTCAATGCGGGTCGACCGACGAGATCAGAGTACGCCACCGCGATTTGTGGCGCGCTAAAGTTCAGGCCATTGCGTTCAAAATAAACATATTGGCTCGGATTTTGCAGTAGCACCATTCATTGCAATTACACTTGCCCACAGACGTTCTATGGGCATTTGCACTGGAACTTACTGTGATTACAAAACCATTTTGGCACAACACCTTCTACAGGTGATGAGGCCTGCATGATTCAGGCAAGCAACTGCATAGCGCCTTTTCTAAGCAGACTGAAGAATCCTTAACTGTGGCGCACAAAATCGGAACTAGGAAATGGAAGTACGAAAAATTAATTCAATGCCAAATCATGGGCGGAAAGCAAATTAAAGAGAATAAGAGAGACGGATAAAAGTGAAAGAAGGAAAAAGTAAAAAAAGTTTCTTCAAATTTTTAAAAATAAAAAATCTCCAACAATAATTAAAATCTGAATAAATGAGGCTCCACACTTGTAAAAGTTAATTTCAGTGCAGTTTGTTTAGCAGTATTTAATATGCCATTAAAAATTTGCTTATACTGGATTAGACAAGCCCTAACTTTTCCTGGTGAGTTTAGTAGGTATCTATCACATAAGTACAGCAATTTCACACCGTTCCATATGTTTCACGGTCGAGTGCCTCGGCAGAATAGTATAGAGAAGCCTCTCGAAGAGCAAGGCATCTCAGACAGCAACTTCCTAATTTCCGTATTTAGCTGTGCATGCGCACTCGCCAGAAGTTGCTGTCTGATTTGCATTTTAATAAAATGAGTGCCAATAGCCTCGTTATTTTTACTGCAAAATCCATTAAATTAGAATAGTACAGTTTGTGTTAGGGTCCTTTCTTTTTAGCCGAAAGTATAACCACAATGCAACTTCCTTTCCCCTGTAATATTTTCTTTAAGCTTTCTAAATTGTATCTTACATTTTTCTCCTTATTATCTTTAGCAATTAAATGACTAAGTATTAGGGGAAAAAATTATGTTTCGAAGTCTTGCAAGAATATCAGTTCAATACCATAATGCACTAATTGCATATAACTGTCTATTCAATTTTCCATTTAATATCAGAGAGCAGCCCAACCAACCATGTTAAGCTATATATTGTGAGAAAAGATTTTTTTTTTGGAAGCATGTTACTGTTACTTCACTGATGGCAGCTATCTCATAAAAAACTGTACAATCCAATTAAGACATGCCTGTAATACAAAAATAAAAAAAAGCACCCAAATGACTAGAAGCACAATTTCACAAAAGAGCAACTCCAGGCAGAAATATTTTGGTACTGGACCAAATGTCATCAGTTCATCCAAATTACCTATGGTCAATCATTGGAAATAAACCCAACACTAATGGCAAACAGTAAAGACATGTGGTGGCTTAAATATATACAAACATTTACAACATCCACAAAAATATTTCAAAAGTTAACAGATTTCATAAATGCTTTATCAAAAAACATTGCAGGGAATAAGTTTGCGTTTCTTAACTCTAATTCACATCTTAATGTTAATACTTGAAAAGCTTTGGTACCTAACATTACGTAAATCAGTGGAGATCGACAATACTTAGAACAGTTTTCCAGCTTCATTGTGAAGTAAAACCCTGCCATAATTCCACAAAGTATGCTGACCTCACTTTTAATCCAGTTTTATTTCAAAATTTTATCAGTTTGAGTGAATAAGTATGACCTTTTTGTCAAAATTCCAATTAAACTTCACTGGCTTCTTCAAGGATATTGCACAATAATTACTATCTCCATTTGACTATAATTCTTTAAAAAAAAGAGTTTTCCAGTCTTTCAGCTAAGTGATGACTGCCTGATTCAGATAATTCTTTCTTCAATACCATTTATGAGTTTTCACTTCCAGATCATTACAATAAATTAATTGATTTAAAATTTGCCCTTTTTTTGCAAAATTATTCTACCACTTTCTTCTTTCAAATTCTGTGACCTTCAAAACTCAGCTGGTCACTAGCATAGTTTACAAACATCTCCAAAGTCGCATATATCAATCATCTTTTTACTTCTGCCTCCTCAATCTTCAGAGTTGAGTCACCAACACCTCAAGGATTTTGTTTTTTAAAAAAACAGTTCTTTTATTTTACTGTTTCCATTCCCCCACAATGATTCCATTCAATGCTGCTCTTTGAAAGTTGTTCTTTATCCTTCCTCAAAGCATTTGTGAAAAGAGTAGGCAACACTACCCTTATAGGATTTTGTTTCAAGTGTGGTGAGTCCAATGTCATAAAACTATTAAGCTTCTTTCCAATGCATTGCTTTATTTTCACAATTGAAAAATGCCTGCCTGTTACTCCTATCCCTCTGTTTCCAGACTCTCAAAAAAACACCAAGTTAGTCTTTATCATATCAATCGGGGAGCACATGACACCTAAAATTTGTTTTAACCTGCAGTGCACACAGTGCATCAACACATAGCCACAAAGTCTAAAGCAAAGATGCTAGTTTCTGTGGGCTAGTTCACAAATCCTGTGTGCCTGATCAGGCCTCAGTTTATATTTATTCCCACACAGCAAGTCTGTTTTATCCAGCTGTCACTTAAAATATATTACTAATGAAACTTTCCGTTTACCTGCTCAAGCAACAGTTGAAGCTTACAATCCAAAAAAAGACAAGAAAAAAAAACAATGAAACCAAAAGGCACAGTGAGCATAATGCAAACGACTGCAAACTAAAGCGAACCAGATCAAGTTGGGAAAGAAAATTAAATAACCACCGAATTAAAACGTTGCTAATCTTAAACTTGGAGGTATAGTAACCAAAGATGTATTATACTCACTGCATGTCAGCAGACATCTGTTCGCCTTCTCACAAGGCATTGAAGAACAAAACTCCCAAAATAGGTTTAAATTACCATCTTTAGGCAACTTTACCATCAAAATTGCTACTTGCAGGGCAAATCAACCTGCAAATCTGCATCAAATCTGTGTCAGCCCTTTACTCCAGAAAGTCAAAACTAACTCATTTAAGGATACTTTTATTCAAATATTGGAGCGGATTTTCCTGTGTGCCCAGAGCCTGAAAAACAAGTGCAACTTAAGGAGAAAAAAAAAGAGTGCTAATTCTTTGCTCCCCTTTTGCTTCTGAAAAACACTGCACATGAATTCCCTCTATGGCTTTTCCAATACTTGCACTTGAAGGTGCAGCAATAGAAATTTCATGCAAATAAATGTCAGAGACCTCCACACTAAAATTTCCTCCAACAGCATCGGGTGCAGTACAGTAGCATGCTGGTCTCAGGGGGAAAAAAACTGGCGCTACTGTTTAGGTGCTATCTGTCTTAACAGACAGGCTGGTATTGCCAAGAAAGATGTTTATTGCTGGGGAGGGGGGGTAATTTTGGAGGAAAGAATTGTTTTGCTGTGTCAGTACTTTACATTTAAGTGATGACATCTGTATTCAATACTGTGTCACCCACAATTTTGAGATATGGCTTACTTGGATGCAGACAAGGGGAAACATCCACAAGCCATCTTAGCATCAGGAGAAATTTGCCTGACCCGCTCCAGAGCCATGGTTACCTAGTTCCCCAACACAAAGCAAGAATTTCTGCCACCCCTGACCGTACATTCTACATTAACTCTCTTCTCCTTCATCATCATGCTTTATACCAACCCTGGTTTTCCCAGCTTCTCCAACCTACTGCTTGACACAATGCCACCCTCTTAGTAGCTCACTCTAAGTCTGTATGCAGGGTGTCCAGTCTGCTGCTACAATCACAGCCATGGCACAGCAGCATAAAAGCATTCACAGGGGACAGCATCCTTTAAATAAACATGGACACCACTGACATTCAAATCACAGCTTCCAGCAGGCATAAATAGATTTAAAAGCTTTCCATTAGTCATCAGCAGCTGTCCACATGAAACTCCTGCTCCCAGTACCTGTCAAATTCTAAGTTCTTCAGGCTTTCTCATGAGGCTTCCATATGTCCTGCCCCTTTAAAGATGCTGCTGCGTTTCAGCCACAGGCATTACCTGGAATTCTCTTGCGGCGCTCCAATGAAGTATCTCAAGCGTGCCCAGTGCACACCTGTGATATTTCAATCCAGCCCAACAGGAAGATGAGGCACTAAGGTACGACATACATGCAGTGATCTGTGCCTAAATTGCTCCTGGACAACACTGGGAGAGGAATATTGATCCTCGTCTCATTCTACTAAAGAAAAGTAGTCTCTGAAAGGCTGTCATGGCACTGGTCCATCACTATAAAGACAACAGATGTGACCTCATACAAAATGTACACCTCATGACAGATGTGAGTTACGAAACAGCCAACACTGCATTTGCGTCCTAGTCAGATTGAACTGCAATGCTATTTTGCAACTGCATTAGCAAATCTCATTTAAAATTGAACCAAGAATATTCCATTGTGAAACTATATTCCAGTTTTAACATGAAGCTTTATATCACAAAGGAATTTTACTGGAAAATAATAGGGCTTGCCCATTCAACTGACATTAACAGGTAGTTTTATTAAAAAGTGTTTAGTAGAATATTCACTGTCGTATATATGTGCCAAAAGTAACAAAGTTAAACGTTCTTGCTGTAACACTGCTGTTTTACTATTCTTTGCATTAAATGCTCGATGAATCCTAGTAAATTCTTACAGAGATAAAGTGGATAAAAAATTGATGAAGCAGAAAAAAATGTTAATGTAAGATTTAATTCCAGAAACTGGGAAGCCATATTTGTTCACGTTATTAAGTTCTCAGTGTTCAAGACACCAATGAATAAAAACTGGCATCTCACATGGTGACTAATGAGATCTACCAGTGAAATAACATAAGGGCTGACAGCCAGCTAGGCCAACTTGGCAGGTTCCAACCTCGGCATTGACGCATTCATCATCCACTAAACCAATCCACCATTTCTGCAATGCCATTTGTCATTAATTATGCTAATCAGCAGACCATTACTCTCTGATGACACTGTAGCAGTTATTAGCTAGTTATGGCTTTCAAATGCGCAACTTATTGAGTATGCAAGAGATGTGCATACATTAGCCTACAGGGAAGAAGTGTCCAATTATAAAGAGAAGAAATTCTCTATTATCTTGCTCTAACAAACCAATTTAGCAATTATAGAAGCCTATGAACTCATATGGGTTTAAGAACTAGAGCTTAGCATATGAAACAAGGGAACTTTGTTCATTATTATACTCATTCTGATGAAAGGAAATGAAGTGACAAAGCCAAACTCTGCGATTTTGTTAATTACAGGCTTATAACAAGAGGCACAATTATCAAGCAGCAGTGTTCCAATTCTCAAGAGCCCAAATTTCTTTCTACAAGTCTCGCCAAACTGTGTTTTCATTTCTTTCATTGTATTTTTTAAAAGCACTGGTAGAATAATAATTTTTAAAAATTGTCCTCAAGTTTGCTGGAAAAGGGAGAGCACCTTAATGGCGTTGTCCACAGCAGAGTAAGGAATTTAATATTAAATATATCAAACACATTACCTTTAAATTACTCACAATCCTAAATATAAGAACACAAGGAACATCAGATTGATTTTAGTTATATAATGCGTGTAATGTATATGAGGAAGGGGCAGGAGTATCAAAATATCAAGAACATTCTCACACGAGAAAATGCTTTAAAACTGATATCATATGGTTTACAAGAATTTAAACTAATTGTGAAGAGCTGTGGACAAGCATTCAACAAATAACAGAGTACAAACAAAAAAAAAATTCATTTTGTTTTTAAAGTCCAAGATCAACGTACACATCTTACACATTATATATCGATAAACACATTATTTATAGCATTCATTTTTAGTCCATAAAATTCAGCCATTTTCCATTGGTTCTATAGGTTCTCCGCCTATATGACATCACAACATCATGACAGAAACTATTCTGAATTGAAAACGGGGATATCTTTAACTCAGATCAGATTTTGATATTCAGTTATGTGACCAAACTTGTATAAACGTCCTGACTACCTTTATTTTTACACACAAATAAATCCTTTAGGGATATGAAGCACATCTGCAGAAAATATTAAAAGCAAAGTTCTTCCCTTTAAAAAAATATTCAAAATGCCAACAGAAATAGGTCCTCCCTACCACTGTCCTATACCAAAATATTTCAGATCACATGGAGGCCATCAGACAACCAACCGATTTCAGCTATACATTGTCAGCATTTATGATGATCAGTATTCTCATCTAGATGGCTGCCAGAGCTTCCAGTCTTCCAATAATTTGCCTAAATGCCCAAGTACATTAATATCCTTAACTTTCATGTGATTGATAATAAATGTGTATTTTTCACTTTAAGCACATTTCCACAAAATATAATTGTGCTCGTCTCCAATCTTGACGCTATGCAATGGAAAGGTACTTAACATTTACAAGAAGCAATAATTGCACCTATGAAAAAAAGACTACATTGAGCTACATTGTCTCCATTTTAAAATCCAAATAAAAAATCTTTCACAGGTAGTATACCAAAACAATGCAAAAGCAGCATTTTATGAATGTCATTGCACATATTTTAAATCAAATTCATATTCTAACAGTTGTAATTGCGAATCCTATTGAGCTTGCCCTTGTGATATTCCACTATTGTACACAACACTAATTAAAGTTAAAATCTAACTATGTGTATGTTGGGCCATAAATATGCAAAGTACTGTTCAACAAGCTCATTTTTTTGTAAAGATCTTAGACATTAAACAAAAAAGATTCCTTGTTCATTTTGCTTAATATATCCACTAGCTGACAACTCATATCTTTGAACAATTCTAATTGTCCATCATTCCAACGTTTATGAAATTTACAATATAGTATCTGTTCTGTTTAGTAAAAGGTAAGCGAAAGTAGGAAAACAATTAAGCCCTTACTTAATTTAACAGAAGTCCATTTCTAAAGTCTGGTATTAAGGGAAGAATGCCCCTAAGCAAGCTTGCACCATCCACACAAGAAAATCATCACACTTTGAGAGTTCAATATGGATTAAGTAATCATTAATACTGCTGGAGTAAATGGGCCTATTAAAAATATCTTCAAAAAAAATTAAATGTCTGCACATAAATCTCTTTAAACTATATTTAATGGGTCTATTTAATCTGCATATTAAACACTAGATCAACAAGCCCCTAATGAGGCCTTTGCAAGAGGTTTCAGAGAAAAGTACCTTTTAATTCAGCATTTTTGGGCTGAATTTTCCTGGCTCTGTGGTTTATCTTCGGTAACATATTAGGGGCATTTATAAATTTGTGAAGTGTCCACAATAACACTACTTCAATTTCAAGACACCAGCTTGTGGTTCAATTCACCATTTTTAATACACTTGGTACAACTCACTAATAAAATGCCCTGATCCATGTAGCATTGCCTTTGTAAATGTGAATCATGGCTACTGCAGTTCATATTGGGAGATGAAAATTTGTGAACCATTAGATCAATACAAATAAAAGTTTAAAATTTAGATCATTTTGAATTAGTTATAATTGCTTCTTACTTTGCTGTAACATTAATACAATAGCACAATACATTCAAAGAAGCATCATAGGTTAGTAATGTTTAATGAGTAATTAGGGCATTCAATTGTTTAGCAACACTGAATGGATAAATCACAACAATGAACATCAGCACACAGGCCTTATTATAAACTAGCAACAGACTCACTTAGTTGACTATTCAAATTGAAAGCATAATTAAATGTAAGAATTTGAAAAAAATGTAGAGCTTATGGAGTATATTTCCAAGTTGGAAGCAAAATGGGTACAATATTGGCGACGTGCCACAGAGCATGCCCAAGGCCACAGTTGGAAGGTCCAAACAATTTTCCGGTTCAGACCTCATTTACATTTCACTGGTAAGCTGCAGGTATCAACAGAAAGTTACACAATGAAAATCATCAAACACTGCTAATTTTACAGAACATAAAATTGCCAAAGAACTAGCGTGTCTTTATTGATTGGGGGTGGGGTGGGGTGGAGGGGGTGGTGCAGGGGAAAGGGCATGATTGGGCAAGGCTTGAAAAGTTCAAACCAATTAGATTTTGTTGCTCACCTATTGAGATTCACAGCAGTAACCAATATTTGCTCTCTGCTGCATCCAAATGCAATCTATGGCAATTACCATATCCGCCACTAAACTGAGCGGATATCAGCTGGTGCCTACTTCAATGCTGAATACTTTTAAATACTCAGCACCATGTTTGTGTTGTTCTGACTAAATAATAGCAAAACATTCCTGATCATCATAAAAATGTTCTTTAAAACTGTTTGATTGAAACACACTAATCCTAAAGGTTCCTGCAACATTAACAACACGCTGCCTGATGTGCCCTTACACGTAGTAACAGTTTACAAATTTGGAGGATAGAAACCAAGATGCAAAATTCAAGTAGGTTATCAATGTCACCTCAACGCAGAGATGGGTGTTGAACTTGGAACACTTTGGCCCACATTCTGTCATACATGTAAACAGATAGGGGTTTATTTGGGTAGGAGGGTGGGAAATGCTGAGTTGATGTTTATGTTTTGGTCAAATTTTGATTTGTCCAGCAGCAGGTGTCATGACCGAGAGCAATAAAAAAGCTCCCACAACAACTTATGTAATTTAAACTGCAGCAATCATTCGGTTTTATTTCACTGCACATTACAGGGTAACATCATACCTGCAATTATATTATAAACTTAACTGTTGAAATAATAACTTAATGCTACTCCAACATACTTAATGAACTCGGAACCTACAGTATGATGTCTCAACCCAACAAGTCACAGTTTAGTGCTCTCTCTGAATAACAGTATTAGATGATGTGGAGAGACCTGGAAGTTAAATGTTCCAATTTAATCATCAGTATCTATTACACTAAATTAAATGTCTTAGACAATCAGTGCTACTAAAAATGGCTAGCTGACACAGCCACCACAACTGATGGACCAATCAAAACTGTAGAATTAATGACAACTGTCAATGAAAATTCTCAGCTCTCTGAATAAACCATAGCATACCTACTCGCTGAAGTCAGTATTACAAGGCACAAGACAAATGTCTGGATAGAAAATCAACTTTTTCAATATTTGCCACAGTACTGATTGTATTGCCCAATTTTCCTTTTTCACTTTGTATAGAATCCCAAATTACCATTTTGACATAAAAAAACTCAATAGAAATTATATAGATATTTAAAAAATCATGGAGCAGCACAAGTCAAAACTCAGAGTTGTGAATTTCCCACACACCAAACTTCTGATTTCAAGGGAAGGCCTGAGAAAAGATGCTTTCTCAGGGGAGGGGAAGGGTGGTTGGTGGTGGGAGGTTATTACAACATTTAAATCCTGGACAAGAGTCATTCCATTCCAGTTCACTCTTACTCACCTGCCAGTATAATTCCACCTTCCAAACCCAAGCCACAACTACAGATTATTTAGAAAACCTTAACGGAGAGGAAAGAGGCACTGGCAGAGCACTGGAACAGGGTATTCTGACCACTCCCTTGACAGGTAAATGATGTGTTGCAAAAAAAGTCCTAATAAAGCAGTGCTTTAAATTGCTGAGTTCACTCACTTATGGTTTAATATGTCAATCTATTCTCCAAAAAGTTAATAGAAATAATCCATTCCCTAATTATCAACTATTTGTGTTCATTAACATCTCCTAGCTGGTTAAAACAATTCAGGAAGAGGAACACATTATTGTACATGTTTGAACACTTTTAAATTAAAACAAAAACAATGAGTGAGAAAACAGGCTACAGCAGTGTCGAAAACAAAACTGATTTTAGATAATTTAATGAACCAGTGAGGGAAGGAACTTGGGTGAAAATTAATTTTGAGGTTACAACAAATGATGTACCTCTGTAGGAGAGATAAAAGATTGCACAGGAAAATTAATTTTATTTGAATTCTATCATAACCAAACAAAAAAAAATCAGCATGAAAAGTAATTTTGCATAATCAGAATGCACCATCTGGAACAATTAGCTGAATTCCTTCAATTCTGCAGAACTATGAAAATCAGTCATATCTTCTTATTAAAGATCTGGAATTATACATGTAATAAATCCTCAAAAAAATGAAGCATGCCATTGCCTGTCAAGGCTATTTTTACTTCAACTACTGAAGAAAGCCTGATAAGCCTGAAAAGAACAGATTAATATATGCAAATCACATCCTGCATTTAAAAGCCCACAACTGTCTACACTTTCTGTCCCTTATTGCTGCCTTTATGTTTTATTCATATAACAGCTCACCTGTCACTTCATAAGCTATAATATTATGGGGGTATTATTAAACAGCATAAAAGCAGTGCCTTAATTGGAAAGCTTCATTGCATTTTCCAATTATTTGGAGTAAATTAAAAGCAGATGCACATACTTTAATAAGGACTCTAATATTGGTTCCAGGAAATCAAAATTCATTGTCATCTTGCTGCTCTGATATTTTCCGAACTACCCTCAATTTTACTGGTTTAAAAGGAAAACCTGTCTACACAGTCTGTTAATTGTCAGTCATGTAACAGCTATTAAAATAATTGGATCTCATAGTAGGCTCCATCCACATTAAAAGCCAAGATATGAATGCTTTTTCAAGTTTTTTTTTAATATAACAGTAAAAATACTCAAATAAAGTTTAAAATGATGGTTCTCAGTTAAATTGCAATATTGTAAAATCCTTCAGTTATTCAATTATTTCTCACCTAATCTAAAATTGCTTGCTACAACACATGGAACAGTACATTTCCACTCCAAAACCCTTTACTCAAATTGGGAAAATGTAATTCATATATGAAGCACATTTTGCTACACCTAGATTGTTATGTTGTACAAAGTTGGTTTTGGAACAACAGAAAAGCAAAGTATCACACAAGCAGAGTGCAATTTTACAAGTTATGAACACTGTAAATTAGTTCTTTGATTCCAAGAAGGAAATAATGCAGCTAAATTTTAACACAAGTAACTAAGTGAAAACAATTTGATGATTAGCGTTTTGAGCTACTGAACCTACTTAAAATCTCAAGATGAAACAAACCAGTACTTAAATCTGCATCTTTGTTTTTTTCTTGCATAATAAAGCGATCTCTGAATAGTGCGATCTCTGAATAGTACTCCCTCTGACAAGTTAAAAAAAAAATCAGTAATTCAGCTATCCAGCAATGAGACTTAATGGAAACAAACATTCAGAAACAAACATTTCAGAGCATGATCAAATGACATCCAAATCTAATGCTGAAATTTCAGATTCAGTACAAATAGTGGGTAAAAGGAGTTAACATTTCCTAATATTTTGTGTTACAAAGCCTTAATATTTCTAATCTGAAACCAGTTTTGCCCCACCTTTAGCAACTCCTATCCTTCAAATAAAAATATGTACATTCTTATAATTTTCTCAAGTTGCAAAACTTAATTTGTAGAATATCACAAGATGTATGCGTCTATTATTGATCGATATACATATTCTACTTGAAGGAATGCAATTCTGTCCACAGCCTTGGTGACAGTGGATCCACTAATAAACTGTACTGTGTGCCATGAGGTTGCATTGTCATAATAGGAAACAGTTTGAGGTCCTCACAAGAGTGAAGGGCTCATCTAGGGAAAAAGAGAGGGCAAGAAATCAGAGAGTATCGAACTTTATTGATGATTTTGAGTAACACAGGCTGCAGGATGGTAGCCAATTTCAGAGGCAGAAGATGCTCACAGCACAAGGAAAGACAAGTGAAAAAGTGCACTGCAGGGTAAAGAGAGACTGAAATTTCAAATGCCTGTATAAAATGTTAAGGTAGAACAAGCATGATTTATCCTCATTTGTATGTGGACACAGTGTGGCCTGTGGTTTAATATCAGTAAGCATTCCTCCACCTTGGAAAGCTAGTTGTCGGGAATTCAGATAGAGCACAGAAGAAAGGCACCAGCACATGCCTTATCAAAAGGATTGATCAGTACAAAGCTGGCCTGCAACTAGATAGTTGAGATTCTATGTCCACATGGGTGTAACTGGATTCAATCAAAAAATGCGCTTTCCTAAGTTTGAGATCTATAAGGTTTTCAAATCTCAATCTGTTTAATCCATAAACAAACAACCCTGACCAAAAAATGCATACTACCGAATCAATTTTTATTACACCTTATACACGAACATCTGGCTAAAAGCAACTTTTTTTTGTCCATCAGACCCTTCTGTAACAGTATTCTAATGTAATCAATTCAAGGGCACTGCTGCTTTGAAATGGGAAAAATATGCAAGTCATGTTAGAGAGAATATTCACAGCCAGTGGTCTGCTGCATTATCAGTCTCATAACCTCCCAAAGTCACAAAGTTTTTTTTAAACCATCACTAGTGCATCTCCCTCGTCAGTTTCTGCAATTCTGAGATGTTTTAATCCACAGCTTGAAGTGTGAACAACACAAGAATAAAGAACACTAATCTCACCCCACCAACCTAAAGCTGCCTTTTAGTTTTTCCTGCAGTGTGGGAAGCTATATTCTATCTTTTCACAATGAAAGGATACTACTTCAGTTTAAATATTGCACAGGAACACTTATTTCTCCATTACTTCACTAGTAGTGTCCTCCATCTCTAGTACTGAACAATAAAGGTCAGATATAAAGTGAACAAGCTTTTATTTGCATTTCATTAGAGATATCCTGGTGTTAAAAATATTTAAATGAAAGTAGACAATATACACACACCTAAATATTCTACATCACAATTGCACGATTTAGAATTTCAGCAGGTGTATTTGAACTTGTAAAACATAGCTAAGAGCTAAATCCAACTCCTTTGACAAAACAGAAGATAAAAAAAGGTAAACGTTCGCAACTGTGTGTCAAATATTACTACTTGAATTTTTCTCACTGGATTATTTTGTTCCAAACGAGGGCACATTGGATGGAAGTGAAGCCTAAAAAGATTTTTTTTTAAATGCCCATCACTTCTGCAATACCATACATGGTCTTTTCAAAAGGTATATCCATTTGCCAGTTGTAGACTGCAACTTGACAAAACTACTGCCAATGCTAACATTGGACCTCAAAGTCTGTTCATTCAAAAATGGAAAGGCACTTCTCACATGTATACAAATTTCCAGTAGAAACAAAATTAAAGAAAAATTTCAAGAGGATAATCATTTCCTACTTAACCATTTGACTATTGTAGCAGTACTTCTGGAACAATAAATATAGTCATGTTATCAGTGCTCGTTAATTCTATGAAAGTTGTCTAATTAGCACCTATCTGCTGTTCCCATCAATTTCTTCTCCAGCACCCTGTCTTCCCTCTCCCAATTCCCTGAAAAACTCTTCTTTCTGCCTTTCTCAAAAGGTACAGCCTTTTTTAAAAAAAATTTGAGATGGAGGTCAACGTGACCAATCTGTCTAACCACCATACGCCCACTGACATCCACAACTACCTTGAGTACACTTCCTCGCACCCCACTTCCGAGAAGGGCTCTATTTCCAGCTCCCAGTTTCTCCATCTCACTCATGTTTTCCGATGATGCAACCTTCCATATCAGAGCTTCTGACACGTTTTCTTTTTTCCTCAACTGAGGATTTCCCTCCACCATGAATGACAAACAAAGAACAGTACAGCACAGGAACAGGCCATTCGGCCCTCCTAGCCTGCGCCGATCTTGATGCCTGCCTAAACTAACACCTTCTGCACTTCCGGGGCCCATATCCCTCTATTCCCTTCCTATTCATATATTTGTCAAGATGTCTCTTAAACGTCGCTATCGTATCTGCTTCCACCACCTCCCCTGGCAGCAAGTTCCAGGCACTCACCACCCTCTGTGTAAAAAAAACTTGCCTCGCACATCCCCTCTAAACTTTGCCCCTCGCACCTTAAACCTATGTCCCCTTGTAACTGACTCTTCCACCCTGGGAAAAAGCTTCTGACTATCCACTCTGTCCATGCCACTCATAACTTTGTAAACCTCTATCATGTCGCCCCTCCACCTCCGTCGTTCCAGTGAAAACAATCCGAGTTTTTGCAACCTCTCCTCATAACTAATGCCCTCCAGACCAGGCAACATCCAGGTAAACCTCCTCTGTACCCTCTCCAAAGCCTCCATGTCCTTCTGGTAGTGTGGCGACCAGAATTGCACGCAATATTCTAAGTGTGGCCTAACTAAGGTTAAGTACAGCTGCAACATGACTTGCCAATTTTTATACTCTATGCCCTGACCGATGAAGGCAAGCATGCCGTATGCCTTCTTGACTACCTTATCCACCTGCGTTGCCACTTTCAGTGACCTGTGGACCTGTACGTCCAGATCTCTCTGCCTGTCAATACTCCTAAGGGTTCTGCCATTTACTGTATACCTCCCACCTGCAATAGACCTTCCAAAATGCATTACCTCACATTTGTCCGGATTAAACTCCATCTGCCATTTCTCCGCCCAAGTCTCCAACCGATCTATATCCTGCTGTATCCTCTGACAATCCTCATCATTATCCGCAACTCCACCAAACTTTGTGTCGTCCGCAAACTTACTAATCAGACCAGCTACATTTTCCAACAAATCATTTATATACAAACAGCAAAGGTCCCAGCACTGATCCCTGCAGAACACCACTAGTCACAACCCTCCATTCAGAAAAACACCCATCCACTGTTACGCTCTGTCTTCTGTGACTGAGCCAGTTCTGTATCCATCTTGCCAGCTCACCTCTGATCCCGTGTGACTTCACTTTTTGCACCAGTCTGCCATGCGGGACCTTGTCAAAGGCTTTACTAAAGTCCATATAGACAACATCCACCGCCCTTCCTTCATCAATCATCTTCGTCACTTCCTCAAAAAACTCAATCAAATTGGTAAGACTCGACCTCACCTTCACAAAACCATGCTGTCTCTCGCTAATAAGTTAGTTTGTTTCCAAATGGGAGTAAATCCTGTCCCGAAGAATCCTCTCTAATAGTTTCCCTACCACTGACGTAAGGCTCACCGGCCTATAATTTCCTGGATTATCCTTGCCACCCTTCTTAAACAAAGGAACAACATTGGCTATTCTCCAGTCCTCTGGGACCTCACCTGTAGCCAATGAGGATGCAAAGATTTCTGTCAAAGCCCCAACAATTTTATCCCTTGCCTCCCTCAGTATTCTAGGGTAGATCCCATCAGGCCCTGGGGACTTATCTACCTTAATGCTTTGCAAGACACCCAACACCTCCTCCTTTTTGATAATGAGATGACTGAGACTATCTGCACTCCCTTCCCTAGGCTCATCATCCAACAAGTCCTTCTCCTTGGTGAATACTGATGCAAAGTACTCATTTAGCACCTCACCCATTTCCTCTGGCTCCACGCATAGATTCCCATCTCTGTCCTTGAGTGGGCCAACCCTTTCCCTGGTTACCCTCTTGCTCTTTATATATGTATAAAAAGCCTTGGGATTTTCCTTAATCCTGTTTGTCAATGACTTTTCATGACCCCTTTTAGCCCTCCTAACTCCTTGCTTACGTTCCTTCCTACTGTCTTTATATTCCTCAAGTGCTTCATCTGTTCCTAGCCTTCCAGCCCTTACAAATGCTTCCTTTTTCTTTTTGACTAGGCTCACAATATCCCGTGTTATCCAAGCTTCCCAAACTTGTCTTTCTTCCTCACAGGAACATGCTGGTCGTGGATTCTAATCAGCTGACGTTTGAAAGACTCCCACATGTCAGATGTTGATTTACCCTCAAACAATCACCCCCGATCTAAATTCTTCAGTTCCTGCCTAATATTGTTATAATTAGCCTTCCTCCAATTTAGCACCTTCACCCGAGGACTACTCTTATCCTTATCCACAAGTACCTTAAAGTTTATGGAATTATGGTCACTGCTCCCGAAATGCTCTCCCACTGAAACTTCGACCACCTGTCCGGGCTCATTCCCCAATACCCGGTCCAGAATGGCCCCATCCCTAGTTGGACTATCTACACAGGGACCTTAATCATGCCCATTCCATTTTCTGTACTTCTACTCTCACCCCTCCCCCTCCATCTCAGACCCACGATAGGGATTGCCTTGTATTCACCTTCCACATCAACAGCCTCCAACATTCAACGGATCATCCTCTGCTATTTCTGCGACCTGCAGCATGATGCCACCCTGCTTCCGTCCAGCATTCCAAAGGGACTGTTCCCTCCCCAACACCTTGGTCCACTCCTCAAATCACCTCAACACCCCCTTCCCTTCCCACTGCAGCACCCCATGCAAGCACAGAACATGGAACACTGGGCGTTCAACTTCCTCCCCACTGATCAAGGTTCCAAATGCTTTCAGGTAAAACAGCGATCGACATGAATTTCTTTCAATTTAGTATATTATTTTTCCTGCTCACAATGTAGTCGCTTCTGCATAGGGCCGGGGGAGGGAACAAACGCAGATTGGGTGACTGTGTTGCAGAACCCCTCCATTTAGTTTGCAAGCATTGCCCTGAGCCAGTCATGTCATTTCAATTCTCCGCCCCACTCCCACTCAGAACCGTCAGTCCTTGGAATAGTGTAAGACACCAATGAAGCTAAACGTAAACTTGAGGAACAGCATCTCATTTTTTGATTGGCACTTTTACAGACTCAAGATTGAGTTCAGCAATTTCACATCATAATCTCTATCTCCATTTTTTTCTGGACGGCAGCTGTTGGCAATGATTCTGCTTTTCCCATTCATACTTCTTCTAAACCCATTTTTCTTCCTTTAAATCACCCATTACCACCCCCTTTACCTTGCACATCATCCCTTTGCTCATTTAATCTCTCCTACCTTGCACGCCATCACAGACCTTCCCCCTTTTGTTCTTTTCCCTCTTCCTCCTTCCCCTGCCTCCGTACTTGCTTAAAGCCTGTTACATCTCTAACTTTTTCCAGTTCTGATGAAAGGCCATCGACCTGAAACATTAACTCTATTTCTCTCTGCACAGGCACTGCCTGACCTGCTGCGTATTTCCAGCATTTTCTGTTCTTATTTCAGATTCCCAGCATCCACAGTACTTTGCTCTCTAACTAATCCTACCTTTTAGGGCTCACTGATTACAAAAATATTTAATGAGGCCAAAAATACCTACATCGTGGAGGCAGAAAGGCTTTTTTGGGAAAACAATGGAAAACATTTTCCCATGGGAAGACATAAGAGTTGCACAGTTCAGTAACAAATGCTCCCTGAAGAGAGAGAGAGATATATATAAGTATATTATTTACCACTGAGACTGTGCTAGGGATCCAAAAATAGTGGACATACATTTCCTAGACATTTATACATTCTATGCAAAAGTCTGTCCAAGTCACCCAGATGAATCCTATTCAGAGCAAATTTCAGCTGTAATTTTCTCAAAATTACATTACCAATTTGCCCTTGATACTAGCATTAACTGACTTAATTCAGGCATTCTTTACTTAAGAACAACTGCCAATAGTTCCCAAATCTGGTAGTGTTGGTTAGATTTATTAGCAGGTGGAGTCACGGCACACAGTAAATGCTGATTTGAGGTAGGGTTACCAATTCATTTCATAGCTGCGGCATAATTGAAGTTTTAATGCAACGAGTAGCTCCTTAATTGAAGGGTCAGCATACGGTTACTAATTAAAAACTGCAGATTTTTTGTGATCAGTGTTTTGAGTAGTGTACATTTTCAACAGCTTCTACAGCACAAATAATTAGTCACTTTATTGCTCCATAAATTATATTTTTTCAAAGGACGAAATGACACAAACATATATTGGTTTCAACTGCTTTTTACAACCAATAACTAACAGCTGTCTCCTACTCCATCAATACAGGACATTAAAGCATTAATGCTTAAGGAATTTATTAAGAAATGCATTCTGAACTGTAAAATCTCCCAAAATGATACACATAAACTTCTGTACTGCTGAGTTGAGCTCAATTTGTTAAAGACACAGTTCTAAAAAAAAAGTAATTATACAAATCTACCAGTTAAACAGTAGGACACCAAGGGGTTTCTATATGAAAACTGCTGAAATTGTGCAGTTTGTGTATAAAACTATCTGACCTAAAGACCCATTGGTAAGAAGCACATTAAGAGAATTTACAGTGTACTACAGACAGCATCTGCACATCGGTATCAGCTTATCTATTTAATTATCTAAATGTTACTGATCACATGACTAGTGAAAAAAATTACGGCCTAAACTTCCAACTTGTGGCAGTGATCTGGGCTGAAGATGACTTTTCTCTGCAATGTTCTCAACTTCTTTGGGAGAGAGGTATGCCTTTCACTTAGAATCTTGGCTCAGTAGAGATCATTTTAGTATCTCTGGACATTGAATGTGTGTCTCCATTACCATGCCACTTATACTAGTTTTCCAACTTATTATGCCATCAAATTTTTTCTCTAAATTAAAAAAGAACTTACATTTTTATTACATTCACGAAATAGAAACTTTTTATAAAAATAAAGCAGAGAACATGGAAAAGTCCTGGGGAAAATTGATGTACAGAGAGATTTGGGTGTTCAGGTCCATTGTTCCCTGAAGATGGCAACACAGGTCAATAGAGTGGTCAAGAAGGCATACGGCATGCTTTCCTTCATCGGACGGGGTATTGAGTACAAGAGTTGGCAGGTCATGTTACAGTTGTATAGGACTTTGGTTCGGCCACATTTGGAATACTGCGTGCAGTTCTGGTCGCCACATTACCAAAAGGATGTGGATGCTTTGGAGGGGGTGCAGAGGAGATTCACCAGGATGTTGCCTGGTATGGAGGGCGCTAGCTATGAAGAGAGGTCGAGTAGATTAGGATTATTTTCATTAGAAAGACGGAGGTTGAGGGGGGACCTGATTGAGGTGTACAAAATCATGAGAGGTATAGACAGAGTGGATAGCAAGAAGCTTTTTCCCAGAGTGGGGGATTCAATTACAAGGGGACACGAGTTCAAAGTGAAAGGGGAAAAGTTTAGGGGGCATATGCGTGGAAATTTCTTTATGCAGAGGGTGGTGGGTGCATGGGACGCATTGCCAGCGGAGGTGGTAGACGCGGGCACGATAGCGTCTTTTAAGATGTATCTAGACAGATACATGAATGGGCAGGAAGTAAAGAGATACAGACCCTTAGAAAATAGGCGACAGGTTTAGATAGAGGATTTGGATCGGCGTAGGCTTGGAGGGCCGAAGGGCCTGTTCCTGTGCTGTAATTTTCTTTGTTCTAACAGCACACTGACTGGTCAGGCGAGTGTGCTTTGCAAGGCAGAACTACAGTTGAACGAAAGGCTTTGTTAGTCTGAGGTACTTTCTGTATAAAGGCCTGCGGCACAGTGGCGCAGTGGTTAGCACCGCAGCCTCACAGCTCCAGCGACCCGGGTTCAGTTCTGGGTACTGCCTGTGCGGAGTTTGCAAGTTCTCCCTGTGACTGCATGGGTTTCCTCCGGGTGCTCCGGTTCCCACCCACATGGCAAAGACTTGTGAGTTGATAGGTAAATTGGCCATTGTAAAAAATCATCCCTAGTGTTGGTAGGTGGTCGGAGAATTGAGGGAAGGTGGGGATGTGAGAAGGAAAAATGGGATTAGCGTAGGATTAGTATAAATGGGTGGTTGATGGTCGGCGCGGACTCAGTGGGCCGAAGGGCCTGTTTTGGTGCTGTATCTCTCTGTGACTCTCTCTCTATAAACTAAACCACTGACAAATTGAGGTTAAGGCTGGTGAAGGCCTACCCATTTAGTGCCATGCCTTTGTTCAGGCTGTCACAAACCAAATGACATTCTGCATAATTAATTTGAAATCTGATTCGTTGTTTCTCAAAACCTTTGTGGAATGGATCCAAGCCGCTCTTCCCTTTACCTAAGAATACATAGTGGTAACTTTGCAAAAAAAACAGCCTCTCATTTCTTTTCCTCTCTCTGCCAGTCCTCCATTTTATGTTTGTTGCTCTCCTCCACTTGATTTGTTGTCCTGTCCTCATTCTCTACTTCTGTTTATTCATTTCTCTTTCACTTTCTCCCCTGCCTCACATTTTACTTTCCTTACCTCATTCACTCCAAAAATGTTACTTTCACTCAACTTCTTGCAGCATTGCAACTGCTATCCATGGAACAGCATGAAGAGGAGGGAGTCGGATGGCAAGGTTTTTCACATCAATTGGGGAGCCAGACTTCAATAAGAAGCAAGGCTTTCATTCATATGAGGAACCACGATATAGTGGAGAGAGAGAATTTAATACACAGTCTGGAACAGGGCTTCAATACAGTGCAGGGAACAGGGCTTTCCAAAAGGAGCACAGAGGAACAGAAAATTAACAGATCATCTCTTAAATGCTAGCTGGGTCTGTCAAGATTAATGGTTAGAGCAGTGAAGGTTGTATTCACTTGATGTATATCTAATTCAGGCTGCAGACAAATGAAGATGACATGCATGTGCCAGGTACCTCACAAGTTTAGTCCACCTGCTAAACAGTTGTGATGGGACAGCTGAAAAGTTTTAATTTATGATGCTTCAAAAAGCTGGAAAGTCATGTCCCCCTTCCTAAAAGAGGGAAAATTAGACTAATTACCTTCCTGATAAAGTCAAGTGCATACCTGGTACTAAAAGGATACAGACAAAAAAAATTCTAGCAGAAAATGTTTAATTATAAAATACAAAAATTAAAAAGAGTCAACAGGAATTTGAAAACATATTGGTCCTTTCTCTCATGAGAGAACCCATGCCTTCCATTAAGTATAGAATCCTAGGCAAAGCTTGAATCAAGACATGACATAGATACAAGGTCTCAATATTTTCCACTATGGCTGCCTATAAGCAAATAATGCACAAACAGGAAAAATGTCAAAATTCTCATATTTTGTTAATACACGACACAAGCTACAACATCTGCAACAACCCAGAACCAAATGAATTTGACACATTCTATTCGAAATCCTGTTCCTGGTTTTGCTGTTGCGAGTGACTGAAGGCTTAATCAAGGGAGCAGGCAATTCATCAATCCCAACAACTCTGCTTCCTGATGCCTGACAGCACCCACATGTTTTTTTCAAGAGTAAACCTGCCTACCTGTCAACACCACCACAGCAACAAACAGAAAACGTATGATTAATGGTAAATGTGTTAATTTATAAGTTTTGGCTATCAACAATTACCCCATTAAAAGCAAAAAGGACCATGCCACTTCACGGGTTTAAAAATACAATGCTGATTATTGGGTCAACTTTTCAACACAATGTTTTTCTATTTCTCTTTTTTAAAAATTCATCAGTGATTTTTGGGGTGCAAACATTAATGCTTCAAGTAGAACTGTTACAGCTATGCTGCAATTCTTGATCGCATGTGGTAACCTGGAATAAAACTTGATTTAAAAAAGGTCACAATGACCAAAGCACATAACAAACTGAACATAATGGCTTTAAAAGTCCAAAGATCAAGTCAAAACAGAGCTGTAGTTTTTTTTTTTTTTACACCTCCACTTTTTAGCCACTCAGCTAGTTATACACTAAACAGTTCACCCTTACACCAGCTAACAATCTACAAATATGCCTTGTAATTCAGAGCTCATACATAGAACACAGAACAAAATACAGCACAGAAGGAGGCCAATCAGCCCATCGCGTCCGTACCATCCGAATAAGCTATCCACCCAAACAAATCCCACCTTCCAGCAGCTGGTCCATAGCCCCGCAGGTTACAGCACCTTAGGTGCATGTCCAGGTACCTTTTAAAAGAATTGAGGATGTCTGCCTCCACCACCGATCCTGGCAGTGAATTCCAGACACCCACCACTCTCTGGGTGAAAAAGTTTCTCCTCATGTCCCTTCTAATCCTTCTACCAATCACTTTAAATCTGTGCGCCCTGGTAACCGACCTCCCCACCTGGTCCTTTCTGTCTACTCTATGTAGGCCCCTCATAATTTTGTACACCTCAATCAATTCACCCCTCAGCGTGCTCAATTCCAGGGAAAACAACCCCAACCTATCCAATCTTTCCTCATACCTGCAACCCTCAGGCCCTGGAAACATTCTTGTAAATCTGCTCTGCACTCTCTCCAGAGCAATTATGTCCTTCCTGTAAATGTGGCGACCAGAACTGTATGCAATACTCCATCTGCGGCCTAACCAGCACTCTATACAGCTCCAGCATCATATCCCTGCTTTTGCACTCTAAACCTCGGCCAATAAAGGAAAGCAATCCATATACCTTCTTCACTACACTCTATCCACCTGTCCTGCCACCTTCAGGGACCTGTGGACATGCACTCCAAGGTCTCTCACTTCTTCTACACCTCTCAATATCCTCCCGTTTATTGTGTATTCCCTTGCTTTATTTGCCCTCCCCAAATGCATCATCTCACACTTCTCAGGACTGAATTCCATTTTTCCGCCCACTCAACCAAACCATTGATATCATTCTGGAGTCCACAACTTTCCTCCTCAATATTAACTACATGACCAATTTTTGTGTCATCAGCAAATTTCCCAATCATGCTTCCCACATTTAAGTCCAAATCACTAATATCTACCACAAACAGCAAGGGGCCAAACACTGAGCCCTGTCGAACACCACTGGAAACCGCTTTCCATTCACAAAAACATCCGTCGACTACTACCCTTTGTTTCCTGTCACTGAGACAATTCTGGATCCAACCTGCCACATTCCCCTGTATCCCACGGGCTTTCATTTTACTGACCAGTCTTCCATGCGGGACCTTGTCAAATGCCTTACTAAAATCCATGTAAACCACATTCCCTGCACTACCCTCATCAATCCTTCTTGTTACTTCCTCAAAAAACTCAGTCAAGTTAGTAAGACATGACCTTCCCTTAACAAATCCATGCTGACTATCCCTGATTAATCCATACTTTTCTAAGTGACAGTTTATCCTGTCCCTCAGAATAGATTCTAACAATTTACCCACCACCGAGGTCAGACTGACTGGCCTATAATTACCTGGCTTATCACTTGCATCCTTTTTAAACAATGGTACAATGTTTGCAGACCTCCAATCATCTGGTACCTCGCCTGTATTTGGTGAGGATTTGAAGATGATCCTCATCATATTCCCTATTTTCTCCCTGGCTTCCTTGAACAACCTGGGATGGAAAACATCCGGTCCTGGCGATTTATCCACTGTCAGGGATGTCAGACCCTCTAGCACTTCCTCTCTCATTATGCTTATCTTATCTAATATTTCACACTCCTCCTCTTCTACTACAATGTCTGCATCAACCCTCTCCTCTGTGAAGAGAGACAAAAAACTCATTAAGAACCCTGCCCACATCTTCTGCACCCACGTCCAAGTTCCCCTGTACATCTCTGATCGGCCCTCCCCCTTCCTTAGTTATCCTCTTACTCTTAATGTACTGATAAAACATCTTTGGGTTTTCCTTGATTTTACCTGCCAATAATTTTTCATGTCCTCTCTTTGCTTTTCTGATTTCCTTTCTTACTTTACCCCTGCACTTTCTATACTCCTCTAGGCTTTCTAAAGTTTTAAGATTTTTGTGATCGTCATAAGCTTTTTTTTTTGCTTTAACTTATCCTGCAAGCTTCTAGATAACCAGCTCTATATTTGGCAGTACCACCCTTTATCGTTGTGGGGACATGCCTACACTGTGTGCCTGTAGTATCTTGCTCTTGAATACGTCCCACTGGTTTGCCACTGATTTTCCTTCAAGTAACTGTATCCAGTTTACATTCGCCAGGTCACCTCTCAGTTTTGTAAAATTTGCCTTCCCTCAATTTAGAACCTTTGCTCCCGTTTTATCTTTGTTCATTTCCATGATTATGCTAAAACTAACTGTATTATGGTCACTATCTCCAAAATGGTCACCCACTGTTGCTTCATTACCGAAGACTAAATCTAGAATTGTGCCCCCTCTCATTGGGCTGGTTACATACTGGCTAAAAATGTTCTCTTGAATGCAGTTCAAGAATTTTGTCCCCTCTGTGCCCTGCACATGTTTGCATCCCAGTCAATGTTGGGGTAGTTGAAATCCCTAACCATCACCGCCCGAAAGTTATTGCACTCGGAAATTTGCCTACATATTTGTCCCTCTATCTCCCTCTCACTATCTGGGGTCTATAGTACACTCCTAGTAATGTGGCTGCCCCCTTTTTATTTCTGAGCTGCACCCATAAGGCCTTGTTTGATGACTCATTTAGCATATCATCCCTCCTCAAAGCTGTTATTGATTCCTTGACTAATAATGCTACAGCACCACCCCCCCCCCACCCCCTTTTTTTATCTCCCTCTTTATCACATCTGAATACTCGAAATCCAGGGATGTTGAGATGCCATTCTTGCCCCTCCTTAAGCCAAGTTTCCATTATAGCAACGATATTGTGTTGCCATGTGTCTTTCTGTGATCTCAACTCCTCTGCTTTATTTACTATACTCCTTGCATTTAAATATATACCCTTTAACACTGCCAAATTCCTGTGTTGCACACATTTTAACCTTTTCTTCTTCTGTCTTTTGGAGTCACTTGCCAATTTTGCTCATTTTCTGCATCTTGTTCCCTGCTCTGAAATTGTCCTATCTAAGACTACGCTCAGGTTCCCATTCCCCTGCCAATCTAGTTTAAACCATCCCCAACAGCACTAGCAAAAGTTCCTGCAAGGATATTTGTCCCAGTCCTGTTCAGGGTGTAGACCATCTGGCTTATACAGGTTGCACCTACCCCAGAACTGGTCCCAATGCCCCAGAAATCTGAAGCCCTTCCCCCTGTACCAGCTCTCCAGCCACGCATTCATTTGGTGTATTTTCCTATTACTAAACCCACTAGCACGTGGCCTTGGGAGTAATCCGGAGATTATAACCCTCGTTGTCCTGCTTGCTAATCTCTTTCCCAACTCCCTAAACTCAGCCTGCAGGACTCTAACCCTCTTTCTTGCTATATCGTTGGTACCAATGTGGACCAAGACCTCCACTTGTGCACCCTCGCCCTCCAGAATGCTCTGTGGCCACTCGGTGATATCCATGACCCTTGCACCAGGGAGGCAACATACCATCCTGGAATCACGCCTGCGACCACTAAAAGCCTATCTGTTCCTCTAACCATAGAATCCCCTACCACTATTGCTCTCTTGCCCTTTTTCCTCCCTCCCAGCTGAGTTCTGGTCATGACCCTCACTACACTCTACAGAGGAACCCTCCTTCCCATCGGTACTCAGAACTGAATACCAGTTAGAAAGTGGGATGCCCACAGGGGACTCCTGCACTACCTGCCCTGACCTTCTTGTCCGTCTGGCAGCTATCCAGTCCCTCTCTGCCTGTGCTCGCTTAGGCACCGGGTTGACTACCTCCTGTAATGTGCTATCCACGTCGTCCTCCACCTCACGGATGCGCTAGTGACTCCAGCCACCGCTCGAGTTCCGAAACCCAGAGCTCAAGCTTCTGCAGCCGGAGACACTTTCACACTTTCTGCAGATAGGTTCGTCAAGGTCACACGGTACATCCATGACCTCCCACATACCACAAGAGGCACATTCCACTTGGCTGAACTGCCCTGCCATTACTTAGCTTCACAATGAAATTTAGCTAGTGTAATAACTTACCAGCTATTTGCAATCAGCTTTATCCCCTGTATCACTGAGGCTGAAAAGGCAGAAAAGAGAGAGACCAAAGAGCACCACCCCGCCACCCCCACCACCCCTGTGCATTCAGCACTATTCCAGCTAGTAATCACTATTAAATTACAGGTAGCTATCCTAGGGCTTTTTTTTTTTTTAAAGACCTTTTTTTTTAACTCTGTTCTTTCTAAGCTCTCTACAGGCAACAGCTGCCATCCACCGACCAATCAGCCCACAGAATTTCAGTGATGTCACTTAGTTTTTTCCCCCCCACTTATCAAAAACAGAGCAGTTCACTTGGAAACCTTTCAAAAAAAAAAAATGAAGCAATTCCTTAGAGCTTCTTTTTAGCTTCATTATTGTTCCACTAACTTATGAAAAACATTTTTATAGAACTAGATTTAGAAAATAGTTTTTTGCCTCATGGCTGAAAATTTCAAATTAGTGATACTGTGAGCAATGGATTATCAGTAAGAAATATTCTGAAAATAAGGAAGAGGAACTGTAAACAATACAATACCATCTTCTTGCCAACAGTCTCCTTAATTTTCAGGTAGACAAATATTCCCGAGCAAATGTGAGTAGATAATACAAAAAAAACTCCACTGAAGCATTTTTGTAAGTCAATAGGGTGAGCTGTTGAAAAGAAAGCAGCTGGATCTTATTTGCATTGCTTTAATATCTTCAGGTAACTTCATGGTACCTGGCAACTTTAGCCACCTAATTATCTTGCGAGATTATTTCTTGCTCAGTGGAACTGATCAAACTGTATTAAAAACAGTACTTTCACAAATAAGGTATGCTCACTCGGAGAGTCCGTGCAGACAGGATGGGCCAAATGGCCTCCTTCTGGGTTGTAACAATTCTGTGATTCTGTGTCATATAACAGTACGTAACCAGAAAGAGAAACATTTTGGTGTTGGATTTCCACATACTGGAACACTCACCCGATATGGCGTATAGGTTGGAGGTCTGGTGTTCAAAGTCAGGTCTGGTGCCGTGCATCTTACCTCGGAAACTAGCAGGAAGTGTCAGGGATATGTGCCTGGAGCAAGACAAAACCATATTTTCAATCAAAACAGGAGACAATTTCAAACTAGAGTCTTTCTGGTCATTTTTTGTTTTTAAATATACATAAAAATACTTATTTCTTGGTAACTACTCAAGGTCCAAAAACGTATTTATTGAAATTGGTCTTGAAATTAGTCATTTTATATGATCATAATGATTATTGACTAAAGAAGTTGAAACAATCTATCTTTTCAGAAAAAGCAAATAAAGAGCCACGGTGCCGGCTTTGACCACACTCGATTTTGAATCAAAAGGCTATGGGTCAAGTGCCACTCCAGAGACTTGAACACATAATGTAGGCCAACATTTTAGTATAGTACAAAGGGATTGCTATACTGTCACAGCTGCCATTTTTCAGCAAAGTCGATAAACCAAATTCATACATGCCATCACAAATGTATGTAAATAATTCTGTGACACCAACTAAAGGGAGTTCGCCCAGTGTCCTGGCCAGCATTTAGCCCTCATTCGTCACCACTAAACCAGATTATTTGGTCTTTTATTTTATTGTTGCTTATGTGACCTTGTCATATGCAAATTGGCTGCCATGTTTCCCTGTCATTACAACAATGACATCACTTCAAAAACACTTCATTGGCTGTGAAACACTATGGGGTGCACTGAGGTCATGAAAGGCACTATTTAAACACAAGCTTGTTAATTTTTGCTCAAACCACAAAAGCTAAAAAGGAACAAATCAGTAAGATCAAGTATGTACCGAATGTCAGTTTTAAGTCAAAGATTACTGTACATATCTCAAATGAAAATATTTTTGTTATTGAACATGGTGACATTAGGTCTCAACAAGTACCACATTACATATTCGTACAACAAAAACATAATCCAGGAAATTAAAGATGTTCTATGCAACGCATGATGAAGGATTCAGTATAGTCAATTCCTTACTTCGCTCAGAACACAAACATTTCACAGACTCGAGTTAAATCCAGCTGCAGAAGGTGGTCTGCAATATATTTAATTTGGTGTTTTCTTTCTATCGGAGACCCAAATTTAAAAAAAGTGGTCCAACCCAACAGGTAATGTTGAGTTGAAAGCCAGCTTCCAAATGTTCTAAAAGCACAGTACTGTATTTCTTTTTATAGGTTGAACTGCCCGATATGACATTATGTAACTTTTAAAAAGTCTTTTTCAGCCTTCAAATATGCAACAGCTAATGAACGATGAAACTCATATCTTTGTACTTCAAAAACTGAGATTCAAGAATCAATCTAAACCAAACTTAGTTCGCGAAAATTTGCGCTGAAAATATACATTTTTACTGCTGGCACTATCTTTCTACAAGAATTCTGAAAAAACACATGGGCCACCTTTATTTTTAAAGAGAATCTATACATTTTTGTTAAAACATTCACAAAAATTATACCTTAATTTATCTTAAAAATCATAGGTTTTTGCAAACCAGCAGTTAATTCTTGTGGAAAAATTCCTCCAATCTCCCCAATGAGGTGCATACTATATTTTCTCAGGTATGTCTTGGGTTCCCCTCATCCTGTTAATTCATAGACTAAGACGGAGCACATGTTGGTTGTGAATTTTAAAAAGCTGGCATCAATCTCACGAGAGCAATTGCTAGTTTTAATGAACATTTCCTTTCCATTAATAGCTTTGTGAAAGGCTTATCCCAGTTTTTAAATAGCAAATTGCTGAAACCAAAAGCATACTTTGACATGGTTGATAAATGTGGTGACTTTAAACATGTCCCCTTCTTGGAAACTACAAACCAATAGCATTTCAAAATGAAAATCCAATTGATAAACCTTTCTGAAAAGAAAGTTCTCTTTTTTTTAAATGCACAAAATGGAACTCCTTGTTTACTACCATTTAAAATGAGCCTCAGCTCAGTGGTGTCACTCTCACCTCTGAAGTCAAAAGGTTGTGGGTTCAAACCCTGCTCCAGAGACTCAACCACATAATCCTGTTCGAGACTTCCATGCAGCACTGTTGGAGGTGCCATCTTTTGAATGAGATGTTAAACCAAGACCCAGTTTGCTGTTTTAGTTTGATGTAAAAGATTCCATGGCACTTCTCAACAAGCAGAGGAGTTCCCCTGGTGTCCTGGCCAATATTTATCCCTCAATCAATGGCAATAAAACAGATTATCTGGTTATTTATTTCATTACAGTTTTTAGGACCTGCAGTGCAAAATTTGGTTCTCATGTTTCCATGCAGCACTGACCACACGTTAAAAATACTAATTAGCTGTAAAACATTTGGGGACATCCTGAGGTTGTGAAAAGTGCTATATAAAAGAAAATTCATTCTTGCTCGTGTCAAAGATTCTTTGGAATACATAATATTATTCAACACTTGAGAGGGCAGATTTGTAGAGGTGTCACAAAATGTATTTAAACTTTTTTTTTGAAAAAAGAACTATTTCATTTATGTAGAAATTACCTGAAAAGCACTGATCCACGAATAAATTAGTGTTGCTATGTTAACAGAAAAATCACATCTACACCTCCTGTGTGGTAATTCTTCACCTCAAGTTGGTCCGTTACCAGTTACAGATCCATAACGATCAATACTTCACTCTAACATTGTATAGTTTAAAGCGCTCTCCCAAGAAACAATTCACATTTGGAAAAAAAAAACAAAATCTATAACTATCGTGCTCAGCGTTTTTCCACATTTTAAGTAAACTTGGTACCAAGATCTCTCACATGCTCCTGAAATAACTGCGTCTGCATGAGAATATTGCACCCTATTATACTAGGTACATCACTACATGTGTCACCAAAATGTTCCAGTAGATTAGACCACTGTACACAACATTGCCCTCATTATACATGGCTAAATGGTTAGAACCAAATATGCTGTTTTCATGACTGATGATGTCTCAAAGCAGTTCACTGACAATGAACTACTTTAAAGTAGTGTGACAAATAGAACAAAAGCGGGATAGCCATTGTGTGTGCAGAACAATACTACAAACACCAATAAACAAACGATCACCTCATCTGTTTTTGGTGATATTGGTTGAGGCAGCAACAATGGCGAGAAGGCCAACCACAATGCCAATATTTCAAACAGCACAAGATCTTTAATGTTCATTGGAACTACCAGAGTAGGTACACGAGGAGTCAGTTTAAATGTTTCATCCAAAGACAACGCCACCAACAATGTCTCACTCCTTCAGTACAGCAGTGGAGTGTCAGTTTAGATTATGAAGTCAAACTGCCACTTTTAGGCTCAAACCCAAGCCTCCTGGTCCAGACTCAAGAACATCAATGAAGCCAACCAGTGCTACAAAGGCTGACTTCTAAAAATGTTTGGTTGGTTAATTACTAGTAAGCACAAGTCCATCATTTTGTAGTGATCAATATTGGCAGAATATAATAAACCTGGAGATAGGATTAGAATTTGTTTCTAGTTTCTTAAAATTGCTTTGAGTACAATAATTAATAGCACACTAGCCTCCAAATGAAATCTCATGTATTATTTTTCACATGAAAGAGAACTTTATTTGCTTCTAAAACTTTATTAATGCGACGTTGTTTGTATCCTAAGGTCAGTACTACAAACTGAAATACGGTAAAGAAAGAAACTGTTACTTTGCATTGTGGGCGGCACAGTGGCGCAGTGGTTAGCACCGCAGCCTCACAGCTCCAGGGACCCGGGTTCGATTCCGGGTACTGCCTGTGTGGAGTTTGCAAGTTCTCCCTGTGTCTGCGTGGGTTTTCTCCGGGTGCTCCGGTTTCCTCCCACAAGCCAAAAGACTTGCTGGTTGATAGGTAAATTGGCCATTATAAATTGTCACTAGTATAGGTAGGTGGTAGGGAAATATAGGGACAGGTGGGGATGTTTGGTAGGAATATGGGATTAGTGTAGGATTAGTATAAATGGGTGGTTGATGGTCGGCACAGACTCGGTGGGCCGAAGGGCCTGTTTCAGTGCTGTATCTCTAATCTAATCTAATTGAATTATATATTCAATAGGAAGTAATTTAAATCTACAGAAAAACTGTAACTTCGACACTAAAATTTGTGGATTAGTGTAGTAAATTATATTATGCAAGAACATCAAACTGGCAGTAATTTGCAGCACTTTCAAATCAGTGACAAATATATTAACAGACCAGTAGCTGGGAATTACAAGGCAGCAACACAAATCTCGAAGGAGTTACAAGTCCTGACACAAAAACAAAGTTTAACAGTCAATTCTTTCATTAACCATTATCCAAATTCAGTCAGAGGCCTATCAATGAAGTGTGTAGGAAATGTAGACAGCAAAATTACCTCAGAAAGAGTAAGTTTTTCTGGCTCAAGTTCTGACCAGTTTCCACAACATTTCACAGGTAATCAGCTCAGTCTTTGGCCTCTACTAATATCGTTCTAAATATGGCCATTGATGGTTACTAATAAAGGGAAGTCACCGTCCATTTTCACTTTCCTCGCTGCAAGAAAGCAGTGGCGTTCTGCTCAGCTTGTCTGGTTTCTCCGTCTACCCCCAATTCTGGGAGTTCGAATGTCTATGATGAACTAAGCTACAGTATTTCAATGGTGTACTACATTCGGTTACTTATCTGCAAATATTCTGGTCCATAAAATACCTACTTTTAAATGCATGTGCTTCTTTGCTAAATACTCAAATAAAAATCAACTCTTGCTCAACTGGAAAGAGTTAAATCACAATCCATAACCTACAGATCAGGTCTGGAAACAATTGCCAAAAGAGGCCAGGTTTACATCTTCACCTGCAGTTGCACTGCATTATTGGCATCAGACTGGTAGTGGTAGACTGCATAATGGCACATCCAGCTTCCTCCTATGGCTACTTTCTAGAATTACGAAAACCCATGTGCCGAATTTGCTTGGTCATAACGTGAAGCCTAAAAATTAACGTTATAATTTATTCAAAAGGTCCAATGGACCAGCTGAGTATTTAACTCTCAGCTTCACACCAAACTACTCCAGTTGTACACCAGTTAGCGTGAAACCTGACCAGTATGTGATGACCTCCTAGACGTAATCTCAACACAGCTTGGTTTTACTGGACAGAGTGTGCTGGAAATATTCAGCAGGTCTGTCAGCATCATTGGAGAGAGAAACAGAGTTAACGTTTCAGGTCAGTGACCTTTCATCAGAACTAGTCACAGACCTGAAACGTTAACATCTGTGGAGAGAGGAACAGAGTTGCCAGACCTGCTGAGTATTTCCAGCACTTCGCTTTTATTTCAGATTTCCAGCATCTGCAGTATTTGGCTTTTATTTTGGTTTTACTGGATTTGGAAATTAGATCTGGACCTGAACTCCGGAATTATAGTGCTACTTTGCACTGCTGTATCTCCAGAACCAGATGCAAAATTGCTATTATAACTGCAGCCTTACATTTAATACACACACACACACACACACACACACACACACACACTTGAAGTAATCTGTAACATAGGCATGCAACACTAATTCAACTACTACAGCCTTTATGTGCCAAGTGAGGATTTTAAAGCAGGATGTAAAAAAAAATTAAAAATTGCCTGCCGCAACAAAAATGAACATTACCATTAAAAATTCCCAGAGTTCTTCGAATACACATCTTCTAAATACCTGCACTTGTGCAACATATGGCAAATCAATTACCAGTCTAAATTCTAAAACAAAAACATGGCAAGTATTGCATAGAAATAATCAACAGCAACGGTTTGCCTCAGATTAGAGCAGCCACTAGAGTTTTGAATACAATTAATCATCATTCCCAGGTTATAGGAAGCCATATTGACACTTATTCATAATTTGAATATTTAATTACAGTGAACTTCCTCATCAAATTATCACAAACTGGGAGAAAAGCCTGAAAGATTTGAATAATTATAGGGTTTAACCCCTCAACTGCTATGCCTGCGAGGGTTTAATTAGCATATTACATAATGGGCTGAAGGGAAAATAGCAAAGTGGTTAGCTCTCTAACTACGAACAATGTGCAGATAGAGCAGTAAGATGCTTCTGATTAGAGCAGCTTAAAAGTAGAATACTGCATGTTCAGTCAACTCAAGAAACCAATTAGGAGGGAAACTTCAGACCATCTTCACACAATCTACTAATAAATCTGAAACTCACTAAGCCGATAAATCATTATCCCTATTTTTGGATTTTATATGTATTGGATATTGAGTCACAAGCAATTTTACAAAATATTTTCACAGCTCTAATTTCTTTTTAAAATGATAGCTATGATTGCGTCTCAGGACCATCTGTCTGCACGCTCCACATACAAATTAATGTTAGTGTTACATTAAGATAGGACATACATTCATGGATCATGAGGTTATGAATCGGACACTGACATAATTCCTCTTAATGGTAGGCTCAGTATTTCAAATTAATCCTTCGCACTGCACTTTGGCCTGCAAGTTTAAAGACTGTTAAACTGAACTGGAAGCAACCCTATCACACAGACTGATTGCAGGACCAGTCTGAATATAAAATCAGTGGTCTGGACAAACATAAAGCACTTCCTGGATAAACTATACTCATAACCCACTACCTACAACTCTTGAAAAATTAAGATGAAAAATTAAAGATAAAAAATAGACATGAAAATTTCTACCATGAAATTTGCTACCGAATTAACTTAAAAGGTTCAAATAATTGAACTAAATCAATAAAAAATCACATGCCCTATATGCCAGAACAAAAATAAGTCTATAGAAAAAGATCATTACAGTACAATAATTACAATGTAACAACTTGTTTTAACCAAGTCAATTTTCAATTTTATATACCAATATTAGGGATAGAAAAGCTAACTGGACATTAGATCTATCACGCCATTAACTTTTTAAGTCAGTTGCTACTTAATAGTTAAAGTTTAAATATCAGGCACTAAGGTTATTCTACTGGAAAAAAGGCCATTTTAGACAGGTGCAACTGAAACTAAAATGTTCATATTTTTGCTGCTAATGCCGATTTCATGGTCTACCATGTGTTAGCAATGAAGCTTTGCTCTTTGTGACTGTAAGTGGTTCAAAATTATGATTAGCCATTAATGTTTGAAGAGGTCAACAGCCTCTAGGACTGTGAACTCAACCATATCACAAAACAAAATAGCAGTTTGTATTTTTTTTTAAATAGCCTGTTAGCTGCCAAACTTAGTTAAACTCAAGTATACGTCATGCCAGAAATGAAATCCCACTGGATTGTAACAGTCACTGATAACTGCTGCTTTACATTTGTTGCCACCAACACAAGATGTATTTATGTAGGTCTCAGAGCACTGAATTCCCTTTGCACCATTCAAGATATGCACACACTTACCAACATTTAACAGCTTCAAAAACCAGAAACGTGACCACTCAGAAATCCCATTTCCTTCCAACAAAACTGAACATTGCAGAAACTGTGCAAAAGGCAATCAAAATATTTCAAGTGCACAGAGACATGGAAATTCTAGTGTAAATTAAAAGCTTTTAACTAGTTCTTCCAGAATATTTTATTGCATATCTTTCCTACAGTTAAGGATTTGAACATTTACATTTTGTTTTATACATGACAATGAAATGACAAATGCATGTGGAGAGAAAAAATTAAATTTGCTTACAAACTATTAAACACTCAACATAGCGATCTCACTAGACTGTAAAGAAGGCACACTTTCTTAGCAATAACAGATCAGATTGCTCTAAAGCTCTTTTTCTCAAAAAGTTGGAAGCTTTAATTTATTGAGGTGAACAAAATTGTTCTGAGCACAGTCATTTGTAACAGCAACTTGGAATCAGAGAAGGGAGAATATGTTTGGGTTGCATGGTGTAATGGCGAGCACTCAGGATGCTGAATCCAGCAATGAGTTCAAATCCCAGTGGATCCTGTTTGCTGTCAATCCATATCATGCTTTTCAAAAGGAAACTGGATAGGCACTTGAAGGAAATAAACTTATAGGGACACGGGTAGAGAGCCAGGGAATGGGACTGATTGGATTGCTCCACATGGAGTCGAAGGGCCGAAAGGTGTCCTTCTGTGTAGTTACGATTCTTTGACTCTAGGGCACTCTCCAAATCTCTAGATTTCTATTTCTAATGCCCTAATCTTGCAATCAAACAAGTCATTCATTTCATGACTGCCCATTGCTGCAACTTTGTGATGGACCATTTTTAATGCATATTTATTCCTGTTACTTTGGTCTGTCCACTCTTATGATCCCTAATCTGAGGTACCATCCAGGGTCATGTGATGAGATTAAGCAGAGCTAGATCTTGTGCAGTGTTGATCATCAGTGAGAATTTGCATCAAGTAACCTAACCTAACCATCATGGCTAGAGATGTGAAACACAATTTAGGACATGGCAAAGAACAGAAAAAAATCAACCAGGATTTTAGCTCCTGATTACGATCCAATGATCTGGTGGAAATGCGTTTTAGTATTTCCGACTTAACCGCTATATATTAAAGGATTCCACTTCTGCAGCAAATAATCCTTACCATGCTACATTATAAGAAAACTGCACTGTCATTTAGTAAAATATATGTAGGAAAACTGCTGCCAAAAGATGCATACTCTAAAGCCATCATCTCATTTTAAGGTTATTCTAAACTTGCTCTTCAAAGGAAATTCACTTAAAATAAATAATATGCAAAGAAATAGTAACTTTTCAATTCTCAGCATTGTAGTTAGTGTTGATACACAGAAGCAAACTTCCAAAGTGGATCGCTTCTACATTAGGATAACAGACTAATTTCATGAGTTTGTCTGAAAGAGCCAGGAGAATTACAAACTCCTCTGAATGGCCATTTTTGATCAAATGCATGTTAAACACTACTTGTGTATATGGCATCTGTCTATATTTGTATTTCTGTAGAAATCTGATAGTAAACTCAATCAGTACTTTCAGCTGCACCTATTGGATGGACAAGAGCTGCTGTCAAAATTGTACCTGCTCTTCAATGCATAATGTTGCTGCTTAATAAAGGCTATGTCAATCTTTGGCTTCACCAACTCAAGTATTGCTCAAGAAGAATTTAAATCAAAACTTAAGACATAACACATATAATATGCATCTGCTGATATTAAAAAAAATCAACTCATCAAATCATACAGCACAAAGAGGCCAGTCAGCCCATTGTGCCCGAGCTGGCTCTCTGAAGGAGCTCTCCAATTACTCCCATTCCCTGTTCTTTCCCTGTAGCCCTGCAAATGCTAAAAATCTGAAATAAAAGCTGAACTGCAAGAAATACACAGAAGAACCATCAGCCATATTGATGTTCTAAGTTTAGACTCTCCCAAACAAATCTGCAGAAAGTTTACACCTGAAGCATTAGCTCACCTTTCTCTTCATAAATGCCAATGAACCTGTGTATTTCATAGAGACAGATACAGCACTGAAACAGGCCCTTCGGCCCACCGAGTCTGTGCCAACCATCAACCATACATTTATAATAATCCTACATTAATCCCATATTCCCTACCACATCCCCACAATTCTCCACCACCTACCTACACTAGGGGCAATTTACAATGGCCAATTTACCTATCAACCTGCAAGTCTTTGGCTCTGGGTGGAAACCCACGCAGACACAGGGAGAACTTGCAAACTCCACACAGGCAGTACCCAGAACCGAACCCGGGTCGCTGGAGCTGTGAGGCTGCGGTGCTAACCACTGCGTCTTTTTTTGTTTCACTTTCCATTTATAACTTTGCCATTTTTTTTTTCTTTATATAGGTTAATTTTAGATTTTTACAACAACTTGCAAGTAAGTTTTTTTTTCTTGTTTATCCACAAAATATTACCATAAGTGTTTCTTAAGAAGAATCTATACTGTTACAAGATCTCTGGAGCCGTAATTAGAGAGAACTAATTGAAGCCATGTTTTGACACTCTTACCAAATTCACGGATGCAATGTGACACATTCTCAACACTGTTACTCCATAACCATGGAGACAGTGAAAGCATTAAACTAATAAACCTCATTTGCATTCCCATCATGCAATTATGACTGAGCTAAATACTATCTCAAGCACTGCCATTTCACACAAAGTTTCTAATCTAAAGAAGATATGAACAATGAAATTTATCTGACTCAGGAAATTCAGATAACTGGTATAAATCTAGGTTTCGCAAATGAACAAAAAATACCGTGCACTGATTTCCATAATCTTTTCACATTTAAAATCATACTTGCATTTAAATAAAAAGGAGACAAGAACCAGTGACACTAGAAAATTAAATACTATAGTGTTAATGCATTCTGAAAAAAACAAAGCAGGCTAGATCTGTCAATTGGATATTCAGGTTAAACTTAACTATGTTAATATTCGATGAGCTGCATACATGATTTCATCAGTACCTTGCCAGTACTGAGAACAAGGTAACTTATCCTGCACTAGCGGGACCCTATTTCAATCTACAAATTTGTATAAAAACGAGATCTGGTTGCATCAATAGCAGATCACTTCAATTTTGAAAGTTCTAGGCTTCAACTTGAAGAATAAAACAGATTTAGCAGCCAGTGAATCCAACTTCCAGAAATCAAAAGCAAAGTCCAGGAATTACTGGATTAAAAAAGGTAAATAAATACTTAATTTTTTAAGAAAACAAAAGTACTGAATTATAAATTTAACATTTTTTAAAAAAAAAAGAATGAGCTAGAGAAGAATGGAAGGGTCAAACAAAAAGGTTTCCGTTTTAAAATGGTTCTGAAGCAGTTTAATTTAGCTATAGCATTGGAATAATAGCAAATCTTCAAGAAATTTCATTCTTTGCAGGCATATAGCTTAATGCGTAGTGGGTGTCAGCTTTGGCTCAGTGATAGCATTACCACTTGAGTTAAAAGTTTGTGGGTTCAAGACTGGAATACAATCTAGCTGGCCTTTTTCTACAGTGCACTGTCAGATGCCATCTTTCGGATCAGATGTTAGACTGAGGCTTCAGCTGCCCTCTTAGGTGGATGTAAAACACAGTGACTGTGACTATATTTCAAAGCAATTCATGGTCTGCAAGGCGCTTTAGGACTTCCTAAGGTTGTGAAAGACGCTATGCAAATGTCAGTCTTCCTCTTTATCTAGCCGATGTGGCCATTATTCATGTGTAAACCTATACGGCAAGTGTCTGCGGGTCAGCTGTTTTCTTCATAATGTTCACAAATGGACACTTCCAGCAGGGGTTTCTGGATAGAAATCAGAAGCAGGAATTCTGGTCAATTTCATCTTCTCCGAAACTCTGAAGCCAATTATAGAGCCCCTACCACCACCCCAGTTGATATCAGCTAACTCAATACAGATCAGGGATCAAACCTGGGAACTTCCATATCTGTACTGTTCAGGTCCTCAATGGAAAACTTTAGAGAGCTAAAAGGTGATGGACAGGTGCAAAAAGCAATCAAAAAGGCCAAGGAGGCTGGAATACAAAGGGAAGAAAGTTATGCTTCAGTTGTACAGAGCCCTGGCTAGACTCCATCTGGAGTACTGCATTCAGTTATAGTCAGAGTTATACAGCACAGAAACAGGCCCTTTGGCCCATCGTGTCTGTGCTGGCCATCAAGCACCCAACTATTCTAATCCCATATTCCTGCACTTAGCCCGCAGCCTTGTATGCTATGGCATTTCAAGTGCTCATCTAAATATTTATTAAATGTTAAGGGTTCCTGCCTCCACCACCTCTTCAGACAGTGTATTCCAGATTCCAACCACCCACTGAGTGAAACATTTTTTCCTCAAACCTCCTACCCCTTACCCTAAATCTATGACCCCTGGTGTTTGACCCCTCTGCTAAGGGAAAAAGTTTCTTCCTATCTTACCTATCAATGCCCCTCATAATCTTGTACACCTCAATCTTGTCCCCCCTCATCCTTCTCTGTTCCAAGGAAAACAACCCTAGCCTTTTCAGTCTCTCTTCATAGCTGAAATGCTCCAGCCCAGGCAACATCCTGGTCAATCTCCTCTGCACCCTCTCCAGTGCAATCACATCCTTCCTATAGTGTGGTGACCAGAACTGTACAGAGTACTCTAGCTGTGGCCAAGTTAGCATTTTTACAGCTCCTTCATAACCTCCCTGCTCTTATATTCTATGCCTCGGCTACGAAAGGCAAATATCCCACATGCCTTCCTAACCAACTTATCGACCTGTGCTGCAGCCTTCAGTGATCTATGGACAAGTACACCAAGGTCCCTCTGTACTTCCTAGGGTCCTACCATCCATTGTATATTCCATTGCCTTGTTAGTCCTCCCAAAATGCATTACCTTACACTTTTCAGGATTAAATTCCATTTGTCACTGCTCCGCCCATCTTACCAGCCCATCTATATCTCCCTGTAATCTAAGGATTTCCTCCTCACTATTTACAACACCACCAATTCTCGTGTCATCTGCGAACTTAGTGATCATACGTCCTATACTCACGTCTAAATCATTAATGTACACTACAAACAGCAAGGGTCCCAGCACCGATCCCTGTGGTACATCACTGGTCACAGGCTTCCAATCGCAAAAACAGCCCTCGACCATTACCCTCTGCCTCCTGCCACTAAGCCAATTTTGGATCCAATTTGCCAAATTGCTCTGGATCCCATGGGCTCTTACCGTCTTAACCAATCTCACATGCGGGACCTTATCAAAAACCTTACTGAAATCCATGTATACTACATCTATTGCTTTACCCTCATCTACACATCTAGTCACCTCCTCGAAAAGTTCAATCATGTTAGTTAAACACTATTTCCCCCTGACAAAGCCATGCTGACAATCCTTGATTAATCCCTGCCTCTACAAGTGGAGATTAATCCTGCCCCTCAGAATTTTTTCCAATATCTTCCCAACCACTGATGTTAGACTCACCAGCCTGTAATTACCTAGTTTATCCCTGCTTCCTTTCTTGAATAATGGTACCACATTCGCTGTCCTCCAGTCCTCTGGTACCTCTCCTGTGGCCAGAGAGGATTTGAAAATTTGTGTCAAAGCCCCTGCTATCTCCTCCCTTGCCTCACATAACAGCCTGGGATACATCTCATCTGGGCCTGGGGATTTATCCACTTTTAAGCCCACTAAAACCACTAATACTTCCTCCCTTTCAAAGCTAATATGTCCAAATACATCACCATCCCCCTCCCTGATCTCTACACCTACATCGTCCTTCTCCATAGCGAACACCGATGAAAAGTAATCATTTAGAACCTCACCTATGTCCTGCAGCTGCACACAAAGGTTGCCACGTTGGTCCCTAATGGGCCCTACTCTTTCCCTGGTTATCTTCTTACCCGTAATATACTTAAAAAAGCACCTTAGGATTTTCGTTTATCTTGCCAGCCAGTGTTTTTTCATGTCCCCTCTTCGTTCTCCTAATTACTTTTTTTAAGTGCCACCCTACACTTTCTATACTCCTCTAGTGCCTCCGCTGTTTTCAGCGGTTGGGATCTGCTGTAAGACTCCTTTTTTCCCCCCAATCCAAACCTCTATATCCCTCGACATCCAGGGTTCCCTGGGCCTGTTAGTCCTACCCTTCACCTTAACGGGTACATGTTGGCTCTGAACTCTCACTATTTCCTCTTTGAATGACTCCCACTCATGTGATGTAGACTTTCCTACAAGTAGCTGCTCCCAGTCCAGTTTGGCCAGATTCTGTTTTATCATACTGAAATCGGCCTTCCTCCAATTCAGTACCTTTATTTCTGGTCCATCTTTGTCCTTTTCCATAACTATTTTAAATCTTACAGAGTAGTGGTCACTATCCCCGAAATACTTCCCCACTGACACTTCTACCACTTAACCGGCTTCGTTCCCTAGGATTAGGTCCAGTACTGCCCCTTCTCTTGTAGGACTTTCTACATACTGGCTGAAAGAGCTCACCTGTATGCATTTTAAGAATTCCGCCCCCTTTAAGCCTTTTGCACTAAGACTACCCCAGTTAATATTGGGGAAGTTGAAATCCCCTACTATTATTACACTATTATTTTTACACGTCTCTGAGATTTGCCTACATATCTGCTCCTCTATCTCTTCCTGACTTTTTGGAGGCTTGTAGTACACACCCTGCCAATAGATTACCCCCTTTTTGTTTTTAAGTTCTACCCAAATGGCCTAATTTGAGGAACCTTCTGGTGTACTTGTCCATAGATCACTGAAGGCAGCAGCACAGGTAGATAAGTTGGTTAGGAAGACATGTGGGATACTTGCCTTTATTAGCCGAGGCATAGAATATAACAGCAGGGAGATTACGATGGAGCTATATAAAACGCTAGTTTGGCCACAGCCGGAGTACAGTGTACAGTTCTGGGCACCACACCATAGGAAGGATGTGATTGCACTGGAGAGGGTGCAGAGGAGATTGACCAGGATGTTGCCTGGGCTGGAGCATTTCAGCTATGAAGAGAGACTGAAAAGGCTAGGGTTGTTTTCCTTAGAACAGAGAAGGATGAGGGGGGACATGATTGAGGTATACAAAATTATGAGGGGCATTGATAGGTTAGATAGGAAGAGACTGTTTCCCTTAGCAGAGGGGTCAATAATCAGGGGGCATAGATTTAAGGCATGGGGCAGGAGGTTTAGAGGGCATTTGAGGAAAAAAATTTCACCCAGCAGGTGGTTGGAATCTGGAATACACTGCCTGAAGTGGTGGCAGAGGCAGGAACCCTCACAACATTTAAGAAATATTTAGATGAGCACTTGAAACGCCATAGCATACAAGGCTAGAGGCCAAGTGCTGGAAAATGGGACTAGAATAGTTGGGTGCTTGATGGCCAGCACAGACACAATGGGCCGAAGGGGCCTATTTCTGTGCTGTATGACTCTATGATATCATCGTCCTTACTGCAGTAATTGACTCCTTGATCAACAGTGCAATGCCACCTCCTCTTATCCCCTCCCCTGACGCGCCTGAAGATTCGATACCCTGGAATATTGAGCTGCTAGTCCTGTCCCTCCCTCAACCATGTCTCTGTGATAGCAATATCATAATCCCATGTGCTAATCAACGCTCTCAATTAGACTCCTTGCATTGAAATAGATGCAATCCAACCTTGCATTTTTCACTTGTGCCTTACCAGGTCTATATTTGCACTGCCTTCCAGACAGACTCACTTTCTGTTCTATATTACCCCTTACTGTATCTCCACTCAGTATCCTGTCCCCCTGCCAAATTAGTTTAAACCCCCCACAACAGCACTAGCAAAGTAGTGCAGTGGTTAGCACCGCAGCCTCACAGCTCCAGCGACCAGGGTTCAATTCTGGGTACTGCCTGTACCGGAGTTTGCAAGTTCTCCCTGTGACTGTGTGGGTTTTCACCGGGTGCTCCGGTTTCCTCCCACAGCCAAAGACTTGCAGATTGATAGATAAATTGGCCATTATAAATTGCCCCTAGTATAGGTAGGTGGTAGGGGAATTGTGGGGAAGTGGTAGGAATAAGGGATTAATGTAGGATTAGTATAAATGGGTGGTTGATGGTCGGCACAGACTCAGTGGGCCGAAGGGCCTGTTTCAGTGCTGTATCTCTAAAAAAAAAACCCTCCCAGCAAGGATGCTTGTCCCATTCCGGTTCAGGTGCAACCCGTCCAACTTGCACAGGTTCCACCTTTGCCAGAAACATACCCAGTGATCCAGGAAACTAAAGCCCTCCCTCCAGCGCCATCTCCTCAGCCTCGCATTCATTCTTTTCCACATCCTCCTATTTCTAAACTCACTAGCACATGGCACTGGGAGTAATCCAGAGGTTACAACCTTCGAGGTCCTGCTTTTTAACCTGCTACCCAGCACCCGAAATTCTTGTTGCAGGACCTAATCCCTTTTTCTACCTATGTCATTGGTACCAATATGTACCACAACCTCTGGCTGCTCACCCTCCCCCTTCAGAATGCTCTTCCACTCCTTTTTCTCCCTTGCTGTGCAGCAGAGCCATCCTTGGTGCCATGGACCTGGCTGTTGCTGCTTTCCCCTGAGAGGCCATCCCCGCACCCCCCCAACAGTAGCCAAAGCAGTATATCTGTTTGAGAGGGGGATGGCCACAGGGGACTCCTGCACTACCTGCCTGTGCCTACTACTCCGCCTGGTGGTCACCCATCCCTTTTCTGCCCTGTGCTGCCATTACCTGCGGTGTGACCACCTCTCTAAATGTGCTATCCACGACATCCTCAGCATCACGGATGCTCCACAGTGAAACCACCCGCAGCTCTAGCTCCGTAATACGGGTAGTCAGTAGCTGCAGATGGATACACTTCCTGCACACATGGTTGTCAGGGACATTGGAAGTATCCCTGATTTCCCACATAGCGCAGGAGGAGCATACCACAGGTGCGAGCTCTCCTGCCATGACTTCCCTTTAAATTAATTAGTTACTCCCTTTAAAAAATACTCAATACACTAGGGGCCTTGTTCTACTCCAAACACTACCCAGTGCAATCTAAAGTCCTTAATAAATTACACTAATTCTGGGAACCTCACTTCAACAAGAATATATATTGGAGGTGGTGTAGCAGATTCACCAGAATGATAAAAAGTTAACTTTTGATGGCAGTTTGCATAAACTTGGCTTGTACTCTCGAGTATAGAAAGCTGAGGGATTATCTAATTGAGGCATTCAATATGTTAGAAGAATTCAATAGGGTAGAAAGAAGGAGTAACTGTTTTCTCTGGCAGGGAATCTGAACAAGGCAGTTTAATCTTAAAATTAGAGCCAGACCCTACAGGAGTGAAATCAATAACACTTCTTCAAAGGATAACAGAAATCTGGAACTATTTCCTCCAAAAGGCTGCGGATGGTGTATCAATTGAAAATTTCAAGACGGAGATTGATAGGATTTGTTAGGATGGTTATCAAAGGATATGGATCAAAGGCAGGTAACTGCAGTAGGGGTACAGATCAGCCTTGATTTAACTGAATGGTGGAACAGGTTTAAGGGGCTCAATGGCCTACCCCTGTTCCTATGTGCAATTAAGTATCCAAACCAAATCCCAGATCTCAAGGAAAAAGCACAACATTCCAGGAAATATAAAAATACAGTATTATTTGCACAAGACCAAACTCAAACAGAACCATGTGTATAGCTATAAAAGTTCAACACATAAGTGCCTGACCACTGCCAGGAACATTAAAATGATCTTCAGCAGAAACACCACACATCAAACTGAAATCATTCAACTCTCAATATGAATACAAAAAAAACTACCTTTAATCAATGCTATTACAATTTTCATCAAACAGCTCCTTGTAGGTTATTCAACATAATTTACCTTCTAACTCGATTTTGTAGCATTCAACCAACAGCCCATAGATGATTTTGCTTGTTAAACCTCTACTGCAACTGCAATGTATAAATAAGCCAGGGTCAATGGCTCCGGTGAGCACATACCTCACTAAAACAGGTGATGTCCACCAGTATTTGCCACGTAAAGAACAGTGAAGAGGCTTCATTTATTGTCCATCCCTAATTGCACTGATAGTGGAGATGGGCCTTCTTCTTGAACTGCTGGTTTAGATAACTGAGTGGCTTGCTAGCCCACTTCAGAGGGCATTAAGAGATAAGCATTAAGTACGTCAGGTGGTAGATTCCTGTCCATTAGTTGTGTTTATTAACATTTTGACAGCTTTTATGGTCATTTTTCTGGAGTTTTCCCACAAATTATCAGATTGATTCAATTCAATTTCACAGCTTACCACAGTGGGATTTAAAGCTCACAACCTCTCGCTTGTTCATTCAATACCATAAGCAAGACTATCGTATCAAACAATTATCAGTCTTACTGCTGCAGTGGCCATTTTTCCTAGCTTCTAATGGGGCTAAACATCTTCTCCAGCCATTAGCTGCAAACTAAAAACAACCATATAGGTCTTGTTAAAAGTGTTGTACGTCATGTGGAATCTGTTCAATGTCATAAATGGGGTGGTTCCTACAGCACTCAGACATAGTTTTTCGGCCGAAACGTCGGGGGCGAACCCGCCTCCGCTGGGCCTGGGGAGCCAGGCCAGGATTTTCCGCTCCCCAGGCCCTTAATTGGTCTTGGATGGGACTTCCTGCCTCAAGGGCATGGAAGTCCCGCCTAATGGAGCTGCCAGCCAATCAGCGGGCCGGCAGCTCTTAGTCACAGAAGCATCACCGGGAGCGGTGGCCACTGCTGGGACTACACCCAGCCATCACAAGCAAGGTGAAAGACGGCCCCCGAAGACAGGTACGTTTTTAGGGCCTTGACGGGGACAATCGGATGGACCCCGGTGAGGCAAGGTGGTGGGGGGGGAACAGTTAGGAGGCCGGGGGCTGGTGAGTGTTGTGTGTTGAGGGCAGTTGGGGCTTTGGGGACCCACCTCCACGGAGCACAAGGTGCCTGGTCAGGAGGGAACGCCCCCAGCCTGCAAGAAGGCCGCCTGGTAAAACCTGGAGGCTTTTGCCGTCTGGCCGCTAAGGGCAAAATACCCGCGGCAGCGGGAATAGGCCTTTAAGTGCCAGTTAATTGGCTACTTAAGGGCCTGGATTGGCCTAGGGCTGGCAGACTGTTACTCACCACTGCCGCCACTCGTAAAATTGCAGCAGCTTGCGAATGCCACCATCCCCCATCTCCCCTGACTCCATTTTACGCGCCCCGCCACCAGCCCGCTCATTTGAGGGCTGTAAGATTCCGGCCTACGTATCAGAGCAATGGCAATATAAACATGCCATAAAATATGGACAACTCAGCAGTCTGCCAACATTTACAAAACTTTTTTTGTGTCACAATTCCACCTCACTTAATTACTAGAACAATTACTGACAATTTCTAAGCAGGCCATACATATCATTTGCAATCATCTTTGAAGGAAAATATATTCTCCTGGATTGTCAATAGCCCAGAGTGAGAATAAAGCTATCCACACACAAACAGCATTTGAGTTTTCTGCTTTCAACCTGCTGTATAGAGGCAATCTTGCAATAGGCATGTTGTATACAATCTCCTGTTCAGTGGCATCATGAAGTTCCTCTCCAGCGACATCATCAAAAAGAACAAGAAGCTGTAGGCAGCATTCATGTCACTGGAGACAACTTCATGTAGTCACTGACAAGGAGATTTTATACTGTAAGTTTATTCCCAGACTGCCACTGACCCACAGTTTGAAAGCATAAAACACAAGGGCAGAGCTAAGACACACTAGTAAGTGGCAATCAGAACAATGCAGGAATTCAGCAAAATGCATTTTCTCTTTAGCCCTGCACTACTGGAAGCTTTCAAAATATAACTTAAAAGCTTTATTTGATCCAGGATATTTTGAGTATCTAAATGAAAGCCACTTATCTAAAGCCGATAGTGCATTTTTCTACCGCTAGTAGTGGCAAAAAGAATCCACCTAAATGGCTGAAGAGCAGCAGCAATCTCCACAGAGACTGATTTGTGGATGTTCTGAAATAAAACATTTTCAATACCATGTATAAGAGACAAAAAGTACTTCTGAAATACTTCTGCTTTATTACACGGAACATATTACTGAAACACTTGCATTTAACTTTCAGACTTTAAAGATTACGAAACTATCACTGAATGCTGAATATGAACAGCCTTTTATCTTTGGAGGACTGCACATTGGGAGCACCATTAATATACCTCTTTTGAATAGTATTTTGAATAATAATTTTAAAGCAACTCACCAGAGCACTCTACAGATAGACCAACTGTGCCAAAATCAGTCAAACCCAGACACCATCCACAGAGGAGGGCATCGTCTAGCCTATAGCATACCCGTAAGAATGAATGTGGCAAAAATAGACAACAGTGCAACCCTAAACAGGAAGCGACTGGTTTCTTTTTGCACCTGTGTTTTAAATCAAATTTGCAGTTTAGTAAAAGACTTAAGTGTGATTTTGCAGGCTTTATTTACTCTTTAAAACATTCACCAAAACAATTTAAGACAGAATACAGAGTAGGTCAACAAAATCATGCTGTGTAACCAATAATGATGTAACAGTCAAGATTTTTCTTCTAACCAAAGTTGCATATAAAATTGATGAGTTTTAGTTATTTGCATTTATACAAGTTCGGTCAAGCAATGCTTACATCAGATTTGCACACAGGTGGATTTGAACAGTCACTGTCTGGAGGTACTGATGGATGCTTTAAGGACTAATAGAATTTCTACATAAAAGTTTTTAAGTAATGAGATCAGATTACAGTTTTATAGCCAAAAGCAGCAAAATTAAAATTTTTTTGCATGTTGCCTCACATTCTCAGATATTATGGACTACATCTATTAAAGGATGAAGTAATGTAAGCGGAAAAAACTTGCATTTATGTAGCAATTTTACATCAACATTTCCCAAAGCATTTCACAGCCAATTAATTACTTTTGAAGTGTAGTCACTGCATTGTCGGCAAATGTATATATAGCAAGCTCCCACAACAATGAGATGAATGACCAGCATTGGCTGACGGAGCAATGTAGGACATTGTATTGTAGAATCTTTTGCATCCACCTGAACAAGCAGACAAAGCTTCACCTTAAACATCTCATCCAAAAGACAACTCTTCCAATAATGCAGCACTCCCTCGATATAGTACTGAAGCATTAATCTAGCTATTGTGCTCAAGACCTGCAGTAGGGCTTGAATTCTCAATTTTCTGTTTCAGAGATGGGAGCTGCTACCAATGAATTAAGTGGACATTTAACAAAGGATTAATGAACATGTAACTTTTATATTGTAAGGCAGGTGTTTGAGAAACAGGACACATCTATAATTAGGACAAATATTGCAAAACCTCTGGGTGCTAACAGTATAGAGAAATTGATCAGAACAAACTAAAGATTTCCAATCACTGAAAGCAATTCTATTTATTTAGTTTAACCAATGGAAGGGAACGTTGTGTTTATACTCATTCTTAAAGGGGACAGAAATCAACACAACAATGTAACGTGGGAGAGGCTTGCACAGATAGGAGAACGTTTGGTGTTCTGTAAAACATAGGGACATGAAGGAAAGTAGTAACTTTATATAAAAAAAGTACTAATACAGAAATGTTAGTGAGAATGTATCAAATAAGGTCAAAGCAAAATTTGCAAGTTTAAACAAATTTCATTATACATACAAAACAGAAAAGTTATTGTATGAAAGAGCTTCAATGAGTCAAATTATCCATTCAAAATCCTCACTATTCTTACATTTTGAGGATAAACTTGCACTAAATTGGAAGTGGTAATATAAATAGTGAATCCCCAATAGCCATGAAACAAATCACACCTGTGCAAGTCACTCTATACTTGTTTAGGAGGGAGAGCTAGGAAGGCATGGGATCTCAGAAGATTCCAGACAACATGATCGATCAATGTCTCCACACAATGACAATGCATATGTGTAAAATAGCGACAAATGTTTAAGTGTGTTTATTTAATCAACATAGCATTTGCTCTCTTCACAGAGAATGTCTTTTTCGAGCCAAACTTGAAGATTTCTCACCAAAATATCAAACCTCACTGTCTCCATTGAAGCAGATACCTTTGCAAATGCATGTATTACGGAAAAAGCAGCAAATGATCTTAAGAATGAGGAACAGCTGAGTCACCAAGCACTGGTGAGGAAGGGATAGCACCAGTAGTGTTGAGGACAGTCTAGCTAGTATGGACAGAGGCACAGAAACCCGACTGACCCCGAGATGGGGCTATAGAATTTAAGTTTGCTTTCCAATGGAAGCTGGCAAAGCATGAATATCAAATAGTCACATTCCTCCTTGATAGTTTTTCTACTTGCTCGAGGCATGGGAAAAGTTGGCAAGACCATATTTATTGCCCAAATTTCGATGTCCCAAGGGGCCTTCTGTAGTGCCTGTGCTGGTAATACTCCTATGACTGGGCTAGGTAGGGAATTTTACTATGTTTACACAGCATTGATAATGGAACGCTGGTCTACGACCAAGTCAGGATCGCATGCAACTTCAAAAGAAACATGGAAGAGATGCAAATCCTCTGATCTTGCTGTGGAGCTATGTTGTTGAAATAAGCTTGTAACTACATCAGAGTGTGGTCTGGGTGCTGCGGCAGGAGGAATCCATCATCCAGATGTACACTGCCAGGTCCCACGTTACAAAGCAAATCAGAACCTTCAGAAGATGAAAAGGGAAAAAACTGGCAGAAATAGAAGTAAAAAAAACTTTTTTAAAAAAAGGACTTGAAAAAAAATCACAAGATGGAAAGAATCATAAGGTGGCCATTGTTTACAAGTTCCAAAACACAAAAAAAAACTTTTTGCTATTCCCCTTTTGACCATCAATATTCAGTCAGTTAAATTTACTCAACAGCAAAACTTTAGTCACCTCAGCTGTCAAGTGCCCTGTTCAATATTTATACCTCAATCAACATCACTAAAACAGATTATCTGGTCATCATTATACTGCTGTTTGTGGAAGCTTGCTGTGCACAAATTAGCTGTTACATTCTCACAGCGACACTTCAAAAATACTTCACTGGCTATAAAGCGCTTTGGGATGTACTGAGGTCATAAAAGGCACTAGAAAATGCAAGTTCTTCCTTTTAAATATTCTAATCAAGAAACCAAGCATTTGGTAATCCCACCGAATGTTAACTGTATATTAACTGGGTTTGATTATATGCAGTTGGTGGGCTTTAACTGGGGATTCACTTCTGCTACTTTAAATAGTAACAGAGACTGAAACTGTCATTCTTGGATTAGGAGGTGCATCTATGTAGATAAATGTTAATAAAAATGTGCAAACAAAAATAAACTGCTGTTAAAAATGCTCTGGCTGCCAAAGCACTGGCTCTTGTAAAGACAGTGGATATGGGATTCTATTTGATAAACAGTTTAAGTGAGATTGTGTACAATGGACATACTGAAGGTAGTATATTCACTGAATGTTATGTAGATAATCGTTCATTGTGGGATAATGTACACTACAAAAAGCGAGTGAGAAAAGGCTATGGATTGGTCTTGCAAGCTTGAAACAAATGCTGGAGAGAAAGGATATTTCTAAAATTAAATTGCAAGTCATCAACTGTCGGATTGATTTACAAAAGGGAATGCACGTACAAAGAAATTGTTACGCGTCCCAGAGGTCATCGAGTTATACAGCATAGAAACAGGCCCTTCGGCCCACCGTGTCTGTGCCGGCCATCAAGCAGCTAACTATTCTAATCCCATTTTCCAGGTGGAATGTTTCACAATGTGATGCTTTGCACATAATATGGGGGTCTTTGATTTAATTTGTTTTGAAATTTTGGTTGTACATATAATCTCTAATTTGTATTGAGAGGGGTGGGGGAATCTATTAATTGTGTTTAATTATATGCAGGTGGGAGACATTAACTGGGGATTCACTTGTGCTTTTTTTTTATTAATTCATGGGATGTGGGCATCGCTGGCTAGGACAGCATTTATTACCCATCCCTAATTGGGAATGGTGGTGGTGAACTGTCTTCTTGAACCTCTGCAGTCCATGTGGGGTAGGCACACCCACAGTGCTGTTAGGAAGGGTGTTCCAGGATTTTGATCCAGCAACAGTGAAGGAACTGCGATAGAGTTATATAAATAGGAACAGAGACTGAAACTGTGGTTGTTGGGTTAGGAGGTACATGTTCGTAATGTGCATCTCCGAAAATAAAAGCTTATAACAGTGTGTAATGATTGGCTTCGGTTCTATCCTTCGCCACCTGGCTTTCTGGAGTATAACACTGGATACAGAATTAAAAATGTTAACACTGTTTACATAAACAGCTCAAAACAAGAACTAAAGAAATGTCTGTTGCACACTTACCTGGGATTTCATCAACAGCTGCTAATCCCATTTTAAAGCAATAAAATGTGTCTGTTGACTTTCTCTGTCGGACTGAGTTCCTGTTACAGGATACAAGATCATCACAATAGGAAGTTCCAGCTAGTGATCTATCCCACTCAGTAGCGAAGGTTGAGATCTGGGCCAAGTCAGACTGGGTGTTCTTTTTATACATAAAAAAACTTTGGCCAAGTAAATAGATTTCAAAACTGTAAGAAGCTCCCAGACTAGTGCAGTGATAAAAATAAAAAAAACACTTCCAAGCATGATGCTGTCTAAAAATGCTTAATTTTTTTTAATATAATGAAATGTCTTGATTAATTTAGTTTGCAACTGTCAAACTTATCCAGACAACTGGATTTCTACTTCTCTATATTTGGTTGGCTAGTTAAGGGCGGCACAGTGGCGCAGTGGTTAGCACTGCAGCCTCACAGCTGCAGGGACCCGGGTTCGATTCTGGGTACTGCCTGTGTGGAGTTTGCAAGTTCTCCCTGTGTCTGCGTGGGTTTTCTCCGGGTGCTCCGGTTTCCTCCCACAAGCCAAAAGACTTGCAGGTTGGTAGGTAAATTGGCCATTATAAATTGTCATTAGTATAGGTAGGTGGTAGGGAAATATAGGGACAGGTGGGGATGTTTGGTAGGAATATAGGATTAGTATAAATGGGTGGTTGATGGTCGGCACAGACTCGGTGGGCCGAAGGGCCTGTTTCAGTGCTGTATCTCTAATCTAATCTAAAGATCTACATATCTAATTAGAAGAAACATTACAGAAACCTGCTGCTTGGTTACTGTACACTGGTCATGAAGTTCAAAAGCTGAATCTCAAAGTATAGGAATTAAAACAAATATGAACTGAACATGTTTGTTTGTACCTATCCTGAATTTTATTTGAAGAAAAATAATGTTTTATGAAAATTCTTTTGTAGTCCAGAAAGAGTAACCTTTCTAAATTCTTTAATATTTGATCAGAAAACAGCATAGATGAATTACAAAATGATTATGCTCAAAAAGAAAAGTCCCTAAGTTCTTTGAAGTTTGTGCGTTGGGGGAATGAGGGAAGGGGAAGAGGAACGCATCAGGCATGCTACAACTGGAATTTCAGATCTATAGCTTTTAGAATACTAAGGGGGTGATCTCTTGCACTAGATACATACAGATAGTACAAAATACTATTGATGGAGATGGTGAAATTTTGCAGTTTCTAATTTTTTTTTCAACATTAATGCACCACAGCCACAAACCTTTATCAGTTATTGCCTTTTTCACTGCACGTTGTTTGAAGGATAAAAAGACAACTTTGATTAGTGATGACAAATTTGTGCGATAAACAAGCTTTGACTGCCTTAACTATTTGCATTCCCCAAACATCGCCAGTCAGTGGCGTTAGATACAGAAACCTGTCAAGTCCTGTTTTGCTTCATAGTCGTACATTATTACTGATATAATCAAGGAATCTTACCACCACATTAACTATCATTTTGAAATGTAAAAGAATTGTCAAAAATGGCAGAATTCAGAACAAAGAAGCTGCAGGCATCCGCAATCAGAATTTGGATTCGAAGCCAAGAAAGGCCCGTCATCTAAAAACGACAAAACTGTTAGTAAATACCATCTTTGTTTAGAAATAGAAGCAAGGCCAAGTCTTTGCAAACCCATTAACTTTTCTTTATTGTTGTATGTACTCCACCTCCATTTGAGAATCAATATGTGCATGAATTTATGCCAGAAATCAAAATTACAAAAGCTAAAATAACATGTTCAGTCCAACATCTTCAAAAACAGAGTTTTGCAAAATGAAAAATAAATTGCATTTTATAACCACGTTTCTTCCACCGACAGAAAAGTTTTCAACAAGCTAACTATTTGGAGCCACAACACATTTTGTGCTCCAATATATTGCCATGGATTGGAGGAATGCAGGCTGAGGTATCCGCAAGTTAATTCAATGGAACTTACGAACATACAAATTAGGAGCAGAAGGAGGCCATTCAGCACCTCCAGTCTGCTCCACCATTCAATAAGATCATGGCTGATCTGTTTGTGTCTCGAATTTCACACTCCCATCTACCCCCGATAACCTATGATTCCCTTGCCCAAGAACCTCAGCTGAATCAGAAGTTAATTGATATTATCAATGATCCTCTGAGCAGTCAACTCAACAGGAACACTGGTCTGGGAGCAGATTACCTATCTGTCCCTTCAGATTAAAGGCCTGCTACCCGACCCGAACCCGACAGGACCCGACGACATGTGTCGGGTTTGGGTCGGGTCGGGCCGCTCTTCTGGGTCCGGCTTTCGGGCTCGGGTCGGGCCGGGCCGGGTCGGACACACACAGTACTCCACAGACTGAGTCTGCGCACTGAGTGTCTCTATGACATCATCGCGCTCATGCTGCAGCAGTGCAGCTTCCTTCCATTTCATCCATCCAAAAGTGGTAAGTACAGTGAGCACACTATGGTTGGGCTCGGGTCCGGTGTGGTTCGGTTGGGTTCGGGTCGGGTTTTCTTATCCAGACCCGAGCAGGCCTTTACCTCGGATTATGAGCTTTGTTTAGTAGGGCAAAAATTCTCAATTTTCCATCAAATAAAAAAATGCTACAATTGATGAATATGCAACAATTTGTTTGCTTAGATATTCAATTCTGGAAAAAAAAATTTTGCTTGACTTTTCCAAGTAGAAGAAGCAGACTGATCACTTTAAAAGCAGAGATAGATGGTGCGGTGATGCATTTGGTTGATGCTTGACAGCACTGAGACAAAGTAACAAGATGTGGGTTCATACCCCACGCAAGGTCTCAATGTTAAGCAGATCATCAATTGATGTGTTCAAACCCATCTCCAATTGGCACGGGGAGCGGGGGAAATATAACAGGTCTGGACATGCAGATTTCCAACAAGCCAACTCAGCAGTAACACTCCAAGAAGCTGAGCGGAAAGTGCATGACATAATAGTTACTGTGGGCTTAATATCTCCACTCAAAGTGGAATTCACATTGTAGATATGGCTAGAAATTGCACTGAAAGGCCAACCAGGTCAAAAGACAATGCAGCTGGTATGTCGCTGTCGTGACATTATTTGGCTTTGATATGTTAACACCTTCATAATTGCAAACCTATTGCTGTTAAACTCACCAAAAGCACATGTTGAAAATCAAACAAAAACAGAAACTGCCGGAGTCATTGAAAAGGTCAGTCAACAAGTGTGAAGAGAACAATCAGGTAGTGTTTCAGGTATAGATCCTTCCTTAGTTTTGGCAAAGGGTTTACACCTCAAATCCTACTCATCTGTTCTCTCAGAGAAGTTGAATGACCTGGTGGCATTTGCAACACTTTCTATCCTACTTCCTGATAACATTTGCATAGTCATCAATCTATTGTCAGTTGACTATTGTCAGTTTGTCACCTTGACTAGCCAGAGACAGACTTGAGGGGAGGAGGTCCTAATGCTTTCAGGTCCACCTGGCAGACAGCTGACTAGCTAGAAGCTACATCACTATTCTAAGCTCCTTGTGATAGAGAGGAATACCTAATTTTTTTTGTGGGGGTTATCTGAAACCTCAAGTATAAGTTTAGATTTCCAGATTACTATGAACAGCACTAGTGAAATAATACCCCTTTATTAATTTTTTTTGCACATCATAGGGGAATCAGGTGGAAAGTTTCCATAACAAAGTGAAATCTGTTATATGGACTTTGTACTACAAATAAACCTTTCCTTTTAAAATGCCTAATTCATAGATTATACATTGTCAATACTGTTTATTCTTCGTCTAGGAAGACTAGGAAAGCACAACAGGACTTGTAATGATTTCAGTAAGGTATTAGAGCAAATACCCTCAATGCAGCCCAGCCTCTACCAGTCATGGATGAGCTGGACATACAGCCAACCAAATCGGAACTCAGTGATGCCATTGATTCCCTAGCCAGCGGAAAAGCCCCTGGGAAGGACAGCATTACCCCTGAAATAATCAAGAGTGCCAAGCCTGCTATACTCTCAGCACTACATGAACTGCTATGCCTGTGCTGGGACGAGGGAGCAGTACCCCAGGACATGCGCGATGCCAACATCATCACCCTCTATAAAAACAAAGGTGACCGCGGTGACTGCAACAACTACCGTGGAATCTCCCTGCTCAGCATAGTGGGGGAAAGTCTTTGCTCGAGTCGCTCTGAACAGGCTCCAGAAGCTGGCCGAGCGCATCTACCCTGAGGCACAGTGTGGCTTTCATGCAGAGAGATCGACTATTGACATGCTGTTCTCCCTTCGTCAGATACAGGAGAAATGCCGTGAACAACAGATGCCCCTCTACATTGCTTTCATGGATCTCACCAAAGCCTTTGACCTCGTCAGCAGACGTGGTCTCTTCAGACTACTAGAAAAGATCGGATGTCCACCAAAGCTACTAAGTATCATCACCTCATTCCATGACAATATGAAAGGCACAATTCAACATGGTGGCTCCTCATTAGAGCCCTTTCCTATCCTGAGTGGTGTGAAACAGGGCTGTGTTCTCGCACCCACACTTTTTGGGATTTTCTTCTCCCTGCTGCTTTCACATGCGTTCAAATCCTCTGAAGAAGGAATTTTCCTCCACACAAGATCAGGGGGCAGGTTGTTCAACCTTGCCCGTCTAAGAGCGAAGTCCAAAGTACGGAAAGTCCTCATCAGAGAACTCCTCTTTGCTGACGATGCTGCTTTAACATCTCACACTGAAGAATGCCTGCAGAGTCTCATCGACAGGTTTGCGTCTGCCTGCAATGAATTTGGCCTAACCATCAGCCTCAAGAAAACGAACATCATGGGGCAGGATGTCAGAAATGCTCCATCCATCAATATTGGCGACCACGCTCTGGAAGTGGTTCAAGAGTTCACCTACCTAGGCTCAACTATCACCAGTAACCTGTCTCTAGATGCAGAAATCAACAAGCGCATGGGTAAGGCTTCCACTGCTATGTCCAGACTGGCCAAGAGAGTGTGGGAAAATGGCGCACTGACACGGAACACAAAAGTCCGAGTGTATCAGGCCTGTGTCCTCAGTACCTTGCTCTACGGCAGCGAGGCCTGGACAACGTATGCCAGCCAAGAGCGACGTCTCAATTCATTCCATCTTCGCTGCCTTCGGAGAATACTTGGCATCAGGTGGCAGGACTATATCTCCAACACAGAAGTCCTTGAAGCGGCCAACACCCCCAGCTTATACACACTACTGAGTCAGCGGCGCTTGAGATGGCTTGGCCATGTGAGCCGCATGGAAGATGGCAGGATCCCCAAAGACACATTGTACAGCGAGCTCGCCACTGGTATCAGACCCACCGGCCGTCCATGTCTCCGTTATAAAGACGTCTGCAAACGCGACATGAAATCGTGTGACATTGATCACAAGTCGTGGGAGTCAGTTGCCAGCATTCGCCAGAGCTGGCGGGCAGCCATAAAGACAGGGCTAAATTGTGGCGAGTCGAAGAGACTTAGTAGTTGGCAGGAAAAAAGACAGAGGCGCAAGGGGAGAGCCAACTGTGCAACAGCCCCAACAAACAAATTTCTCTGCAGCACCTGTGGAAGAGCCTGTCACTCCAGAATTGGCCTTTATAGCCACTCCAGGCGCTGCTTCACAAACCACTGACCACCTCCAGGCGCGTATCCATTGTCTCTCGAGATAAGGAGGCCCAAAAGAAAGAATTAGAGCAAAGAGGGTTTCCGTTTGGCTCTTGGTAATGCTATGTTCCTAGATATTGTGTAAATAAAGTCACACTCACGTAGGGAGCAAGTGGCCACTTACAGTCCTTGGCATGGAGTACAGGAGACATTGATTAAAGCGTTAAAAAAAAATGTAACACTCAACTCTCACATTATGGATCTAGCAATTTCAATGCAGTAAAAAATGGAATTACTGGTTTCATTTACTGAAAGATCAAATTCTGTCTTTGATCAAAAGATTACATTTGACTCATTTTCTTTATTTAATTAGCAACATTATTCTTTTGATTGAAAAATAACTGGTTTGTTCCATTCTGAAGATTTGCAAGTTTGACACAGACATGCAAATTGTTCATAGATCTTCAGGACTGTATTTATGACACCTGTCACCTGTTTCATGTTGTTAATTAGACACACGTATAATATATGTCTGGGAATCTCTACCTCAAGTAGTTAACAGAAATACTGATTATAGAGTTTGAAAAAGCATGAGAGTTCTTTCAAAAGTGGCTACTTAAACTTAACAGTTCTAAGAGAAACCAGGTCTGCTCAAGAGCAAACAAGCAGGAGGTTGAAAAAATGTTGAATTCATCATATAGGAACATAGGATCGGCAAGTAGGCCATTCAGTCCCATGTGCCTATTCTGCCATTCAATTAGATCATGGCTGATCTGTATCTCAACTCCATCTACCCGCCTTGTTTCCTTAACCCTTAATATACCTAACAAAAATCTATCAATCCCAGTTTTGAAATTTTAGTTGATCTAGCCACAGGTTTTTTGGAGGAGAGTGTTCCAGTTTTCCACTTACCCCTTGTGTGAAGCAGTGCTTCCTGGCATCATCCCAGCAAGGTCTAGCTCTAATGTTAAGGATATGCTCCCCGTGTTTTGGTCTCCCCAGAGGAAACAGTTTCTCTCTATCTACCCTACCAACTCCTTTAATCATCTTAAGCATCACAATTGGATCACCCCTCAATTTCCTATCCTCAAAGGAATACAAGCCTGATCTATGCAAAGTATCGTCTTTTAACCCACTTTAATTCTGGAGAATCTGCGCTGCACCCCCTCCAAAACCAAACCTTCTCGTTCTGAACTCTTTTATTTATTTTTATTATTTAGAGATACAGCACTGAAACAGGCCCTTCGGCCCACCGAGTCTGTGCCGACCATCAACCACCCATTGACACTAATCCTACACTAACCCCATATTCCTACCACATCCCCACCTGTCCCTATATTCCCCTACCACCTACCTATACTCGGGGCAATTTATAATAGCCAATTTACCTATCAACCTGCAAGTCTTTGGCATGTGGGAGGAAACCGGAGCACCCGGAGGAAACCCACGCAGACACAGGGAGAACTTGCAAACTCCACACAGGCAGTACCCAGAATTGAACCCGGGTCGCTGGAGCTGTGAGGCTGCGGTGCTAACCACTGCGCCACTGTGCCACTATTATTCTTTGTTTCTCAAAATTATTCCAAAAATCTGTTACCGTTACATTTAGGGTACACTATGCTACAGGGCATGAATTACAAAAAGCTTACTGTGGCAATTTAGATTCAAAAGTAAATCAGGGGTTATGAAGTGTAGCTGACTCATTACAGACTCTTAATTGTATGCATCATGTCTACTGTACTTTTAATATACGCTGATAATTGAGCTTGAAATTACTGTTTATTTGTTACCATATTTGTTGCTATAGTCTGAAATTCTGCTCATTGTGCAAAATTTGTCATTTTGAGAACATCATTGAGAACAATGGGGGGAGGGGGGCATATCCTTAACATTAGAGCTAGGCCTTCCAGGAATGATGCCAGATTACATCAAATATATTTGCAGATCACTGCATTTGGGGTCAGTTTATCCTTGGGTATGGGACCCTGCGAGGCAAAATAAATCAACAGGTGCTATTTCCACATTGTAGGGGACAGGAATATGGTTATCGGAACAGCTGCTCGACTACAGCATAAAAAAATTGCTTCACAATCCGATGGGAGTGAAAAATCCTGAGTATTAATTCTTCATTGCTTAGCAGTAGAAGCCATCTCATACTTTAACGGAAACTAAATTTCGAGTCATAAGTATGTCTACATAAAGACTATCTCACAATTTCAAAAACATTCATTTCACTTCAGCTAAAGACTTGACATCTCAATCAATTTTGCAAAACTATTACATTTAGCTGTGCTTCATATACGTCGGACTGGAATTACTTTTTGAATCATCAATTAAGAATGCAGCCATTTCAAGTCTAACTGTTGCCATAACTTGCTGATTTTACCAAATCCAGTCAGTCAAGAAGAAAATGTGGCTTCAATATTCAATGACAGTAAATCCTATTGGAGTGAACAGTGCAGTGCTTAATCACTTTTTGGAGTTATCAAGATCACCAGAGACATCTAAGAACATCAAAAGGATACCAGCATGAACTTATCAAATCTTCTCATGACTCGAGATCACAATATAAAGCAGTTTGTGAAGATAATTGATCAGTATCTAAAAGTATCTGTTAGCATCAAACAATTGCTGATACAGCTTCAGGTGTTGGATTTCTGCCACTAGAGGTCCTCAATGGGCTACACAGAAGGCAAAGCTTAAATTAAGCAGCAGAAAATTGATTGTGCAACGTTATGATTCACTTCTGCAGGTCCCACTGGTTTTTAATACAGAAATTTTCTACAGATTGGTAAATATTGGAATAATTGAATTTGTTTTACATGAGAACATACAAAATTAACAAATAGGAAAAGACCAGCTGGTTCCTCTAACCTGCCCCTTGCAGTCCTACTGCAACTGTGCATCATGTTCCCCAAAGCTTCCCATCAACCAGCAGCCACAATCTCCTAGGAGAGGCAAAACCCCTAAGCTAATTCAGGGGGAGAAAAAGCTGTGAACTTCCTCACTGACCCCTCAGTTTAAAAAAAAGAATTCCAAAGACCACAGTAGCCATAAGGTACATCAGCTAACATCTCACCTTCCTTATGTACACAACCAGGAACCTGTCCAGCTCCTTTCTGAAAGCCTGGAGCAAATCCACACTCACTGCACGAGCTACAACTAAGGTTAATGACCCTCTGCGAAAAGAAATACCTCTTGACATTTAACATATTCATATGTCCTCAGGTTCTCCCCAGGCTATCTAATTCATGATTTTAAAGAACTCAATTTCCCCAGGGTCTATGCTTTGCTCGAGTAAAAAGACCCAGGTCCCTAAATTTGTGGTAACTAAGGGCATTTCAACTGGGTATCAATCTAGCCGTCTTCCTCTGAAGATGTTGCAAGGCCTCCAAATTATCCACCATCTGAGGGGACCAAATTCTAGATGAAGGCAAAGGTCTTGTAAAAGGACAATACTGTGTTTTTTGTTTTATATTGGATCATTCTGTCAATAGATTCTAAATGTCTATTTGGTTTGCTCTAAGCCTTGTGGCACTGGTGGTGAACATGTAAACATTTACGTACTGTAACAAGTAGGCCTCTTTCTTGCTCAACAGACTTTTGTTTGTGACCCTACATAGTATGTACATGCAACATACCTGAAATTTACCATCACACAGTATCAAGCAATGAACACATTTTGGAAAGTACAATGATGAGCCGAACAAGTCCTGGAACCTTTAAATGCCAAAGTTTAAAACAAAGATGTTTGTAAACCACATATGGACTCCACATGGAATGGTGTGAGCACCAGGCAATCTGGAACCCACTCCTGAAAGTCCACATAACTTGGGCACCTCCCAAATAGTGACCAACACCCAAGAATATCACAGTGGATGCACAGACTATTAACCCTCATCTATAACTCGACAAAGCACAACGCCTCAGACTTACACGACTTCTCGCCAAACCTGTGATAGCCCCTGATCCAGCCAAACCTCGGGGATAGTTGTCAAATTATTCTGACCCTTGTGTACCGTTAGAATATTTGCACAATGTACTGAGACACCCTTTGGATCCATGTAGCCCTCCGCAAGTACTTTGTGTCAAATTGTATCATGACTTCATAAACTGTATGGATGTAATTTATTTTCTAAAAGGAAAATTAATTTAAAGATCCTGAAATGAAATAGTGCTGATCTAGTAGACTGTTAGGTTGTCAGTATCAGATTTAAGGCATCGTTAAACTGATATCTAAACTTATTTTTACAACCCAAGAGAAAATGGAAACAAAATATTTCAGCATTAAAATGCTACTAACTGCTTTAGGAAATAAACAACCTGAAAGGAAATTTGAAAACTCGGTTGTAGACTTTTCCAGCAATGTTGAAATACAGTCTATGCAGACAAACAAAAGAGCCTTGCATACTTTCAAAGGCAAAGGATCAATATTTTCTCCTTTATCACCTTCAGTTTAATAACCCAGTTTACAATGTCAATCCCAAGTGACTACACACACAGCAAAAAATCATTTACTAATTCCTTTTTTCATTTAGTAGACAGACCACAAACCTCTGGTCCCGGTAGTATATTTACAGACATTTCTGCTCTAGTCAATGACAGGGTTTTTGCAAGACTGAAAGCCAAGTAGAATTTCACATGGAACTTAAAAATTATCAGTGGTTTCTTTAATCCTTTGGGGTACAAAACATTTTTAGTTAAGAGCAGCAAAAACTGATCTGTAGCTCATTAAATCTTTAATGTGACCTGACTTGTGAACACAGATGGACCTCAAAAATGTTTTCTTCCACACCATAAAGCTTAAAAGAGTAATTTATTGCCTGAACTCAGCCACTTCAATAACATTATTCTGGGTTTTTACAAATCACGGTGCTGAAACAACAAAAATAAGCTTTGATGATAATTTGTATTCCAAAGCAAAAATGTAATATCACAATTTTATAAATCAGTTCATGAACCAAGGCGTGCAAGTTGAAGGACACAAAATATCAGCCTACTCCAAATCAAACTTTTGCAAGCCTAGAAGTTTCTTAATTTCAGTTCTAAATTATTTACCAAAATATGCAAATTTTAAAAAACTCAGACTGTGATACAATCATTTGTTTGCTATATTAGAATGCCTCGGAGCACACACTACTGCCAATATACAAACTATCATACCTTGTGAAGAAAATATAAAAGGAAACAAATACAGCTTATACAGAGAGAGATGCCAGTAATGTTAATTGTTTCATTCATTGCTAGTCATCAGCTCACCTCAAATCTCTGATTACAGTGGTACTGAAGTGAAAAATTAAACAACTTAAAAACTGTGAGGCAGACTTTTTCCAAATAAAAAAGGAAAACCACTAGCTCGAAATTTACAATTTGGAACTCTTTCTTTTCCATTTGTGGTCTCAAATAGCTCTAACTGGCCTCCAACACAAGGCAGTAAATGGAAACACCAAGTAGAATACGTGCAGTCAGGTTATATCAACTTACCTGCCAGTTTCCAGCAAGTTAACAGCTACCAATTCACCATTTACTGGCCTTGGAAGCTGAAATCCAGTAAGCATGGTTGGCCCAAGACTAGTATACTGCAGCTCTTAACACCCAACAACTACAGTGTTAGAGGTAATAACACTGCAGTAACAGTTCAGGATTTCGCCCATTTACATTAAGGTTTCTGTACAACATTTACAATGCTACTGTGGTAAATTCAATATCAAAACCATAGTGAATCAGCAGCTGTTAAATAAGTTAGTATCCCTGGGGTGAATAATTTCTTAGGTATACACCTTAAATTAAGTATAGCAAAGCTACAGTTGCTGGAGCTTAGGGGACATGGTCTCATTAGGGACACAGAAGCAAGTCAAGATAAAAGGTGAGAATTTTAAACATTGAGGCACTGATGGGATTGGGAGCCAATGTATGTCAGCAAGGATGGGCTTTAGATGAGTCAGATATGATATGGACAGCAGAGCTTTTGGATAAGCTGAAATTTACAGAGCTGGCTGGCTAGGAAAGCATTGGAATAATTGAGTCTGGTGGTACCAAGGTATGGATGGGGGGTGTCAACAGCAAACAGACTGAGGCAGGGATGGAGACAGGTGATGTTACAGAGGTGGTTATTCTGATGGAGAGGATATGGGATTGTAAGCTCAGCTCAGTGTTGAATACAATGTCAAGGTTGTGAACAATCTGGTTCAACCTAAGAGTAGGAGGCTGGGGAGGGCTCGGAATTTGTTGTGGCGGCTGAATACAATGGCTTTGATCTTCACAATATTAAACTAGAGGAAAAAGCAGCCCATCCAAGACTGGATGTTGAACAAGCAGTCTTACAACACCGGAATAGTGAAGGCGTCAGGACAAATGGTGCAGTGGTCGTCCTTACATGTGGATGCTAACCTCATGATTGACGTCGCCAAGGGGGTAGCATGTAGTTAGGCAAGAGGAGGTTGGCCAAGGATAGATTCTCTGGGGACTCAGTGGAATTGAACACACTGCCAGAGTTGCTCTGGCTGCAACTGAATTGCTAAGAGTCGAGCCAAGCGAGGGCAGTCTCACTGAAAAAAAAAAGAAGAGGTGCTGTTGATGGATGGTGTGATTGACCATCTCAAAGGCTGCAGAGGGGTCAAAGAGGATAACTTACCATGGTAACAATTAGAGAATATTACATGAGACTCTTATTTGGGACATTTCAGTGCTGTGGTCGGGACGGAAATCTTATTGGAGAGATTAAAACAGAGTTGCAGATTTGGGAGGCAACAACAGTTTCAGAAACTTTGCAGTTGAAAAGGGAGGTTCCAGATGAGGTGAAAGTCTGACAGGACGAAGGAGTCAGGATGAACTTTTTGAGGAGGGGCCGATGATAGCAGTTTTGAAAGGAAGGTGGTCAGTAGCTGAAAAAAAAGGAACCAAGTGCAAGATCAGCTCATATGTGGGCTTGGAAGGGAACTTGGGTGGTCAACAGTTTAGTGGGAATTGGGTCAAGGGAGCAGGAGTTGGTCTCAGATGAGATAAGCTCACAAATGGCATGAACTGAGATATGAGAGAAACTACAGAAAGGCACAAGTTCAGGGGGAAGGTTGCAGAGGCACCTGATCAGATGGTCTCAAACTTAATGACAAAAAAAACTCAATGAGCTCCTTGCACTTGTTAATTCGAAGAGCATGTGGGGGGAGCAAAAGTTTAATATGACAATTGGTAATGGAAAAAGATGGGAATTGCTTCGCAGTATGATCCTGGAGTCATGAACAGTGGGCAGAAGAGAATGAAGCTTGATTGCAATTGTTGCATAATAAAACTGAGCAACCAAATCACTTATCCTCCCTACCCGCGCCCAAAAGCTACCAACCCCAAACTGACAACTGGCAGAAACAATTCAATTGAATTATTCAAAATAAATTTGTCAACTTGTTTTGAGCTGCCATTTTGAAGGATTTTAATGTGGATGAAAACATACCCATGGAAGTAACATTAATAATGACTTACATTTATAGAATATATGTTTAATGTAGAAAACACACCACTGCACTTTTAAAAAAGCTTAAAAATAAAAAAATCCATAAAAAGCTGACCTTTGAAAGTGCTAGCCTAGGGCTCAATTGGGACTGCTTGGATGGTGCTTAAAATTTGGTATTTGTTGCCTGTTTTTTCTCTTTGATACCTTAGCTCCTCCTGATTTGCAATGATCCATGTCAAACACAGAAAGCTGCCCCTCTCCATTGTGGCTTCAGAATACAAATTAGGACTGCCTCCCTTTAGAGTCTGATGTACACCACCACGTTTCGAAGATACGGCCTCCAAACTGTCATAATTTTATGTCTGCAAGTCCCCGCACCCCATCACCTCGCCCCTCGTCTAGTAATGATAAAGGACTAAAAGCACTTCCAGCCAGGAAAGTTATTTGCAGAAGTGATGGTAACTGGATTTTGTTTCATACAAAAACATAACGATATTATCCATGAACGTCTGAACTGTAACTGAGTTAGTTGATGGGCCCACAGCATCACTAATGAAAGCTTAAAAAGCTTTTATGTGCCCCTCAGCTGAGTAACACCTTATCATATGATCCACCATATTGTACATACAATATATCGCTCGAGCATGCATCCTGGCATGAAAAAAATCAACACGTGCTTCAGAAATTTAATCCATTTACTTCTTGGTCTCAGAGAAATCGAATATCACTTAAGTGCTTCAATGCTCGCATTCAGCACTCATACACTCTCCAATCAGCAATCTCCCCACTTTGCAACACTATCATCTCCAATTCACTGTGAGCAACACTGCAAGATATCCCCTAAGAAAGTTATTTAGCAAACAACATCTCTCACTATGACAGTGAACTGAAAGCACCAACAAGTGACAATTCAGGTCACAAGTGACAAGTGACCTGAGGTTCACTCTCAGATTGACTGCTGCAAGGAAGTGCTGAGTGGCTGTCCTTCAAAATGTTTTCAATGGAAACCATATTATATGTCACTTCTCTCAGCAGTTAAAGAGCAGAAAAAGGTCAAGAATAGAAACTAAAACAGAGCAGGTGAGAGTACATGAGTTGGTTCCTGGCAGTCTTTGCCTCTGCCCCCCACTTCACGGTAATTTGTGTGTGAAGTCCAGCATCATGCACACAGACAGGAATTCCATATTTAGGGAGGAAAAAAAACCAAAACCTACATTGCCAGTTTACCACTGGAAGAGGGGGGAAAAAAATTAGGATTCACAACAGGAAATTCTTCCCACAAAAGCGTGCTCAATACGTGGAGTGGACCTCCCATCATTTTTGTAAAGCAGTACCTGGGGAGGTTAGGAGCAGGACTCAATGAAGACGAAGATGTCAGGGCTGTAGATGTTGCTGTTGTTGGTGTTGAGACCTCCTGTGTTCTAGGAACCCTTCCCATTCTGTACCATATTCCCATGTTGTTCAATTCCCTAAAAATTACACAAACATGTTACAATTTTTTAGAAATACATTTGTTTGCTAAAAATATTTAATATTACTATCTTTACTGGAACCAAGGATATTTCACAGTCCAGAGAATGCAAGATCAAAGAGTCAAGATGGGCTAAATCTCATAACTCCCACTAAAGTTATGTAGAATTTTTATGTTCTCAGCCAGGGTTCTAATTAGAGTATTCATAAAGGGTCACACTTGAAACATTAACATTTCTCTTTTAGATGCCAATTCACTTGCTGCACATTTCCATCATTTTCTGTTTTCAAGCTAAGTTCAATAAAAAGACTTGCATTTATAAAACTTTTCACAACCAGATGTCTCAAAGCACTTTAGAGCCAATGAAGTACTTTTTATGTGTAGTCACTGTTGTAATGTAGGAAACACAGCCAATTTGCACACAGCAAGGTCCCACAAACACTAGATAATCTGCTTCAGTGATGTTGATTGAGGGATAAATGTTAACTTGGATACTGGGAAGAATTCCCCTGCTGTTCTTTGAAATAGTTTCATGGGATTTTTTTTTTACATCCATCTGGGAGGGCAAACAATTTAACATCTCACCCAAAAGATGGTATCTCCAACAGTGCAGCACTGCCTCATACAACACTGGAGCATCAGCGTAGATTTTGTGCTGGTCTCTGGAGAGGGTCTTGAATCCACAACCTTCTGAATCAGAAGAAGTGCGAATGCTACCAACTGAGCCACAGCAGACAATACCCTGTGATGTCACAGTGCAGCAGGAAAACCTGATGTTGACCCATGGATAACTTCCCATTCAAACCCAAAACCCAGATTTGTGGACTATCCTGCCCCATCAGTTCAAGAAACTAGAATTCTTACAACACTGATGCTGAAAAAGTGATGGAACATAAAAATACGACATATCAATTGTAGTCAACATACAAATTGCTCTTCAAAGTGTGCTTTAAGATTCAATTATCAGTTTACACTAACAATTTAGTATTAATGACCAATAACCTCAGAAGGCTTCTATTAATCTTGCAAGATTTTAACAGCCATTGAGAATAAAGTAATCAAAGATTATTTTGTTTTTATTTCAGCTGCTTTAATTATGTATTTAATAGGTAGTCATCGTCCTTTTCCGCAATGTAGTCTTACAAAATATAGGCTAAAGAAAAACACTTGCAACTAAGCTTTTGTTTCAATTCCACGAGGACCTTAAGCTAGTTGATTCAGTGCTAATGTTCACTTCTCAATAAACAGAAAAAATTGTGATGTTTATAATCGTACAACAAAAACAAGTAATTACGGTCTTTCACAATGTGCCCCTTGCATCGTCTCCTCAGAAATCCTCTTGGTGCTTCGTAACCCGACTTTCTATCATCAAGGAAACATTTTCACAACTCTTAAAACATTGGTATTTTACTTTTTATTATGTTGCTCTTCTCTTCAATTTTTTAGCGCTGTACCCACTTGCAGCTTCCCCAACATCTCTTCCCCTATCCTACACTCATCAGCCACTGTTGTGGCTAATTGATTCACAAAAACAAACCTTACCGAAGTAAAGTTTGCACAGCGAAAGCTATATTTAGCCAAAGTGTGACTGATTTAATTTGTGTTACAATGGAGAAGGGGAAAAATGGATTCCCAAAAAAAGAGAAAAATTAATGGCAACAATAATTTGTGTCAGAATCTATTTGCATATTCACAGACAGCCCTCAGGGTCCTTTTTTTCTAAAATCCAGTTGATTATGGGAGCCTGAGAGGAAGCAACTGCCCTGAGGGATGGTTAAAGTTCGAGCCCTTTCTCAAATTGTCCATCCCAGCCAGTGAAAATGGAAAGCCAAATCAGGTGGCCGAGATGTTTGAGACTGCTCTAGAAATGTGGGAACCACCATTTTCCCGGGACAAATAAATAATGTACAAAGTGAAACACCCTCTTTAACTCTTTCAGAGGTGTAGGGTGAGGTCTCTTGGATCAAATCAGTCCAGGTAGTCATCATGAACCTTCATTAGAAATAACATTTTAAAATAGAGGATAACTTGTTACTTTATCATGGCAAATAGGTAGTGCCTCAGTCACCTCTAGTGGGCACTAGAAGGGCGAGAGAAATTTACAGATTGATTACATTGGCCCATTTTGCAGGACTCAGTATAGTGACCAGTACGCCTTGGTGATAATTGACTGTTTTTCCAAATGAAGTTAAGTAGCAAACATCAGAAGTTAAAAGTTGGTTGTAGGAAAAAGGGATAAATTAGTCTATGATGGAATAGAGAAAAAAGGAAAAGATTCTGTCCCTTTTCCACTGTTAAAAGCTGCAAGATCTCAACGTATAGTCGCATTAAGAAGTCTGAGAATATTTTGCTGGCATTGTCTGTAGCTCCTTTTTTCCTTTTTGTGTAAGTATGTTAGAAAACTTTTCTCAGTTAAACAAAACCTAACTTTTTCTTCAGTTTTATTACACAATCATTTGGAAAGGCACCTGAAGAAAGAGAAGGAAAAAAATCACTTAATTTACTGGGGTTTTGTAAGCATTATTTCATTTGTTCTGACTTGAGTTTAGTTAATAAATTATTGGTCTGAATTAAATTGGAATTATTGAGATTAACCAACCTATTACATTGTGAAAACCAAACACTTACAGTAGTCACAGTGTAATTCTAGTTATTGTAAATTATGTGAGGGTCTCTAGTTATGGACAGGAGATGAACATAAATAATTGGCATTTTTGAATTTATGATCAATGCCAAGGACTCAGTGATCAAGGTGATTCTGAACGTTTAGCCATCTTGGTGGTACTGGAATGCGTGGAAAAGGGGGAATGCTACTGTTATGCAGCAGTATCAAAATCATCTGAAAACATCCTGTAGTTGCATTGTACTACAGAATTGTTTCACAGAATTTTTAAAGTTAATAGCGGTGGTGCTAAAATGTCTGCTGTTTTTAAACTGATTTTCAATTCATAGGGATGGATAACAATTTGGTCACATTTTTATACTTTCATGGCTCATGTTTTGAAAGTTGGAAGTAAAGGGGCTGGAATTTATTTTCTGAATGTAATTGTATTAGGAAATTTTGCGCACATTTTAAAAGGCACAAAGACTGCTGGGGGGGGGTGGGGGGGGGGGAATGAGAATAGAAGGTAAAATGGTGGGTTTTTTTTGAATGGGAAAGTTATCTTAAATTTACGTGAATTAGCACAATTGTGTCTGACAATGGTTCACTCCACCTTGTTGTAAACCTGCAGAGGTGCTCCATTTTCCACTGATGTTTTTTTAAAATTCATTAAGCAACAGCTTTTGTATTACTGAATGTAAATTTATATATTTGTCATTCTTAAGTTTAATTTAAGTGGATATTTCCCCAATGTGACAAAAGGAAATTATGATTTGAAAAATGAACTCATTAGGCTCTTAAGCAGAGCCCCCCAATCTATTCTCTATCTTATAAACAGAGAACCATGTTTCCCATGGAGATTGGCACAGCAAGAGATCCATTGGGTTTAAGAATTTAAGATATCAAATGTCACAGCACAGTGATGATTTGGATTAAAGGCCTTGCAAAAATTTAGCCACAACTCATTCAGGGTCATTTGTTATTTTCTGAGACAAGTGCTTGAGAAGGGGAAATATGGAAGTTACCTCCAAACTATCTGCAAACGCTTTCATCTCTAATGTAAAATCACCAAGATTGGGCATCACTGGTTTCTGAAATTGGAACTGATATGAGGAGGGAAAATTTACCTGAAGCTCAAGGGGATAATCAAATTTTCATCATAAGAAACTGGTGGCAAGCAATCTAGGTGGTTCTGCCAATTGCTGTGTATCAAGAATGGGGGGGAAATAACGTTGAACATTGAAAAAAAACCTCTACACGATTTGGGATCATTTTGAAATGAAGAAATGGACTCAGGCACAATATATCAGGTTATTTTGGGAAATAAAATGTCCTCTAAAAATAGAGAACAAATAAAATGTGTTAATAACTGGGACCAAGAGGGAACATTTAATCTCTGTTTTTCTATCTTTAATATTGTATTAGACAGTTAAGTTCCTCCAGGGTTCATGAATGATAGAATGGTAATAAATGGTAATTATTGCATAAAATTGAATGAGAGGAAGTGATGCAGTATATGATAGAAATAGGAAAATTACACAGCCAAATGGGAATTTTTCTAAAATCATTTTTTTATTTGAATTTAAATAAAATCACCTGGGCACAATTCACTGAATTCAACATACAGTCCAGTGAAAGTCAGCAAAATGTAGGAGAGAATAATATTATCCTTGCCTATGAACTTAAAACTGGACACTAATCGAGATATCAGGACCATATAGGGGCAGATAGGCAAAGATCGCCAGATATCTCCCCCCGCCCATCCCACCCATGATCTGATAAAATCACCTGAAACTCCAAGAATGGCTTGCATCAGATTTCTCATCTGACACGATATTGGGATACTAGTATGTGTGTACAAATGTGATTTATTACGCATGAAACAAGCAGCGTGCAGAAATACATGGTGAATTTGCACTGAAGAACAGGTCTCAACAACTTCGAAACAGTTAAAAACACTGGTACCTGTCAGAAAAAGTAAACAGCTACACAGAATTTGGATTGGGACAATTGATCATTAAGAGAAAAATAACACTTACAAAAAAATATCTACAAGATGGATATGGGTAAAGGGAGAGCTAAAGAATCTTTTAAGTCCATGATTTATTGATGGCGTGGTAAACTGTAGCTTTCTGTACAATATATCATGATCCCATTCTGAAGATTTTCCTGCATTGTTTAACTTTATTAATGGAAGTTTGTCAATTTTGTCATGAAAAATATGTAACCTAATATTGAGAAATGATTGATCGTATGTTAGAAAATTGCCTCGCCCGCAATTCACAAAATCACTATGATTAATCCAACCTGACCTATACAGATAGCAACATACAGAGCATTGTAGAGTTCAAACAGCAGACCATCATGACAGTGTCACTCACAGCCCAAAGAATGGCTGGAAAATATTAAAAAAAAAGAGGGGGAGTTGAAATGCTGAGGTTGGGAATCATTGGGGTGTGACCGGACTAAGCCAAGTGGATTCTGAAACCATATGGGAAAACGGTGAGATTGGAGAGGCAGTTAGAAGGTATAATGGAGGAGGAGGGAAATAAGGTCGGCAAAGGGAGGGACGACAGGTCCTACTTTCAATAAATGACTTGGCAGCCAACCAAAAGCAGATCCAGGATAGGGTCAATGAATTCATCAAAGAAGGGAAAGTTGCTTCCCGCGATGCCTCCTAAGGGATTACCCGTAGTATGTTTGGAGCTTTTGTGCTTTCCCAGGTCCAACAGGGGTTGGATGATATTGAATTAAGGAGAGTGTCTGCTGTTGTAACTGATGGAACATTTAAAGAAATGGAATATGCAAGGAATGATAAGTAGAGTTTGTGGAATTTGTGAGTCAAGATGATTAGGAAGGGTCTACCCAGCACTTGATTATTGTTATGCACAGGCAAGAGGCTTGTTGACTAATAGTTTGGTAATGCCATTATTAACTCACCACAGGGCAAGCGAGTTTAGGCAGTAGAATCAATGGAGTTTTAGAAGTTGGTACTCAAAGAATACGAGCAATATCCAAGAAGGATAGTACAGGTGGGGGTAATATGGATAACCCCCAATATGTCATGTTGTACATTAACTGGGATACATGGATGTGCCACTGTGATGTAACGGAAGCAAGTATTCTAGCTTGTGAAATTAATTGGTATCAGGGTACCCTGAACTGCATAATCTCTATTCAGAAATGGTATAAAGATCAGACAAAGCCGAGCTACGCAGGGAAAGGGAGATATTGCATTACAACCACTGCTCATAATTTTGAGTGTGGACCTGTCACTTGTCCAGTGAGAGCCCCTTCTTTTTATATAATCCTAATGAGGTCATTAAGATCAGACAAGTAGTCCTGATTCCAGTTCAGAGGCACATTCAAATGAGAATGCAGGTGAGTGTGTGATTACAGACTGAGACCCAAAGGGCACTCGCACAGTATGGATATCCCATTTTTTCTTTGCATTTGAAACTCAACAAAATTACTAAACAAACAGGAACTTCTGTGCAGCATCCATATCAATTGCAACAGGCCAATGAGGCATTGGAGAAGGTAATAGAATATGATCGGGGTAGATGGAAATGTGGAGTAATCAGTTCATCCATGAACTTATTGAATGACGGCGCAGGCTTGAAGGGCTGAGTGGCCTACTCCTGCTCCTAATTCGCATGTTCCTATATTGGAAAAAGTAGTTGGCTCTGCATTATGAATAATATTTCCACCTACTCGTGAGTTAAGATTGCTTCACATGTTATGGTAAGTCTATTAAAATAGTGTTAATCATTACAATGTTTTATTTCAAAAGCATTGCTTAAGAAGACTTGGTCAACGTGCCCTTAATTGAGAATTAGCGGCCTTCCTGCAAAATGATAAGAAATATGATTGAGTGTGAGCGGTTGGAGCTAGCTCCTCTCCCTCAAGGTGGCAACTGTAAGAATATGGGCTTTTAAGGGACTAGGCATTGCACGAGTTAATTGACCCTGGACTTTTTTCTGAAAAGCAGAAGAGCATTAAAAAAAACTCCTCTCTGCAAGATTGCTGGACTTCATATTATGCTAGAACTCATTTCATGGGTTATCATAACTTGCTAATACAAATACCAAGGCTTATGTCAATCATTAAGTTTACTTGCACTGCAATGCTCATCAGCACTGCTGGTTAAAGAACTAACTACTACATTGCTTATTCAGTACTACTCCAATAGTAATAAGGATGGATATTTAATGGAAGGATGACCTCCTCTTGACACCTGTGCTGCTGTATTAGTCAAGTCCCATGAAGAATAGATTTACTGAAGCACAGAGATATACAAGTTAATATATTGCTAAAATGTTTCAAACTATTGAAACCCCCTTTTACACCAGGCTTTCAATTAACAGGAAAGCCAGACTATTACTTTCTGTGCAAGGAGAAAATCTAGGAGCACAGCCATTCTGGGACAGTATAAACAGTGGATTGTCATTTATTTTCCCCTTAATGGTCCCCTAATCCCTATAAAACCACATTGTGACTAACAAAACCTGACTTACATCACCATATTCATCAGATTCTTAGACTGTAATTCAAAACTACCTCTTGCCATAATACAAAAGCAACGAACGAAAGGATGAAAAATAAAACAAAACATTGAAGGTTTTGAAATTCAGTTTATGCAAGTCAGAAAGAGAACACAAAAGATGTGTAAAATGTAAATTTTAAAAAGTTAACTTGAAAGGTAAACAAAGCAATGAGCAATGGAGCTGAAAATGAAATTTAAAGAAAGAAAATGCTGGAAATACTCAGCAGGCCTGGCAGCATCTGTGGAGAGCGAAACAAAGTTAATGTTTCATGACTGTCACCTGTCATCAGAACCCTTTCTGATGAAACTTTCTGATTAAATTTCACAGATCTCTAGGGAGGGGCAGAAAGGCCCATAAAATACCGAGGGAAGGCAGGGCTGGAGTGCCCGTCACCTTCCCAATATCATTCAATTTTATCAGGGGCAGGAAAGGTTCAGGATGGCCATCACACCCAGATGCCAATTGAGTCCCTTAAGTGGCCAATTAATGGTCACTTAAGGGCCTCCCCACCGTCACTGTTATTTTGCAGCAGTGGGGGGCCCTCTGCCACGAGAAGGCCGCCCAATAACAGCCGGCCTTCCTGCGGGCTGGGGGCGCCCTCCTGCTTGAACAATCTGTGGCCCACGGAGGTCCCTCGGTGGCAAATGCCCCCCCCACTACATCAATACCCCTCCTTCTTTCCCCACCCTCAAAAACCACTCCGCCCACCCCCCGACCCCTTGCTGAGGCCTACCTGACTGGCCCCTGCAATCTGAGGTTCCATAGCTGCTCTTGGTGCGGGGCTCCTGCAGTACCAACAGTGGCCCACCACTTCCTTTGGAACTGCTGAGCTGTTGACCCTCTGATTAGCTAGCAGCTCTTGGGGTGGGATCTTTTCCCTTAAAGGGGTCGGCATCCCCGACGGCAGGCAGTTAATTACCTGCCGCCGTTGAATTCGGCAGGGGGTCCATCACCAGAATAAAATCCAGACTGTTAATTCTGTTTCTCTCTCCACAGATGCTGCCAGACCTGAATATTTCCAGCACTTTCTGTTTTTATTTCAGATTCCCAGCATCCACTGTATTTTGCTTTGGTTCATTTTCAGCTCCAATATATCCATCATCTAAAGGCGAGGCTAAAGTGTGGCGAGTCGAAGAGACTTAGCAGTTGGCAGGAAAAAAGACAGAAGCGCAAGGGGAGAGCCAACTGTGTAACAGCCCCGACAAACAAATTTTTCTGCAGCACCTGTGGAAGAGCCTGTCACTCTAGAATTGGCCTTTATAGCCACTCCAGGCGCTGCTCCACACACCACTGACCACCTCCAGGTGCTTACCCATTGTCTCTCGAGATAAGGAGGCCAAAGAATATCTATCATGCATCCACACACACTACAATCTTCATAAATGCAACCTGCCACATTTTACAGCACTGAAATGGACAAAATTAAACAGCAAAATGATTTTAATAAGATCACACTTACACTTTTTTTTTTAAACAGTATGAATATCACATTAAGGTCACTTACCCGATGAAGGTATACTGAGGTGGAGCTTGTTTAGATTTGCCAAGGATTTTTACATCACAAATGGCAGCTTCAGTTGAGTCACGAGGAATGAATTTGATGCACATCCTTCTCTTCCTGAAAGCTTGTTCTTCTATTTAAAAGATAATTTTAATGGTGCAAATAGGTGCCTATTATCTAAATTACTTTTAAGCATGATTCATTCCATGGCTTGAAAATAGAAAAAGACAGTTGCTTCATGCCAACCCAGATATGTGTATACATAATTGTATACTTCTATAATAAATAACAAACACTCAATAATTATTTTGTTATGTGATACAGGTTATGAAATAGGGAAACCTAATGCACCAATTGTGGAAAAGAGTAACTATTCCTCACATCCCCCTAGACTTTTATACTTCTAGTATCCTTGCCAAAGTTACCTAGACTATATAGCAAGTAGAACTGACTTCTTTTTTTTTTAATACATACAGTTCCTTTCAAATAATGTGTATTTTTGTGAGACTTAATTTGTACTTTGATCTGCTCTGAGCAAGACAGTATACTGGAGTCAGAGAGGACTGGTTTAATTCCAATTATGGAAGAACATAATTTACAACTACTGTTGTGCTTTAACAACCATGAAATAAGAGATAAACTTTTCCTAATTCAAAACGTTAAAGCTACATGCCTTTATCTGATAAAATCCAATACTACTTAACCATGTCTGCAGCATGCAAAACCCATAACTTACGTGTGTCCACTGTTTCCTGAATAGGAATAAAGCCCACCGGTAAGGTGTCCTTCAAATCGATCAGCTTCATATCCACAAGCACATTCCCCAAATGGCTCTTTAAAAGCCACACGAAAAGGAGAAAAAAAATAAGATGTCACACGTGCTCCAATGTTCTGGATAGCCTATGTCATAACATTCCATTACTTCTCTGACACAGAAACAAATAAACCTCCATCTGCCAAGCAAACACTAGAAAATCAATTGGATGTTCCATAAAGTTTCGCAGACAAAACCAATGAGAAAATAGCATAGTTCCTGTCATAAACAAATGTGCAGTAATAAGCCTGTCACTTGGGTTAGTAGCAATTCACACTTCCTACAACTGGGAAAGAACATGAACATTTACACAAATATGGTTCAACTGAAAAATCCTTCCATCTCCTCTATAATTTTCCTTCTTAGATTCACACTACTGTTACTTCTCTTTTAGACTTGCCTTTATAAATCAACTTCTTCACTCAAAGATGCAGTGCAGAGGCAGCAATGGACATTACCAGTATACATGTGGGTGAATCCTATCCCAGTGTTGACCAAAAGCTTGGTCAAAAAGAAATGGGGGTGGGAGTTGCAGCACAATGTAGGGCTGGAGGAGATAGGAAGGGGTCTGGCCATCAAGGGATTTTTACAAGAGGGTGAGAATTTTAAATTAGAGACGTCGGGGACTCAGAGCTAATGTGGGTGAGCAAGGGCAGAGGTGATGGGCAAGCAACACTTGGACACAGGCAGCAGAATTTTGCATGAGCTGAAATTGCAGAGGATGGAAGATCAGCAGGACAGCACTGGAATAGTCAAGTCTCAAAGTGACGAAGGCACTGATGAACGTTTCACCAGCAAATAGGCCAAGATCAAGAAGGAAGCGAAGCATAAACATGTAGCTATAGAATAATTAGTCAAACATTGGTTGTGTGTAAATTCTTGGGGATTGGGAGGCGGGGGCAGAATGCAATTTCAACCCTATCTGCTAGATGGAAACCGGATGGGTGGGCAGTTAAAATATCCCAGATTATTTATCCACCAGAAAGCCACCATTTCAGATTTTAACAAACGCTTCAAGACAGCCAGCTAGGCGTCCGCACAAGTAGTCAATTTGATAATTCACATATGCTAAACAGGGTCCGATGACACAATTATGCCCAGTGATTTTAATTTTCAGCCTGAGTGGGGAACCATGAAGAGGATTTGGAAATTGAAACTGAAAGTTTTTTTTTTTAAACTTTTCCTTCTGGGGCCAGTCCTCCTTCGGATCCCACCCCCCCACTGGGAACCACAAGAGTACCACCAGACGGCCAAGACCCAACCAACTTTCAGCAGGAAAACAGCTGATTTCCGAGGGACATTAATAAGGCACAGTGGTTAAAATTGTTGTTGCCTCATACTGCAGTGCGCGAGTTAGAACCAGTCGAGGCCTGCCGGCAATCCAGTGATTATTAAAATGGTCCCCTTAGAATTGATAATTTGAGATAAATTTAGTGAGCATTTGGAAACGTACAGGTTAAATCAAGGACAGCTGCAATCTAGCTGCCAAAATGTTAAACCACATCTTTATCAGTTTTTCCATTCTCCAATGATCTCCATACATAACTTATTCAGAATACTGTGGGCTAAATCCTCACCATCATTACTCTCTGTCCCTGCCAAGCTTCACCAGCTTTATGTACTTTAGGGCACTGTCCTTACTTTCAAACACCCTCCAAGACCATGTGTCACGATATGTCAGCAAACTCCTGAAGCTGCACACACCTGCTGGTTTATTTCTAGCATCCGCCCCAACATTGGCAGTCTTTCTTCCTAAATCCCTACACACCTAGCCATCTCCTTGCCTGCTTTTAAAAGCCGCATTATAAACAGTTCCTTCAATCATGCTTTTGTTCCAGCAACTTAGTTTTTTTTCCCTCTCCTGGCCAAGGTCCAGCTCCTTTCTTCCATCCTGAAACCATTCTTTTTGTAACCAAGGTGTGCTACAGAAATGCAACTGACTGTTATTACACAAATAATAAAGAATGATTTAGTCTTGTGTTATTCTTCTGTGCTATTTCAGGCTTTGTGGCATATTTGAACATCTGGGTATTTGCTTATCTAGTCTGAACAGAGCATTAACTACACTTTTGTTATAAAACCAGCAAAACAAAACCATTTGTGTACTTCTGACTAAAATAAAAAGCTCATCAATAATATGTAAGCCAATTTAACTGCACAATGACTATATTTTTAAGTGGTGCCAGAGTGGTATGCTGTTGAAGAGGACCTGATGTTAGAAACACTTGAATGATCATAAATGGCTACTAGTAAGACGTGCTGAAGTCTATTTCTGGAAAAAGGCCTAAGCTATCAAAAGGTTAAATAAAAAGTTATAGCACTAACAATCATTAAACTGTTGATATATCCATTCAGGTACCCAGTCTCGAATTCTTGCTGATCATCCAGTTTGTTCAAGATGTCATTTAAACAGATTTGTAGCCTCATTATATCTTCAAGGAAAATGAGCTCTAAACTCACTGAATCAAAAAAGAAATCTCACTGCACGTCAACTATGCTGGTGACTGTTGTGGGAACAGTACCCTAAATTACATAAAGGCATAATCATACTTTAACCTTCAAACACGAATTCCTAATACAAGCTTATTGCAAAAGACTATCTGGTTGAGCAGTTTAAAAGAAGTTAGCAAAAGATACAACTGACTGAATGAGTTTGTGATCCTGAATAGGATGTCCTTCTTCAACAACAGTTTGAATCTAGGTAGCACCTTTAAAAACAAGTCCCAAACTGCTTCAGAGGCACAGAGATTATGGGTGTGATCAAAACACTGGACAAAGTGGTGGGTTGTATAGGAAGAGAAGGAGGTGAAGAGATAGAGTTTTGTGAAAAAAAGCAAATTTGAGAGCGTGAGGCTGAAGTAGCTGGAGGAGAAGGAATGCACAAGAGGCCACAGTCAGAACCATGAATAGTTTTTGGGTCAGGGGGTGGTGGTAGAAGAGGTGGGGAGGGGTCCTGCATGGCTGGAGGAGGCTACAGTGAAAGGGACAGGTGAGACCAAGAATAGATTTAAACAGAGGAGAAGAATTTTAAATTGGGAGGATTGGGGAAATCCATGAGCCATAGGAGGTCAGCCAGAACAGGGGTAATGGGTGAGCCGGACTTGGTGAGGGATAGGATATGGGAAGCAGAGGGTTCAATGAGGTGGAGTTTAGAGAGGATGCAGAATGAGCAGCCAACTAAGAGAACACTGGAATAGTTAAATCTGAAGGTCACAAAGTTATAGTTGAGAGTTTCAGCAGCCAATGAGCAGACGTAGTGGCAGAGACCAGCAATGTTTGAGAAGTGAAAGTGACACAAGTTTGTGTTGGAGGGGATACAGGGTTGGAAGCTCTGCTTCAAATTGAATAGAATGCCAAGGTGTCAATCACCCACGTCTTCATAGTCACTTACACAGTAAAATGTTAACAATGAAACTGAGCATACAACAAACGGAAATTTGGTAGAACTCAATTCTCTAAATGCAAATAAATGCCTCACAATACATTATAATTCATTTACATTTTAGGTATTTAAAACTTGATTTTAATTGTTTTTTTTAAAAAAAAAAGGTCATTATTCTTCAGTGCAATACAGTGAGACATGTGAAAGGGATTACTGCTTAGGACCAAGTACACTGCATACCAAAATTTTCATGTTAATATGAACTGTGTAACAACAGTTTGTTCTCAAACCTCTCCAAGACTTACACGCTCAGGAAGCACCAATAAAAATTAATGATAATTACTCTTTCAAATAAAAGGAGAATGGTCCATATGGGATTTTTTTTTTTGCAGTTGTAGCTTGTCAGGCAAAAGCTTGTTTTATTCTCATCCTTGCCTTTCTCAGAAGTTAGCTTTTAAAAGAAAAGTGCAGAAAACAATGGATGCAGTTGTATATTGAAATGAAAGGGCAGATTTTGACATTACCTCCAGCTTTGTTAGCTTTTAACTCTCCAAAAAGAATCGCGTTATTGTCCTACATATGGTTTCAAATTAAGCCAGCCATTAGGGCAACATACTGCAATGGCTCCAACATGCCTTGCCTCTAGGTAGTACAATGCAGGCTTACTCCCACATTCCTCCATACTGCAAGATCCCAATCTCATTCATGGCAAGGAGCCAGGCACCTCCCCACAGCAGACAGGAATAGTATAAACCGAAAAAAAAAAATCAAAAGGGCTAGTCGATAGCATCTTCCACTAGAGAAGCAGTAGCAAAAAGCCTGACAGCAGACTCACTGCCCAGCCTTTCAGATGAGATGGTAAATGATTCAAAGTGAGGAAGGCTTTCTACCTAGATTTGCTGCTTTTTATATACTTTTAGGTTACCACAGTATTAGATGTGTGTTAAATGGAGCTTTACTACCCCTCTCCAATTATTTTTAAAACTCCCCTTCAGGCACTCCCCAACAAATGGGGCAATGACTGTTTTTAGGCCTCTACCTATAGTGCCTCGTTATCTGGCACTAGTAGGTGCACAAAAGTCACTGAAGAAATCCTCTGATCTTCCTCTACTTTGCACCCATGCTGTGAATATTAAGGTATCATTGCTGTATCGAACCAAAAACACAAAGGCTGTTACTCTTCATTTCAACATACTAGTGATGATATAAATAAATTCTCCAACAATAATTTTACCAACTAAAAATTTGAAGCTACACCAATAAACGCAGATGAACTGTAACATGCAAAGCAAATTCAGTTTAACAGTGATTTCACATTTTGACTCTCATTCTAATAAATTGAACTTAAAATATTACAAGGAATACTACCATCTTATTGAAACCACCACATTTGCAATAAGTGCTCCTAAATTGGTTACTGAAATGTACTCTAATACATTTATACAGGCTTCCATTTTTCATAACCAAAACTGATTACTATAAATACACAAGCACGAGGTCATTGATTTGAACTTACATTCTCCTTAGAAAATGATCTCGTAAAACAGAGATATCTAGTGACCTTGGATTTGAATAAGCCGTCCTTCCAGAGGTCAGCATCCAAACCATCTGCCGTTTGCGAAATCTGTGAAAACAAGACAGCATGTGCAAATGTGAGGTGGAATAAAGCTAATTCATGTACTGTGAGTTTTGCTACTTTCCCTAATTAACACCGACTGTATGATCACAGCATCTCATTAGATCATTCCACCAAATACTGTACAAAAATACTTCTAAAAATACAGTCTCCAAGGATACAGCTGATTAAAGATACATTGCAAATGGTTTTGATAAAGAATCTGCAAGTTTTCAAGCACTTTGTGGGCAAGCAGGATGGATATATTTGGCAATGGTGGAAAAAAATCATACACTTTAAATTCAAGCCACGCCAGTGATTGCTCTTATTGTGTTATGTTGACAACTTATGAAACAACGTAACAGAGAGATGTGCTAAAAATGGTTTTGCCTCTGACTATTGTTAGTCACCAGCCTCTAAAGCACAGTTTACATAATTGGTAGTGGTAGTTTCAATTTACACACATTAAACTGTTCATTTTGAAATGGAGCAGCTGTAAAATGGGGACAATCTGAATTTACAGTAACAGCACAATTAACATTGCCCATGACTAAAATGAAGCTGCAATACAGACATTTTTTTCTATTCTGGAAAAAAGAAGTGCTTCATTCAGTTTAAAACCTAGAGTTAGTTAATAGTCATTAGTTAGTATACACTGCAGAAATTATTTGTACTTATAGAAAAATAGAAAATTTACAGCCCATTCAGTCCATCCTGTCTGTGCCAGCTGAAAAAGAGCTGTCCAGCCTAATCCCACTTTTCAGCTCTTGGTCCGTAGCCCTGTACATTGCAATACTCCCAGTGCATATCCAAATAGTTATTAAGAGTGAGGAGGCTTTCTGCCTTTACCACCCTTTCAGGTAGTGAGTTCCAGAACCACACCACCATCTGGATGACAAAGTTTCCCAACTCCTCTCTAATCCGTCTGTGTGTTGGCATCCTTTGAAAGATGGTGAACATGCAGCAAACAAGCCATTTAGGTGACCTCTCTCTCTTGGTGTACCTTTTCTGATGGCAATGAAGGATAATCCTCAAGAGGTGCAAGTGCTGCACATGAAGCTACCAAGTGACCTGGTGAGGAGTTGTTGTCGACATTGGCGCCTGTTGCCAAGCTGCTGTAGCAAATGGTCATCGTGGTAGTGCACGCCAGTCCACAGGATGTGCCACCATTTCGCTCTTTCGCCAGCTGACTCCCAAGTCTGATAGTCAACTTTTAGGACCTTCGTATCATGCTTGCAAGCATTGGGTGCCCCACTGGCCGTCTGGCCCTGGTTACCTCGGGATACAGAAAATCCTTGTGTATGCAACCGTCGTCCATCGTGCGAACGTGTCCGATCCACCGAAGCCGCCTCTGTTTGATTACTGCCAACACACTTGGGAGCTCTGCCATTGAGAGGACTGCAACATTTGTTATTTTGTCCTGCCAGGATATATCCATAATGCACCGCAGACAGCAAAGATGGAAATTATTGAGCTTTTCCAGGTAGCTCTACGTCGCCCATGTTTCACAGCCATACAGCAAGGTGCTGAGAACACAGGCCTTATAACCATCAGCTTGGTCCTAAGAGTGAGCTTGGTGTTATCTCATGCACATTTCACGAGTTGGGCAAAGGTGGTCGCTGCTTTCCCTATGAGTGCATTGAGCTCTGCATCAAAGGACAGATTGTCTGTCACCGTGGACCCAAGGTAGCAGAATTTGCTAACCACTTACAATAGGGTGTTATTCAGTGTGATCAAGGGCAGAGATGCAATACCTTGTCCCATGACCACGGTTTTCTTGAAGCTTATAGTCAAGGAGAACAAGTTACAGGCATGGGAGAGACAATCCATGAGTCTTTGCAGCTGAGTTTCCGTGTGAGCGACTAGCACAGCATCATCAGGGTAGAAGAATTCTCAGATCAGGACGTGATGTGTTTTTGTCTTCACTTTCAGCCTTGATAGATTGTAGAGCTTGCTGTCTGACCTAGTGTACAAGTAGATTCCTTCCATATCTACAGGGAAGGCAAAGGTCAGGAGCATGAAGATGATGCTAGTGTGGGGTCTACTACACAACCCTGTTTCGCTCCATTCTTCACTCTGAAACTATCAGGTGGAGCCATCAAACTGTACAGTGTAGTGCATGTTGTCATGGAAGGAGCAGATACGAACATACGAATTAGGAGAAGTAGGCCATTCAGCCCCTCGATCCTGCACCACCATTCAATAAGATCATGGCTGATCGGTTTGTGTTTTGACTTCCACGCTCCCATCTACCCCCGATAACCTTCGATTCCCTTGCCTAACAAGAATCTATCTATCTCCATCTTAAAAATATTCAATGACACTGCCTCCACCACCTTCTGAGGCAGAGAGTTCCGAAGTCACACAAACATCAGAGAAAAAATTTCTCCTCATCTCTATCCTAAAAGGGCGACCTCTAATTTTAAAACAGTGGCCCCTAGTTCTGGACTCACCCACAAGAGGAAACATCCTCTCCATATCCACCTTGTCACAACCGTTCAGGATGTTATAAACTTCAATCAAGTCTCCCTTCACTCTTCAAAACTCCAGTAAAAAACAAGCCCAGTCTGTCCAACCTTTCCTCGTAAGACAACCCGCTCATTCCAGTATCAATCTGGTAAACCTCCTCTGAACTACCTCCAAAGCATTTACATCCTTCCTTAAATAAGGAGACCAAAACTGCGCAGAATATTTGAGATGTGGTCTCATCCATGCCCTGTATAAGTGAAGCATAATATCCTTACTTTTACTTTCAATTCCTCTCGTAATAAAGGATAGCATTCCATTAGCTTTCTTTATTACCTGCTACACCTGCATACTAACTTTATTTGACTCCTGCACTAGAACACCTAGATCCCTCTGCTCTTTGGAATTCTGTAGTCGTTCTCCGTTTAAGTAACACTCTACTTTTTTATTCTTCCTGCCAAAGTGAACAACTTCACATTTTCCCCACATTGTAGTCCATCTGCCAGATGTTTACCTACTCACTCAACCTATCTATATCTGCGACCTCATGTCCTCTTCACAACATACTTTCCTACCAATCTTTGTGTCATCTGTAAATTTAACAACCATGCCATTGCTCCCCTCATCTAAGTCACTGACATAAATTGTAAAAAGTTGAGGTCCCAGCACAGACCCCCTGCAGGACTCCACTCATCACATCCTGCCAATCAGAAAAGGACTCATTTATGCATACTCTCTGTTTTCTGCCAGCCAGCCAATCTTCTGTCCATGCTAATATGTTACCCCTGACACCATGAGCTCCTACTTTGCGCAATAACCTTTTATGTGGCACCTTGTCAAATGCCTTCTGGAAATCCAAGTACAGTAGGTCAACGGGCTCCCCTTTATCCACAGCACTTGTCACTCCTTCAAAGAACTCCAGCAAATTGGTTAAACATGATTTCCCTTTCACAAAACTATCCTGACTATTCCTGATTACCTTGAGTTTTTCTAAGTGCCCAGCAACAACCTCCTTAATGATCGATTCAAAGACCTTCCTCACAGCAGATGTCAAGCTAACTGTCCTATATTTAACTGTTTTCTGTCTCCCCCCGGCTTCCTGAATAGAGGGGTGATAGTTGCTACTTTCCAGTCTGATGGAACCTTTCTAGAGTCTAGTGAATTTTGAAAAATTAACACCAACGCATACTACCTCATTAGCCACCTCTTTTAAGACCCTAGGGTGAAGTCCATCAGGACCTGGGGACTTGTCAGCCCGCAGATCCATCAGTTTGGTCAGTACCCCTTCCCTGGTGATTGTAATTTCACCAAGTTCCTCTCTTCCTTCCACCTCCTGATTTACAGCTATTGCCAGAATGTTTTTTGGATCCTCCATAATGCAGACAGAAGCAAAATATTAGTTCATTGCATCCACCATTTCCTTATTATCTACTATTAGCTCTCCATTCTCACTCTCGAGAGGACCAACACTTTACTTACCCTTTTCCTTTTTAAATACTTGTAGAAACTCTTGCTATCCATTTTTACATTTGTAGCTAGCTTCCTCTCATGCTCTAATTTTTTTTCTCCTGATTAACCTTTTCGTCATTCTCTGCCGTTCTTTATATTCTGACCAATCATCTGAACTGCCACTCACGTTTGCGCAATTATATGCCTTTTCCTTATGTTTGATACTTCCCTTAACTTCTTTAGTTAACCACGGATGGTGGGTCCTCCCCTTAGAATTTTTCTTTATAGTAGGAATATACTTATTCTGAGTATTCTGAAATAACCCCTTAAATGTCTGCCACTGCTTCTCTATTGATCTATCTCCAAGCCTAGTAACCCAATTCACCTCTGCTAGCTTAGCTTTCATGCCCATAGTTGCCCTTATTTAAGTTTAAAATACTAGTCTTAGATCCACTCTTCTCTCTTTCAAACTGGATGTAAAATTCAATCATTGTGGTCGCTGCTACCCAGAGGTGCCTTTACTCTGCGGTCATAAATTAATCCTGTCACATTAATACCAAGACTAATATAACCTGCCCTCTGGTTGGTTCCAGAACATGCTGCTCTAAGAAACTATCTCAAAAGCATCCTATTAACTCCTCTTCCAGGCTACTAATGCCAATCTGATTTTTCCAGTTTATATGTAGATTAAAATCACCCATGATTATTGCCATCCCTTTATCACAAGCACCCAATATTTCTTCTTGTATACTTCGTCCTACACTGTGATTACTGTTCAGGGGCCTGTAGACCACTCCCATTAGTGACTTCTTTCCCCTACTATTCCTTAACTCCACCCAAACCGATTCGACATCCTGATCTTCCGAACCAAGGTCATCTCTATCTATTGCACCAATGCCATCCTTGATTAACAGTGCTACCCCTCCACCTTTACCCAGCTTCCTATTCTTCTTGAATGTCACATACCCCTCAATATTCAGGACCCAATCCTGGTCATTCTACAGCCACCTCTCCGCAATGGCTATCAGATCACATTTACTTACATCAATGTGCGCATCTACTTTGTTCTGAATGCTACATGCACTCAGATACAAAACGATAACAAAAAGACTAAACTAAAGGCTCTGTAACAGCTAGTCTCCACTGTTGGTGTGTTCTTAGATTTTTTTTCTCTGTCCCTTCCTGCCATTCTCTGACCTTCATTCCCTTATTACTATTCTGCTCTCCTGCCTTGACTCAACCCCTCGATTTGCTACATCTACTCAAGCTTGATCCCTCACCCACTTATTTAGTTCAAAGCTCTCTTTACTTCCCTAGTTATACGGTTTGCTAGAAGACTGGTCCCAGCACAGTTCAGGTGCAGACCGTCCCAATGGTACAGCCCCCGCTTTCCCCAGTACTGGTACCAGTGCCCCACGAACTGAAACCCACTTCTCCCACATCAGTCTTTGAGCCACGTATTCATTTCACTAATCTTATGTGCCCTCTGCCAATTGGCACATGGCTCAGCTTATAATCGAGAGATTATTACGCTTAAGGTTCTGCTCTTCAATTTGGTGCCTAGCTCCTCATATGGTCTAAGCAGAAACTCTTTCCTTGTCCTACCTATGTCGTTGGTACCTACATGGACCACGACAACTGGATCCTCCCCCTCCCACCCCAAGTTCCTGTCCAGCCCTGAGCAGATGTCCCGAACCCTGGCACCAGGTAGGCAACACAGCCTTCTGGACTCTCGCTCTCGGCTGCACAGAAGTGTCGATCCCCCTCACTTTACTATCCCCTACTACCACTACATTCCTTTTTGCTCTCCCCCACTTGAATGGCTTCCTGTACCACAGTGCCATGGCCAGTCTGTTCATCCACCTTGCAGGCCTCGCTTTCGTCCACACCGGCTGAGAGCACCTCAAACTTGTTTGACAACTGCAAAGCCTGAGGCTCCTACACTACAGTCTGCTCAGTCCCTTTACCTGCCTCACTCACGGTCACATCCTCCAGTCCCTCACTGCTGACCAAAACAGATGACCCTGTTCTACGAGGTGTGATGTTGTGCAGTGTTGTGCAGTGTTTGCAGTTCGGCTTCCAGATCAATAATCCTGATCTGGAATTCCTCTAGCTGCTTACACTGTCTGCAGATGTGTTTGTCCTGGATCGCCTTGGCATCCAAAAGCTCCAACATACCACAGCTGCAACACAACACCTGTTACTTATGCTATTAGTTAATTTACTTGAATTACCTTCTTAATTAACAGAGTAATTCCTATGTATAGTAGAAATTTACTGTGCTTATTAAATGCTAATACCTACAACTAAAGTTATACTTTTCTTAATTACGCAGATGTGTTTTAGGTATTTATTTTAATTACTTGATTCTTTATTTTTTTATTTTAAAGTGTTAGTTCTTTTTTCTAGATCTACCCTAACTCTGGTGTCCTAAGCTAGCTATTAACACACTGTCCCTTGCATGAAGCACTTACCGGCCAATCAACTTACTAGTTTCCTGTGTTTTTTCACGGAGTTCTCCAAAAACTGAAAGAGCTCCACTCCCAGCTCCCAACTGCCTCCGCTCCACACCAGGTAGGCAAGGCCGTGCTCTGATCCCCAGGCTGTATTTATGGCACACCCAGCTCCCGCCTGCCTCTGCTCAACTCCAGGTAGGTAAGCAGAGACTGAGGAGCTTCGGTGGACAGCCAATTTTTCCCAAAATCTTGTCGAGCCCTCGCTTTGCCGACAGTGTCAACTGCCTTACTACGATCTACATAAGTCAGTTAAAGGGGTACACTCTGTTCCCTATACTTCTCTTGTAGCTGCTGTATGGAAATCATGTCCACAGTAGATATGCCGGCACAGAAACCACACTGTGCTTCCAGGTACATTCGGTCTGCATGTAAATGGTGTGTTAAGCACAACCCTAGTAAAGGCCTTCCCTGTGGCCCAAAGCGATGAGATGCCCCTGTATTTGTCGCCTTTGTTTTTGTTTTGATTTTGGGGTCATGCATCTCCTGTGGAACAGAGCTTACTTTCCAGCAGAGAAGGAGCTGGTCATAAAGATGTGGCAATAGATGGGACTTCCGTGCTTAAGCAGTTTGGCTGGGATTCCATCCTTGCCAGGTGCGCATCTGTTCGCTAGGCGGTCTATGGCCTTCTAGAGCTCCAGTGATGAGGTTTCATCATCTAACTCATCCATGACAGGAAGTTGCAGGAGATCGTTTGATAAGGTTCCCCACGGTAGGCTATTGCAGAAAATACGGAAGTATGGGGTTGAAGGTGATTTAGAGCTTTGGATCAGAAATTGGCTAGCTGAAAGAAGACAGAGGGTGGTGGTTGATGGCAAATGTTCATCCTGGAGTTTAGTTACTGGTGGTGTACCGCAAGGATCTGTTTTGGGGCCACTGCTGTTTGTCATTTTTATAAATGACCTGGATGAGGGTGTAGAAGGGTGGGTTAGTAAATTTGCGGATGACACGAAGGTCGGTGGAGTTGTGGACAGTGCCGAAGGATGTTGTAGGGTACAGAGGGACATAGATAGGCTGCAGAGCTGGGCTGAGAGATGGCAAATGGAGTTTAATGTGGAAAAGTGTGAGGTGATTCACTTTGGAAGGAGTAACAGGAATGCAGAGTACTGGGCTAATGGGAAGATTCTTGGTAGTGTAGATGAGCAGAGAGATCTTGGTGTCCAGGTACATAAATCCATGAAAGTTGCTACCCAGGTTAATAGGGCTGTTAAGAAGGCATATGGTGTGTTAGCTTTTATTAGTAGGGGGATCGAGTTTCGGAGCCACGAGGTCATGCTGCAACTGTACAAAACTCTGATGAGGCCGCACCTGGAGTATTGCGTGCAGTTCTGGTCACCGCATTATAGGAAGGATGTGGAAGCTTTGGAAAGGGTGCAGAGGAGATTTACTGGGATGTGGCCTGGTATGGAGGGAAGGTCTTACGAGGAAAGGCTGAGGGACTTGAGGTTGTTTTCGTTGGAGAGGAGGAGGAGAGGTGACTTAATAGAGACATACAAGATAATCAGAGGGTTAGATAGGGTGGATAGTGAGAGTCTTTTTCCTCGGATGGTGATGGCAAACACGAGGGGACATAGCTTTAAGTTGAGGGGTGACAGATATAGGACAGATGTTAGAGGTAGTTTCTTTACACAGAGAGTAGTAGGGGCGTGGAACGCCCTGCCTGCAACAGTAATAGACTTGCCAACTTTAAGGGCATTTAAGTGGTCATTGGATAGACATATGGATGAAAATGGAATAGTGTAGGTCAGATGGTTTCACAGGTCGGCGCAACATCGAGGGCCGAAGGGCCTGTACTACGCTGTAATGTTCTAATTCTAATTGTCGAGTGCAGACTGGGAGATGTCCAACTCACTGGTGTACAGTTCACAGTAGTGTTCAGCCCAGCAGAGAATGTGTTTACTTCTGTCAGTGAGTACTTCACCAACTGCTGACTTCAGGGGAGCAACTTTGGTGATGGCAGGGCCAAATGCCGTCTTGAACCCTTCGTACATTGCTTTTGTCACATGCAGTTTGGATTTCTTGACATTAGTTGATCCTTTGCATGGCTGTCCGCTACTTTCAGGTCACGCAGTGTCTTAGCTGTGGGGTTTATGTTGTGCATCATGCAGGCTTTGTTTTTTGCATCAATGACAGATATCATCTCAGCTGAGCAGGTCTCAAACCAGTCCTTGTTGCAGGTTCCACCTTTACCAAACGATGCTTCTGCTGCTTCATAGATGATCAAGCTTAGTGACTCCCAAGTTTCATCAATGCTGGCATCGGTGCTTCCTGTTCAGGCTTTGGTGGATAGCAAGCGTTCTAGCGACAATGCGAAGTGCTGGTATTTGGCATCATTGCTTATGCAAGGGATGTCGACATGTGATGGACCGCCACATTTGAAGCTGCAGAACTTTCGGAAGTGAACCTTCACTCTGCTGCTAAGAGTGGTCAGTGTCACAATTTGTGCTGTGATAAGTGCAGGCGTGAAGAATACTGGGCAGATTAGACTAGGTCTCGTTGATGGCAAATGTCCTTGGGTGGCCTTGATACCTTGTGGCTATGTATGCCCTGGGAAGAAGGTGTTGTTGATGCAGAGTTCATTTAAGGTACAAAGCTCAAGAAGGCGTTGTCAGTTATCACTGACCTTGCTCATCCCGTGACAACCAAGGCACGTTGGCCATGCATCACTGTCTGCCCCAACACGTGCACTGAAGTCACCCAGGATGAATAGCCTCTCGCCATTTGGGATGTTCTGCAGAACATGACTTAGGGAGTCAGAGAAATGCTCTTTATCGGAGATGCTGATGTTCAGAATTGGTGCACAGACGCATATGATGTTGACTGTGTCTCCATCAGATGATAGCCATAGGGAGTTGAGGTGCTCCGAGGTTGCTACTGGCGGCTCAATTGACTGCGCGAGTCAGCTGCTCACTGCAAAGCCTACACCATGCTCACAGCGATCTTCAGCACTCTTTCCATAACAGTAGAAGGTGTACTTAGCCTCTCAAATAGAGCCTGCGTCGGCTAATCTGGTTTCTTGTAGAGCGGCAATGTCGATACCAAGCTTGTGCAACTCACAGTCAATCTGACATGTCTTACGTACACTTGCTGTGGAGTGTGTGTCATTCATTCCAGGGCACACAGTCCTCACATTCCAGCTTCCAACTGAAACGTTACTTTTCTTTGTTTGCTGCGTAGCTTAGGCATGGTTTTAGGACTTGCCTAGCATCGGCACCCACCTCTCGACCTCGTAGGCTAGTGTTCAGAGGAAAGACAAAAGCCTATATGTCTGGAGCCTATTTGGTTGCAGGTGTTGCCAAAAGGTGCTAACTTGAAGAAAACACCAACAGCGTAATGGGACTCCACTCCAGATTTTGTTGAGTTGACTCCCTTAGCCATTAGTTCTTGATGTTGTTGTTAAGGTTGAAGGCACTGACCAGCAGGGCCCAGATCACCACAAACTTAGGTGTGATCTTATCCTCCAGCTGTTCGAAGGGAGCAGCTCCAGGTCACTACTTTCGTCCCCCAAACCCTCCAGCCAGATCCATGCACTTTCCCCCACTCTCTTATCCTTCACTGCTGCTGGTGTCGTCAACCGGGTCCATGCCACAGCCAACCATCCTTCCCTAACGTCATACTAAGATTTTTTTTTGAGTGCCGTCGATGGGATCTGAACCCACACACCTGCCTCGCTGGTCTGCCTCTCCCTGCTCTTTTATCCTCCCTGCTGCTCCTGCTCTTTTATCCTCCCCGCTGGTCTGCCTGTCGCCGCTGTTCCTGCTCCTTTTGTCCTACCCTTCTACCAATTACTTAAAAGCTATGCCCTCTGGTTACTGACCCAACAGAAACAGGTCCTTCCCATCCACTCTATCCAATCCCCTCATAATTTTTATACAGCTTAATTAAATCTCCCCTCAGCCTCCTGTGGCGGTTTCTGAACCCGAGACACCACACTTGTAGTGTCTCCCACCCGCCCTCCTCCTCTAACCAAAAAAAAGGACTCGGTAAGGCTTTTTCTATTTCTCTGGTTTTATCGTGATTGGTAAAAACTTTTCGTTTCTTTTTCATTTAACTAAGTTAAGCTTAAGATTAAAAATGGCAGGAGATCTCAGACCCGTGTCATGCTCCTCTTGCTCAATGTGGGAGCTCAGGGACATGGCTGATGTCCCTGACTCCTTCACGTGCAGGATGTGTGTCCAACTGCAGCTCTTGTTAGACCGCATGACGGCTCTCGAGCTGCGGATGGACTCACTTTGGAGCATGCGCGATGCTGAGGAGGTCGTGGATAGCACGTTTAGTGAATTGGTCACACCGCAGATTAGGATTGCTGAGGGAGAAAGGGAATGGGTGACCAAAAGGCAGAGAAAGAGCAGGAAGGCAGCGCAGGAGTCCCCTGCGGTCATCTCCCTCCAAAACAAGTATACCGTTTTGGATACTGTTGAGGGAGATGGCTCACCAGGGGAAGGCAGCAGTAGCCAGGTTCATGGCACCGTGGCTGGCTCTGCTGTTCAGAAGGGCGGGAAAAAGAGTGGAAGGGCTATAGTCGTAGGGGATTCGATTGTAAGGGGAGTAGATAGGCGGTTCTGTGGTCGAAAACGAGGCTCCCGAATGGTATCAAAAACAAGAAATGCTGGAATCACTCAGCAGGTCTGGCAGCATCTGTGGAAAGAGAAGCAGAGTTAACATTTCGGGTCAGCGACCCTTCTTCGGAACTCCCGAATGGTATGTTGCCTCCCAGGTGCACGGGTCAGGGATGTCTCAGATCGGCTGAAGAACATTCCAAAGGGGGAGGGTGAACAGCCAGTTGTCGTTGTGCACATAGGCACCAATGATATAGGTAAAAAACGGGATGAGGTCCTACAAGCAGAATTTAGGGAGTTAGGAGCCAAGTTAAAAAGTAGGACCTCAGAGGTAGTAATCTCAGGATTGCTACCAGTGCCACGTGATAGTCAGAGTAAAAATGAAAGAATAGTCAGGATGAATGCGTGGCTTGAGAGATGGTGCAGGAAGGAGGGGTTCAGATTTTTGGGACATTGGGACCGGTTCTGGGGGAGGTGGGACTATTACAAATTGGACGGTCTACACCTGGGCCGGACTGGAACCAATGTCCTTGGGGGTGCTTTTGCTAACGCTGTTGGGGAGGGTTTAAACTAATGTGGCAGGGGGATGGGAACCAATTGAGGAGGTCAGTTGACAGTAAGGAGGTAGTAACAAAAGCCTGTAAGGAACTAGAGAATGAAGTCAGTGTGACTAAGGGGAAGAGCAGGCAGGGAGCAGATGATGAATGTAAAGGGACTGGTAGTCTGAGGTGCATTTGTTTTAATGCAAGAAGTGTAGTAGGTAAGGCAGATGAACTTAGGGCTTGGATTAGTACCTGGGAGTATGATGTTATTGCTATTACTGAGACGGTTGAGGGAAGGGCATGATTGGCAACTAAATATCCCAGGATATTGATGCTTCAGGCGGGATAGAGAGGGAGGTAAAAGGGGTGGAGGAGTTGCATTACTGGTCAAAGAGGATATCACAGCTGTGCTGAAGGAGGGCACTATGGAGGACTCGAGCAGTGAGGCAATATGGACAGAACTCAGAAATAGGAAGGGTGCAGTAACAATGTTGGGGCTGTACTACAGGCCTCCCAACAGCGAGCGTGAGATAGAGGTACAAATATGTAAACAGATTATGGAAAGATGTAGGAGCAACAGGGTGGTGGTGATAGGAGATTTTAATTTTCCCAACATTGACTGGGATTCACTTAGTGTTAGAGGTCTAGATGGAGCAGAATTTGTAAGGAGCATCCAGGAGGGTTTTCTAGAGCAGTATGTAAATAGTCCAACTCGGGAAGGGGCCATACTGGACCTGGTGTTGGGGAATGAGCCCGGCCAGGTGTTTGAAGTTTCAGTAGGGGACTACTTTGGGAATAGTGATCACAATTCCGTAAGCTTTAAAATACTCATGGACAAAGACGAGAGTGGTCCTAAAGGAAGAGTGCTAAATTGGGGGAAGGCCAACTATACCAAAATTCGGCAGGAGCTGGGGAATGTAGATTGGGAGCAGCTGTTTGAAGGTAAATCCACATGTGATATGTGGGAGGCTTTTAAAGAGAGGTTGATTAGCGTGCAGGAGAGACATGTTCCTGTGAAAATGAGGGATAGAAATGGCAAGATTAGGGAACCATGGATGACAGGTGAAATTGTGAGACTAGCTAAGAGGAAAAAGGAAGCATACATAAGGTCTAGGCGGCTGATGAAAGACGAAGCTTTGAAAGAATAGCGGGAATGTAGGACCAATCTGAAACGAGGAATTAAGAGGGCTAAAAGGGGTCATGAAATATCTTTAGCAAACAGGGTTAAAGAAAATCCCAAAGCCTTTTATTCATATATAAGGAGAAAGAGGGTAACTAGAGAAAGGATTGGCCCACTAAAGGACAAAGGAGGAATGTTATGCTTGGACTCAGAGAAAATGGGTGAGATTCTAAACGAGTACTTTGCATCGGTATTCACCGAGGAGAGGGACATGACGGATGTTGAGGTTAGGAACAGATGTTTGATTACTCTAGGTCAAGTCGGCATAAGGAGGGAGGAAGTGTTGGGTATTCTAAAAGGCATTAAGGTGGACAAGTCCCCAGGTCCGGATGGGATCTATCCCAGGTTACTGAGGGAAGCGAGAGAGGAAATAGCTGGGGCCTTAACAGATATCTTTGCAGCATCCTTAAACACGGGTGAGGTCCCGGAGGACTGGAGAATTGATAATGTTGTCCCCTTGTTTAAGAAAGGTAGCAGGGATAATCCAGGTAATTATAGACCGGTGAGCCTGACGTCAGTGGTAGGGAAGCTGCTGGAGAAGATACTGAGGGATAGGATCTATTCCCATTTGGAAAAAAATGGGCTTATCAGTGATAGGCAACATGGTTTTGTGCAGGGAAGGTCATGTCTTACCAACTTAATAGAGTTCTTTGAGGAAGTGACAAAGTTGATTGATGAGGGAAGGGCTGTCGATGTCATATACATGGACTTCAGTAAGGCGTTTGATAAGGTTCCCCATGGCAGGCTGATGGAGAAAGTGAAGGCGCATGGGGTCCAAGGTGTACTAGCTAGATGGATAAAGAACTGGCTGGGCAACAGGAGACAGAGAGTAGCAGTGGAAGGGAGTTTCTCAAAATGGAGACGTGTGACCAGTGGTGTTCCACAGGGATCCGTGCTGGGACCACTGTTGTTTGTGATATACATAAATGATTTGGAGGAAAGTATAGGTGGACTGATTAGCAAGTTTGCAGACGACACCAAGATTGGTGGAGTAGCAGATAGTGAAGGGGACTGTCAGAGAATACAGCAGAATATAGATAGATTGGAGAGTTGGGCAGAGAAATGGCAGATGGAGTTCAATCAGGGCAAATGCGAGGTGATGCATTTTGGAAGATCCAATTCAAGAGTGAACTATACAGTAAATGGAAAAGTCCTGGGGAAAATTGATGTCCAGAGAGATTTGGGTGTTCAGGTCCATTGTTCCCTGAAGGTGGCAACGCAGGTAAATAGAGTGGTCAAGAACGCATACGGCATGCTTTCCTTCATCGGACGGGGTATTGAGTACAAGAGTTGGCAGGTCATGTTACAGTTGTATAGGACTTTGGTTCGGCCACATTTGGAATACTGCGTGCAGTTCTGGTCGCCACATTACCAAAAGGATGTGGATGCTTTGGAGAGGGTGCAGAGGAGGTTCACCAGGATGTTGCCTGGTATGGAGGGCGCTAGCTATGAAGAGAGGTTGAGTAGATTAGGATTATTTTCATTAGAAAGACGGAGGTTGAGGGGGGACCTGATTGAGGTGTACAAAATCATGAGGGGTATAGACAGGGTGGATAGCAAGAGGCTTTTTCCCCAGAGTGGGGGATTCAATTACTAGAGGACACGAGTTCAAAGTGAAAGGGGAAAAGTTTAGGGGGGATATGCGTGGAACGTTCTTTACGCAGAGGGTGGTGGGTGCCTGGAACGTGTTGCCAGCGGAGGTGGTAGATGCGGGCACGATGGCGTCTTTTAAGATGTATCTAGACAGATACATGAATGGGCAGGAAGAAAAGAGATACAGACCCTTAGAAAATAGGCGACATGTTTAGATAGAGGATCTGGATCGGCGCAGGCTTGGAGGGCCGAAGGGCCTGTTCCTGTGCTGTAATTTTCTTTGTTCTTCATAAAGAAAACAACTCCAGTTTATCCAATCTTTCACCATGGCTCATCTCTATAATTAAAAGTAATGATGCACTATGCAGCTCAATTGTCCAACAAACTTGTTTCAGGTATTCTCAACTACCTCAACTGCAGATTCACTTCACTAACAGTTACAGTAAAGTACCACAATAAGTGGAGTTTTGACACTTGCAATACGAACAGTACATCTTACAAAAAGTATTCCTCAACACAGTGATTCTGTCAAGCAAACTGTGAAGAGAGACTGATTATCTATTGGGAAAGCATTCTAACTGCGCTTGCGTACTATCCCACACCACTCTCAAAACAGCTTTCTTTCACACATCCTCAAGGGTTCTCAAGCTGTGGTGCATGTACCCCCAAGGGTACATGGGAGAAATTGTCTAATGGTGGATTTAAGGTCTAATGCAAACATTTAACGTTTTTAAAATAATTGATTTTTCCGTGTGTGTGGGCGCGTGCGTGTGTATAAGGAAAAGATAATTAGATAGTTCCTATTGGATGTTTGTTCTGTCTGTTGTATTTTCTCCAAATGCAAGTGCATACAGCTTAGCCCAGGGACAGGCTACCGGCTGTGTCCCAAGGGAACAGGTCTCTTGTGCTATTTGGTTGCCAGCGACCCCTAGTCTGCTCTTTGAGTTTCCCAGCAGAGGTCTCCACGGAGGACTCATCCTCTTCCAAACTACTTGGAGCCAGCAAGGTCACCCGGAACAATGCACCGTCCAGGAGGAGGTGATGATCACCTGTGCTTACTTGGCCTTTTGCCTGGAGAAGGAAGACAACCTGTCAACAGCCAGCGGCTTCCTGAGAGAGCGGTACTGCCAGCTGGAGATGGACTTGCGGGCTATGGAGGAGCAGGTGGTCAACCGCACCAGCCCGCTGACCTCAGGCCATCGATCACGAGCTCCAGGAGACCCCCCACGTGTCTCCAGGCTGGCTCCACCAGGTAAGGAGAAGCACATCTATCACCCCTGCAGGGTGTCTCTACACCTCGATAGGAACCTTATCCCTCAGGGATCCTGCCATCGCTGATCAGTGCAAAGGAGTTATGCAGAGCCGACAACACTGGTCAGTTCCCGGTACCATAAGGTGTGGGGCGGGAGACTTTGCTGAAAACTTAACTAATTTAGGGAAGGAACTCACAGGGCTTCCAAACTTCTTTATAAAAAAAACCTAATTTGCGATATCAGAGAATCAGAAAAATGACAGCAATTAACATTCCATTAACAAAATATATCATTTGTTTCATATAAATGTGTGCATGATGATACCAACAGTTAAAGGGGTGCTGTCCTGATAAAAAAAAGTTCTGTTGATGTGTGTGCAAATCCAACACAGTAACTTGAATAGCAAATTCAAACAAAAGCTTGCATTCATATAGCACCTTTCATGGAAAGAAAAATGTCCCAAGGGGTTTCACAAATAGAAGCTGGCTGGGAAAGGGATGCAAACTATGGAGGGAGAGATTAGTAGGGGGAGGAGATTAGTAAGGGGATGACCAAAAAAATGGGTTTGGAGAAGACTTATAAAGGAGCAGAGAATGGTGGACATGCAGAGGAGGTGGTTAGGGGCAGGGTGGAGCCAATGCCACCAAAAGATTCACCACTGATCAGATAAAGGGAACTGTATTTAAAAAAACAGAATCAGAGGACTACAGGGTGCCACAGTAGGCAGTATAAGACTCGGAGGACATTATATAGATAAGGTGCAACAAGACCATGGAGGAATTTGATTAAGAATGAGTAGTTTAAATTTAATAGGTTGTGGGACAGGGTAGATCAATGATGGGCGAATAGAATTTAGTGCAGAACAGGATACATGTTGCTGTGTTTTAGACAAGTGTGAGCCTATGGAGGATAACAGGGCATGGGAATAACAAATCGAGTCGAGAGAATGGATAAGGATTCCAGTGGCAGAGGGACGGCAATGTTGCACAGGTGGAAACAGGTGGCGCTGGTGAGGACATGGGGTTTAAAACTCAGCTCTATCAAACAGAATGCTAAGGATTCACAGTCATTTCGGACTGAGTTAGTGGCTTGGAAGGGGAATGAAATCAGTCCTTGAGAAATATGGATTAATAAAGGGACAGCCAGCATGGATTTGTTAAAGGCAAATTGAATCTCAGTAATCTGATTGAGTTCTTCGAAGTAACAGAAAGGGCTGATGAAGGTAGTGTAGTAGATGGTGTATTTAAGGACTTTCAAAATGCCTTTGATAAAGTAACACAACAGACAGAAAAATAGAACCACTAGGGATTAAAGGGACGATGGGAACTTGGGTAGGAAATCTGGTAAGGAGGAGAGGTCAAGAGTTGTGTTGAATGGATGTTTTACTGAGTGGATAGAAGGATGCCATGGCTTGGCATTAGAACCATTGTTTATTATACTAGCAGAGACCTGCAAAACATTTGCAGTTAAATTACCTTCCCATGCCATCCCCATCCTATTCCTTTCATCCCTCCCATGCCATCCACATTCCGCTTTTGCCAACGCCATTACTTCAGACAATCCCATCTCATCCTTCCCGGAAACAATCTCTCCAGTCAAACCAAAGCACACAGTGGTTATGAAATCTCATACAAACGTTTTGTCACCGGAATTTCAAAATAGCCTGACAATGGGCATGTAGAGGTTTATTCACTTGAATAGTGAAAGCCAGCAGTGCAATTATAGATTTTATGCTTCCAAATTCGGGTTAAACCTCGAGAAACTATGGTGAAGGAGAAACTATGGTGAACTATAGGTGGTTATAAGACTCTCACTGATTATATAAGTCATGGGAATAATTTAAAGTGGTGTAACACTCAAAACAGTATTGAAGCATTTTGGGTTCCGTGCACTACAAGCAAGATTGCATTAATCCCAGTGGTTTAAAATGGTCTAGAGATAATACACGCTCAGATACCAATTATATCCCAGTCTGCATAATAGAATATGAGGTATCTCATGTCAGACCCTTATCTTCCATTGTTTTTGTCATTGCCCCAGTCACCACCAGCCGTTGGCAGCCACACATGTGCCATACGCTCCAGTCCTCCGCGTGCTAGGCTCTGCCCACCAAATCAAGTCAACAGCCAATCAAAACAGACCACATCGACAAAAAACAAGTATTGTTATTATAGATATAAAGAAGATCTGGACTTCGGTATGGCCTCCTTCTGTGCTGCAAGATTCTATGACTCTAAAGGGAGTGGATTTTTATGGCAGCCACTTTCATCTTTCTGTCCCCACAGATGGCATACAGTGACAGCAGACAGAGCCAATGAACTAGTAATCCAGAGGCCCAGGCTAATGCCCTGGGGACACTGATTCAAAGCCCACCATGGCAGCTGGTGGAACTTAAATTCAATATAATAAAATATGGAATCGAAAGCTAGAATTTAGTGCAGAACTCAGCAATGGTGCCACAAAACAATCCGAATGTCGTGCAAACCCATCACTAATGTCCTTTCAGGAAGGAAATCTGTTGTCCTTACCTGGTCCGGCCTACATGTGACTCTAGACCCACAGCAATGTGGCTGACTCTTCCTGCCCTCTGAAATGGCCTAGCTAGCCACTCAGTTCAAGGGCAATTAGGGATGGACAACAAATGCTGACCTGCCAGCGACGCCCACATCCCATGAAAGAACAAAAAAAAAGTCAGACCATTGGCAACAATTTGAAAAACTGTGACTGAAAGAAGTTAAAAGGAGGGATAGTTTGGGGTGGGGTGGTTGGCAGGTGCAGAGAGTGAACAAAAGTGCACAGAAATTCGTTGTTATGTTTCAGCGGCCAAACTTATGCTTCAACTATCACCTATCATTCCAAACATTAAGCACCTAACTGTTACATAAATGGCGAGTAGTACTATTATTAAGACTGTTTTACTTGGCCATGTGAGCCGCATGGAAGATGGCAGGATCCCCAAAGACACATTGTACAGCGAGCTCGCCACTGGTATCAGACCCACCGGCCGTCCATGTCTCCGTTATAAAGACGTCTGCAAACGCGACATGAAATCGTGTGACATTGATCACAAGTCGTGGGAGTCAGTTGCCAGCATTCGCCAGAGCTGGCGGGCAGCCATAAAGACAGGGCTAAATTGTGGCGAGTCGAAGAGACTTAGTAGTTGGCAGGAAAAAAGACAGAGGCGCAAGGGGAGAGCCAACTGTGCAACAGCCCCAACAAACAAATTTCTCTGCAGCACCTGTGGAAGAGCCTGTTACTCCAGAATTGGCCTTTATAGCCACTCCAGGCGCTGCTTCACAAACCACTGACCACCTCCAGGCGCGTATCCATTGTCTCTCGAGATAAGGAGGCCCAAAGAAAGAATTTAGTTGTATATGTTTATTATAATTTGTACATTTTGTACAATGCTTGAGCATTAAAAGGATTAAAATAGTAAACCTGTATGCTGGCAGTGGTATGCGGGAAGCTGGTACATCTGGGAGAACGCAGTAAAGTTTGGAAACCTCTTGTTACGGCCAGGCGGTAAGGGGTGTGGGTGGTCCCCACTGTTCACCACTCACTGACCAGAGCAACTGTTTTTTGTTACGAGGGATTAAACCCTTTGTGTTTTAATTATCAAATAAACAGACAGCGACATGTTTTCTTGCAGGTTTAAAACAAGAGATTAACTATTTATTGAGTAATATTCATTCCCGAAATTGTCACAACTGCAGCCATACACGCATTGGGAGGATAGAAGGGAAAGGGAGGAAAAGAGCAAGTGGCTTGAAGTGAGGTAGGTATTTGGGTCTACGGTAAACCTGTTGAATCTTCTCAGAAGTCAATTCCTCTGTTAAAGTTGCACACCTGAGTTGTTTGTAGATTTTTTCTGATGGTTGAGACTTCATTCTGGAGATGATCACTTTCAGTTCTATGCGGCACAAGTTGAAGTGTAGAATTCACAGCAGGGCTCCTTCTTTGGTTTTGCTGGATCTCTCAGCTGGACAGGCTTTTGTGATGTTTTTCTGAGGCTCTCTGCCCCAGCCCTCCCTCTCCAGAGATATACTTTTTATGTTATACGTCTCCCACATGTTGCCTCTGTTGGGAGACACAGAGTCCACTCCCTGTGGTGACCAACAATGGACTAGGATGTGGCTATTTCACATCTTCTTTGTTTCAGAAGAACCAATTCAATTCAAAAAAGTCTCCTGATAGGTTCAGGATGGGTGCAATTGACGCTTCTTAGCTTGGAATGTATCCTTTTGTGCTTAACAGACAGCAAGACAGTTTGAATATACAGGGCCAGGTCGTTTGACCTTCAGCGGCCATTTTGCAGCACACTGTCCACTTTTTAAAAGGAAAAGTCAATTTTTAAATAACGCTTCAGTTTGGGTTCTGTATTATCAGTCGCTGCACTTCACATGAGCGTGACACCCTGCTCTACCAGCTAAGACTGCTAATACCTACAGCGTGTGTACTTACAGCACCTAACAGGTCTTTTTCACAGATCAGCCAACAAAATACTATACATAGGGTGGAACTATCAATGCAACACTGTGACACTCACAGTAATGGAATTCACCACCTGTTGGTGCACAGAGACATGAATCAAGCACCGAACACACAATGCAAACCTAACACTGCTTTGAAACAAGGTCACAGATATAATTTTCATGCACTGACATACAAAATTGCAGCAATGGCACTTTTTAAGTGATCTCAAATACTGCACTGCTCATTGTTTTTTTCATTTTGAAAGTGGTTTACCTTTGCTATGAGCCTCAATAGAGACAGTGTGTATTGATTAGCAATAGAGTTGCATATGCTGCAATTCTGCCATTAAAAAAGTAAAAAAAAACAAATGTCAACATGCTTATTTAGGGAGAACATGATGCTTTAACACTGCAATACTTCTGATCACTTCAAATAGTTCAATTTCTACCATCATCAGTGACAGACCGGGAACCGCCATTACTTCATTTGACATCATGCAGCTTAAAAATATTTCTCCAGCACAATCCACATTTAGAACAAAATCTGTAATAGTTCCTTGCTCTTCACAGCTCAAGTGGACAGTCCACTCCAGATAATAAAGTCAATTTTGCACTAAAAAATCCAATAATTTGAAAAGAGCAGCATAAGTAAAACAGCTAAACAGAAATTAAAAAAAAAAATTGATTTCAGACATATTGGATTAAGTGACTGAGTAGACTCCTGTACAATCTTTTCAGAAAAAACAAACACACCCACCATTGCGCTTCATTCTAATTCCAGAAGCAAAAGAAAACCTTACCCTTCAAATGCCAATCCATATAATAAGACTGAATCCCACCTAACCATTTCCCCATCCCCCACCCCCAGGACAAAGCTGTATAAAACTTGAGGGAGAAAAGCCTACTGCTCCAGTTTTGTGGAGCTGCTCACACTTGGCACCACTCCTACATTTTCAATCACATTCAGCAGAAATTGTGATTTCTAGAGTCCCCCACAACCCCCCACCCCGAGGATCCGTGTTTTTTTTCCCCACTTCATCTACATACTGTCCTCCATAAAATCAATCACAATGCAAAGGGTCAGCTGCCACCTGTATGCCAATGACACCAAAATGCACCTTTCCACTACCTCTTCTTACCTAGCAACTGCTTCCGTCATGCCAGACTACTTGTCGGTCATCCAGTTTTGAAGAATCACAACTTTTCCAACCCAACAAAAATCAAGAAGACCGAAGCCATCATCTTCAGGGTCCACCACAAATTCTATTCCCTGGTCATGCATTGCTTCCTCCTCCCCAGTTGCTGCCTCAGCCTCTACAAACAGTTTACAACCTTGCTGTCCTGTTAAACCGAGTTTTAGACTCCATATCCTCTCTAGCACAAAAACTGCCAGTTCTTTTCTCCGCAGCACTGCTTGCCTCCACCACCACCTTCTTTCCACCAATGATGAAACTGTCATTTAAGTCTTTACCAACTCCACACTTGATTACTCCCTTCTCCTTTTAAAAATCCCTCAAAACCTATTTCTTTGGCCAAGTCTCGAGTCATCCCTCCTAATTTCTCCCCAAGTTCAAACTTCAGATATTTTCCCTATGCCCATTGTGAACCGACTTGGCATGCCTGTTGTACCAAAAGATATATTTTAAAAAGTATGCTATTGATGGTCAACATACAAACTAACATTCCACATTTGTTTGTTTCCAGCACGAAAGCAGAAATTTCAAATTACAATGCTTTACTTGGTGTGCAGAGTACAGCCAGGCCTGGAAGAGTCAAGCAGTCTGAGCATACTGTTTGGCAGCAGCAGTGGGCACAACCATAAGCCATAGATTAATCTTGATACTGTAAAAGGGAGCGATCCAGTGCAAGTTTTCACTTGACAACAAACCACTATATTTTTATTATTAAAAAATATATAAACAATATACTGCTTCCTTAAAACAAGACTCAAACACAATTATGGGAATTACCAACTACCATTGTTGGAGTGACAACCACAATGCCATCTGATTTCCAAAGCTACTAATGAAAAAACATCTCATTGTGGAACCAGTTATAAAAATTTTAAAGTGAAAAACACATGGAAGCGCTTGCATCTTCAAAGTAGGGTCGGAAGTAACTATTTGGAAATCATTTTAAACAGATTGATACTAAGATCAGTGAACTGCAGGTTTATTTTCTGAACTGATAGGCAAAATGGTCCCCTTCCTTTTTACCAATTTTATCTTTTATCAATGCCAGAACCACACTTGTAGAAACAGCAATGGAATTTCATACAACACATGGAGAAATGTTGCAAATTCTGTTGATTTTTGTATAAACTCATGAACCCAAACATTCACAACAGCTCTGCAGCTCACTTAAAAAATTGCAACATGTGCCTACATATTTAATACTTTGTCACTAAGAGGATTTACTTAGAGCAGTTGATTATGGAGGAAGACACCAGGAGCTTATGTGACACAATTGGAAAATATTAAAGTGCTTGCTAAGCTTGTAGTAATCCCCATCATAGTCATTCATCTGAAGCAAAATGATATCTATACTGTAATACAAACAGAACAGACAACAGAAAACAGCATCCAGGAGTAAGATCTTGTTTGCTCAATCATAAATTTGGTCCTTGCTTGCATTTAAATGATCCAAGAACTCCATCTTCCAATGGTTTGCTTTTATGCAGTTCATACAGTGATCACAAAAAACAAAAACTGAATTTCTGGCAAATTCCTAAACCTTGTTTATGTGAAGTTTCAATTAAAATAAACTGATTTCTTATAGACAGGGCAATCCAAAAAGAATTCAGTTGGAACACTAAATATTCCAGATGAGCCTCAAGCTAGAATCCACACTGGCTTGGAGCTAACTCGAAGTGCATCGGTTTCACTTCAAAATTTCATGCAACTAAAAAAATAACTGCTGCTTATTCATAGAATGATATAACACAGGAAGCCATTGGGACATTGTGCCTGTGCTGTCTCTTTGAAAAAGCAATCCAATTAGTCCCATTCCTCTGCTCTTTCCCCATAACCCACCAACTTTTCCCTTTTCAATTATTTATCCAATTCTCTTTTGAAAGTTATTATTGAATCTGCTTCCACAGCTCCTTCAGGCAGTGAATTCCATATCGTAACAAGTCACTGTGCAATTTTCTTTCCCTCATGTTGCCTCCGGTTCTTGTGGCAATATCATAAAAATTTTGTCCTCTGGTTACTGACACTTCTACGACTGGAAAGGTTCTCATTTATTCGAGCAAAACCCTTCAAGATTTTGAACACCTCTATCAAATCTCCCCTTTACCTTCTCTGCTCCAAGGACAGCAAGTCCAGTTTCTCTAGTCTCTCCACATAACTGAAGTCTTTCATCCCGGCACCTTCTCCAAGGCCTTGATGCCCTAATGTGAGATGCCCAGAATTGGATACTATACTCCAGCTAGGGCCTAACCAGGGTTTTATAAAGATTTAGCATATTTCCTTGCTTTTGTACTCTATGCCTCTACTTATAAAGCCAAGGATTCCATATGCCTTTTCAGAAGCCTGCTCAACTTGTCCTGCCACCTTCAAAGACCAACAAAGACCCCAGGAGTCTCTGCTCTTCCACCCCCTTAAAAATTGTACTACTGTGTTTTATATTGCCTTTCCTCATTCTACCTATCAAAATGAATAATTTTACTCTTCTCTGCATAGAATTTCATCTGCCATGTGTTTGCCCATTTCATCAGTCTGTCTGCCCCCTGAAGTTGGCTATTATTCTCCTATTTACAACATTTCCAAGTTTCATATCATCTTCAAACTTTAAATTTATGCCCTGTATACCTAAGTCTAGTTCATTAATATATACCAAAACAACGCAACTCCTGACAACGCAACCCAGCGCCAACATCATCAGAGCATTCCCAGCTTCGCACATGTGCAGAACAGACTCTTGCTGTCAGTATGGTGCTGCGCATGTGCAGCCTTCGGCAGCACCCAGCTTGCCAGGACTAATTCGCGCATGCGTGCGAAATCATCCCATTCTGCAAAATCTGCTTACCACTCGCTCCCCACTTCACCCCGCCTCACCTACCTGTGTGCCAGTCGCTCCCCGCTTCACCCCCCTCACCTACCTGTGTGCCACTTGCTCCCCGCTTCACCCCCCCTCACCTACCTGTGTGCCACTCGCTCCCCGCTTCACCCCTCTCATCACCCCCACATCCCCCCCGACCCGTCAGCCAGTCACTCCCCGTTTCACCACCCCCCCGCACACCGCACCCCATCCCCAACGACCTGCTCCCCGCCTCACCACTACTTCCTCCTCTGTTTCCCGCTCCCTCCCACAATCGCTGTCTCTCTTCCCCACACAGAGGAAGCGGGGGCAAAGAGACTGGAAGCGGGAGGGTGCGGGGAGCGGAAGCAGGAGGGTGCGGCAAGGCAATTGGGGGAGAAGATGCCGAAACAGTGTTTTGTACAGGTTTATCATAACTTCCTTGCTTTTGTACTCTATTCCCCTATTTAGAAAGCCCAGGATCCCACATGCTTTATTAAACACTTTCTCACAACCTGCCCTGCAACCTTCAATGATTTGTGCACATATACCCTCAGATCTCTCTGCTCCTGCACAACCTTTAGAATTGTACTATATATTTTATATTGCCTCTCCTCCCTCTTCCGACCAAAATGAATCAAATTACACTTTACAGCATTAAGTTTCATCTGCCACTTGTCCGCCCATTCCATAGCCTGTCTATGTCCTCTTGAAGTTTATCACTATCCTCCTCACAGCTCGCAATATTTCCAAGTTTTGTGCCATCTGCAAACTTTGAAATTGTGCCCTATACATCCAAGTAAAGGTCATTAATATACATCAAGAAAAGCAGGGGTCCTCACAGTGATCCCTGGGGAACTCCACTATACACAGTCATCCAGTACGAAAAACAACCATTCACAACTACTCGCTGTTTCCTGTCACTCAGCCAATTTCGTATCCATGGGGCCACTGCCCCTCTTGTTTCATGGGCTTAAGGAAGGATTGGTCAACAAGAAACTCATGGAGGGGGGGGGGGGGGGATGGAGGTAGGAGTTCTTCAAACTTACATTACATAACTGTATATTCCAAAAAGTATGTCATGACGTCGAGTGTTCTCTTATGCAACATAGAAGAAAATTGCAAAAATTAATAGTTCAAATCTGTAATGAAATTTCCGGGCAGAGGTCGGTACAAACTCAGTGGGCCGAAGGGCCTGTTTCAGTGCTGCATCTCTAAATAAATAAACAAACGTTGACAAAAGGCGAATAGCAGTTATATAATCTATGATATTTTCAATGCCTGATCATAATCCACAGAAGAATGCACACATTAAGAATCAGATTACGAGACCATAATTTAAAAGAAGGGTTTTCACATATCAAACTGGGAAGTGAATCTAAAGCAGCTTATAAACATCACCTGGAGCACTGAAGCAAATGATAGCCTTGTGACTTACTCCAGAGATATCCATGATTGTATATATAAACACACATGCACTGTTTATGGACTTTAAAGCATTATGTCTTTTTTAAATGAAAATTCCAGGGATTTACTATTTCTTGGCTTCTCATAGAGTCATACAGCACCGAAACAGGCCCTTTGGCCCAACAAGTCTGCGCCGACCCGCAACCAACCATTTATACTAATCCTATATTAATCCCATTTTTCCCTCTCACATCCCCACCTTCCCTCAATTCTACTACCTACCTACACTCGGTACCTATCAACCCGCAAGTCTTTGGCATGTGGGAGGAAACCGGAGCACCCAGAGGAAACCCACGTGGTCACAGGGAGAACTTGCAAACTCCACACAGGCAATACCCAGAACGGAACCCGGCTCACTGGAGCTGTGAGGCTGCGGTGCTAACCACTGCGCCGCCCACTGAGTATCTGAAGTCATACCAACTACGGTTCACAGAAGAGATTCATTTTCCTCCTGAAGATGTTACTGGAGGTCCAACAGAAAATATTTTCATTGTAGACCAAAGAAACTTCATAAAAGTTAGAAATACTAAGACAAATGCTTATTCTGTCATTTGTTAGGTTTAAGAGAAAGCTTGAAAAAAAATAATCAAAATAACTGAAATGGCATGAGACTGAAGAAAAAACTGTCTATCTAATGATCTTTCAGCAAACAGTGGATTCTATGATACAGTGCAATTTTTGCACACGACACAATATGAATACTGGATGAAGCACCGGATATTGCAAAGGATATGGGCCCTGACAATATTCCGGCAATAGTACTGAAGACCTGTGCTCCAGAATTTGCCGCGCCCCTAGCCAAGCTGTTCCATTACAGCTACAACACTGGCATTTACCCAGCAATGTGGAAAATTGCCCAGGTATATCCTGTACACAAAAAGCAGGATAAGTCCAACCCAGCCAATTACCACCCCATCAGCCTACTCTCAATCATCAGTAAAGTGATGGAAGGTGTCATCAACAGTGCCATCAAGCAGCACTTGCTTAGCAATAACCTGCTCAGTGACGCTCAGTTTGGGTTCCGCCAGGGCCACTCAGCTCCTGACCTCATTACAGCCTTGGTTCAAACATGGACAAAAGAGCTGAACTCAAGCGGTGAGGTGAGAGTGGCTGCCCTTGACATCAAGGCAGCATTTGACAGAGTATGGCATCAAGGAGCCCTAGAAAAACTGAGGTCAATGGGAATTGGGGAAAACTCTCTGCTGTTTGGAGTCATACCTAGCGCAAAGGAAGATGGTTGTGGTTATTGGAGGTCAATCATCTGAGCTCCAGGACATCACTGCAGGAGTTCCTCAGGGTAGTGTCCTCGGCCAAACCATCTTCAGCTGCTTCATCAATGACCTTCCTTCAATCATTAGGTCAGAAGTGGGGATGTTCGCTGATGACTGCATAATGTTCAGCACCATTCGTGACCCCTCAGATACTGAAGCAGTCAGTGTAGAAATGCAGCAAGACTTGGACAATATCCAGGCTTGGGCTGATAAGTGGCAAGTAACATTCGCGCCACACAAGTGCCGGGCAATGACCATCTCCAACAAGACAGAATCTAACAATCTCCCCTTGACATTCAATGGCATTACCATCGCTACATCACCCACTATCAACATCCTAGGGGCTACCATTGACCAGAAACTGAACTGGAGTAGCCATATAAATACCGTGGCTACAAGAGCAGGTCAGAAGCTAGGAATCCTGCGGCAAGTAACTCACCTCCCGACTCCCCAAAGCCTGTCCACAATCTGCAAGGCAGACGTCAGGAGTGTGATGGAATACTCTCCACTTGCCTGGATGGGTGCAGCTCCAACAACACTCAAGAAGCTCGACACCATCCAGGACAAAGCAGTCCACTTGATTGGCACCCCACCTACAAACATTCACTCCCTCCACCACCGACGCACAGTGGCAGCAGTGTGTACCATCTACAACATGCACTGCAGCAACGCAACAAGGCTCCTTAGACAGCATCTTCCAAACCCACAACCTCTACCAACTAGGCAGCACAGTGGCGCAGTGGTTAGCACAGCAGCCTCACAGCTCCAGCGACCCGGGTTCAATTCTGGGTACTGCCTGTGTGGAGTTTGCAAGTTCTCCCTGTGTTTGCGTGGGTTTCCTCCGGGTGCTCCGGTTTCCTCCCACATGCCAAAGACTTGCAGGTTGATAGGTAAATTGGCCATTATAAATTGCCCCTAGTATAGGTAGGTGGTAGGGAAATATAGGGACAGGTGGGGATGTGGTAGGAATATGGAATTAGTGTAGGATTAGTGTCAATGGGTGGTTGATGGTCGGCACAGACTCGGTGGGCCGAAGGGCCTGTTTCAGTGCTGTATCTCTAAACTAAACTAAGAAGGACAAGGGCAGCAAATGCATGGAAACACCACCACTGCAAGTCCCCCTCCAAGTCACACACCATCCTGACTTGGAACTATGTCTTTCAAAGGCTTTTCTTTGGGTGGTGGTGGGGGTGTTGGGTAGCCGATTCATGTAAATGTATTCTACTTAAAAATACTATCAGGTCCCAAAAAGCACCTCAGAATACAGAAATCGTACTCACTACTTCATAACTGGTAGGTGCTCGATATCGAGATGCAACCACTCCAACACCAGTAATTGGATCCATAGACAAATCCGGCAAGGCTTCAGACAGATCCCACAATTCGGGCATCATTGAGCGAGACTGAAAAGAGGAAAGAAAAACATACAACCTTTCTTGAATTTGAACTACCAAAAGCACACAATACAGAATATATACTACCAATCATAGAATACTACAGGCACCTAATCTCTTGGCTGTAAGGAAAATCTTAAGACAATAACGCATGAATCTAAACACAGAAACATGTCATCGTCAGTAGAACAGCACAGAAGTGGAAAGTTTTTCATGCTGTAAGCTACTGTAATAATTTTAAGTGCTGCTTTTGGACAATTCAGCAATGCAGCTTTGATCTAGAAGATCACAATATTTGGAAAAAAGAGATTTCCTTGAATAACTCAGTTGTGTAAACATTGAGTACAATTGCACTGGTCTGGAAGTCTCAAGTCACTAGTTCATTCATTAGAGCAGTAGGCTGCTATACAATGTACTGCAAGACAAAGACAAAATACTGCATTGCAAGTTGTCACTTAGACTCCTTTTTATGATTTTTGATTCAGTATAAAATAGAGCGGAGGAGATGTGATCTCACACCAAGAGAATTTTATGCTCTCCCCCACGGCGGATTTAGAGGTGGGGAGAGCATATAAATCGGGTGGGATGGTGGCAGGGTGCTCTCAGAACACTTGATACAGCGAAAGGCTGCTATGATTTGAAGGATCATGGTTTGCGGAGGAGAAAAGATCAACAGGGTCACCAGAAATTGCCTTATTAACAGAAGTCCAGTTCAATGTGTGCTCAGAAGAAGTGAGAAAAGAGGACATTGGCTTTGTTAAGGACTGGGAGATCCAACCCATTGCAACTGGGAGGAGTTTGGGACTTTTAACTGCAAAGCTACCGACTCAAATGAGAACACTGTGTAACGTATAAATATGGTGTGGGGTTTCAAGTGTTTTAATAAGTTAATGGGAAATACCTTTCTCTGTAATTTAGTGTATTAGCGACCTACTAAGTACTGTCGTGAAAACCCTATATGTCAAATGGGAAATATTAATTTCATCGGTTGGAACCTTGCCTGAGACTTTTACTGGAAATTACTACAAATAACTTTTTTTTTTAAAAAGAGTAACCTGGCAGCCAAGATGGCCACTGAAATTTACATTTGAAACACCAAAAGGATCAGACTGAAGACAACATGACTGATTCAACCTAGCCAGAACAATGGCACGGACCTCTGATTAAATTACCTGAAATGGCTTTATCAACACAGACATCAGGAGCCATCAACACCCATTGACTTTGAAAGAGTCAACCCCCACCAAGTGTGACTGGACAGCTTGAGGGGTAAAGCCTTGAATATCTGAGAAGCTACCAGAAGGACCTCATTAAAAACAAAGAGGTTTTGGAATGTCATGTGACTGCTTATGCAGCTCTGGAGAGACAAAGCTTGGTCACTCAGAAGGAGAACAGTAACTGAGAAGCCATCCACAGAGCAGCTCTTTTTCTCTCTCGCTCTCCAGTAAAGATCCAGAGAAGCCCCATCTCCAACCAGTAAAGCCTCCAGCCTACAGACCACCACTACCAACAACTAGGGTACAATGACTGAACCCCCTCTTCTGCCTTCCGGAACCTGAGAAGCAAGCCCACAATTGTGCATGTGGCCCAGTGAGAACTTCAGGACTACACTTGCAACTGAGGACTCGGACTGATATTAGCATTTAAATTCCGTTTATTCCGGACTCTACTCCAACCACTTAACTCTGTTTTCCCTCTGTAATTTGTGCATGTGTGTGCGCGAGAGAGAGAGACTCTCGTATGAATGAGTGCATGAAAGCGTAGCATATTTTTAGCAATTTTAACCGGTTTAGAGCGTTAAGAATAATAAACTTATATCTTTCTTGTTTAAACTCAAGAAAATCTGTCTGATTGGTTCTTTGGCAATTATATTCGAGGAACAGGAGCAAGCACTCACTGAAGTGGTAAGTTCAATCGCTGTGCTAAAAAAGGATAAACCCTGTTGTAGTCAAACCAGAGAAGGGGAGCCTGAGACCCCCTCCTCACCTGGCCGTTAACAGTTCATATCTCTTATCTTATAGAGAACGGTCTCAGCTGAGGTTGTGACTACTGGCAGACCTACTTCATGTGCTTGTGTCCAATACAGAGCTAAAACTACCCTGAATTTTAGACAAGGATCTTGCCCTTTTCACTCCTTCCATATTTCTATGCTAATTGTATTCTACTTGAAAGCATAAACAGATTTCAGAGTCAGAAGATTTCAAAAACAAAAACACAATCAAAAATGAAAAAAGGATGAAATAGGAAGGGGAGAAGAGTGCAAAGCTTGGCGAAGTTGTAGAGTGCATATTTACTTTGTACCACAGTTTGGTTGCACACTGCCTGTAGTTGACTCAAAAAAGTATTTACATTCTCCTGAGGTGCATCATAAAAACAGATATCACTTAGCAAAAAAGGGAGTACATTACAACATGACATTCAGCCATAACATATTATTGGCATTTCAGTTTTAATAAAAAGGAATCAATATAGTCATAACAGATTTGTCAGACAATTCAATAACAATGAAACTTAAGACAAAGACTGGGATTCTTCTGCTAACAGAAAGGTGGTGCTTAGCAGTGGAGTAGTAAAGTGCACCAGTTGCATACAGGAATGTAAACTGTATAAAGTCTAAAATAATTCCTTTCAACGTGAAAAATTTTAAAATATTGCCGGATATAAAACTTTGTTGAAGACCAGAGCTGTTTTAATTGCAGTTTTGTCACCACAGCCGTAGAACCTACATCAACCTAGTTTGATAGCTCAATACATTAATATTGAAGAGCAGGAAAGTCACTTAATATACATTTCCTATTTTTATCTTGATGAGTAAAGCTTCTAACATTAGTAACTGGAAGTACGTTGCTTCCGATCAAGTTAAAAAAAAATGGTTCTGATTTTCATATCTCGACAGAGAAGAAACTAACCACCCCCAGAAATTACTTTTGCTCCAGTCTGCCAAAACAATTACAGAATAATTCTCTTGCCTGCTGTCGACCAGAAGAATTATTGAAAAATAATGCCCTGGGCAAACCTCTGGTCGGGGGGCGGGGGAGGCAAAGAGCAAATCTCCCTTCTATGCAAACATAAATGTACACAGTAGGCTAACATTAAATGCAAGTTCAGTGTTAGCCATGGCTCTATTGGCAGCACTCTCACCAGAGTCACAAGGTTCCATGTTCAAGTCCTACTCCAAGGCTTGAGCACAAAAAAAAGTCAAGGCTGACACTCCAGTGCAGTACTAAGTGAGTGCTGTACTGTTGGAGGGGGCCATCTTACGGATGTGACGTTAAACTGAGGTCCCATCTGCCTGCTCAGGTGTCACTGTTTTGAAGCACAGCAGAGCAGTTATCCCTGGTTTCCTGGCCAATTTATCCCTCAAATCAACATCACAAAAACAGATGGTATGGTCATTATCATACTGCTGTTTGTGGGAGTTTCCAGTGCGCAAATTAGTTGCTGTGTTTCCTATATTACAACAGTGACTAGACGTCATAAGTACTTCATTGGCTGTAAAGCACTTTGAGATGTCTGGTGGTCATGTAAAGGGCTATATAGATGCAAAGTCTGTCTTTCTTTTTGAAACATTCAATTGTAAGTACAGTTAAACTGCGCCAAATTTCCATATTCCCCCATTCCTTTTTTCATCAAAGCAGCAGGAAAAAGTTACTTTAATGGTGAGCTTTTAAAGCAATGTGTATCCCCTACAAATTTTTTTAAAAATAAGAGGAACCCTGGATTAAAGGTGACTAATATGCTAATTGAAGTTACTCGCCCCAAAGTCTAAATGAGCAATTTGCTAGTTTGCCAAGTACTTGAAAGCTCTCATTGATGTGGTGGAAAGCCCTTTGATCTCTGTCAGTCTATGAGAGGGATGGTGTTTTTGATACGGTTCGAGGTTTTTTTAAAAAAATCACAACACAAGACATCAGAAAGGCAGTCAGTCTTTTGTAAAAGACAGGGTACTGCATAGAGTGGTTCTATAACAAGACTGTAGGACAGGATTCAGGATTATTCTGTTTAAATTAAGTAAAACAGCCCATCAAATAGGGTGATGTCACATGTTCACTATATCATTACACAAATACTAACTGAACTTCTGTGCTGATTGAACGACACAATTCTGATCATATCCATTGCTCCCTCTATTTCAGCTTACTGCGAAATAAAGCAGTTTACAATCCCAATCAAATTCACCTCCTTGTGCAAAGCTAACTTGGTCCACCTTCATAAAGACACAAGAGATATATGTGCGAAATACAAGTATCCAGATACCTAAAGGACACTCTTGTTACATCCCTGGGTTATGCTATTGTGCAACTGCAGAAAGAGCGGGATGAGTCAACTCCAAAAAGCACTCAGACTGCTTAAAAGGAGAATGATGCCACTGAACCCGAGAAGTATCTAAAACAGATCTAAATTCTGAACAGGGCATTACAATTCCTCCACAATCCATGGCAATTTAATGAACTGCTGAGGTATCACAGTGAGAAACAGAGTTGTTTTAGAAACAGAACTACGGTTGGGTTGGGGGGGGGGGGGGAAGAAAAGAGGGGGAAGGGGAGGAGAAAGCGAACTCACAGGTACCATGGAAGAGACTGAAGCAGAAAGTAGTAATACCAGTGCTTATTTATATTCCTACCTTTAGAACATAGCACTGTTATTCGTTAAAAACAAAATTGAAATGAGGAAGTTTGAGTAAGTTGTTGACTTTAATAACTCTTTTCTTACCTTCCAATGTTTATCCAGTTCTATTCAATTTTGATTAGAAATATGATGGCAAGTTTGGTCACAGTTATCCAGATAGGCAACTTAATTGACAGAGGAATGCAGTTAGAGAAAGTCTGACTTGAGTGTGTAGAGAGGTTAAGACACAACACTGAAAGCAAAACAATCATAAACCGGAAGAGGAACTAAAACCAAATTACCTTTGGACAAACTCCGAAATAAAATCAGTTCAATGAAAGGAGTATTTTTATCTCAGATTAAATGTTTCAAATGTCAGAAAATGAGTGTCATTTCAACCTCAGCTCTGCAGTTAGAGGCAGTAAATGTGGCTCAGTTAAGATTCAGTTATATCATTTTTGACCGATACCATTAAAAGACAGTTTTCAGTCCCTCAACATAATCCATTACTGCTTATAGAAACATGTTGAGACCAGAACTGCTCCAAGCCATTCTTAGAGGGCCACCTTTGTGAAATACCCGAAACCTCCCACACAATTTTAAGTCATAACAAGGAAACTCCCTGAACCACATACAAGTCTAAAATTTATTCTGTCATAATTAAATGGCAATAATGAAATAGTAACTTCACTGCCTACATTATCAAAATGTATGCTACTACATCAGATAGTTGTCCATATGGATGACTTTTATTCATCTTCTACAATTAATCTGTTATGTGAACAACTACTTGCAGTAAAACGGGCTCTTCCGATATGTGGCAGAGAATGCTACACAATTCTTCAATTATTTCACAAACAAGTCAACGCTGGCAGTTTAACATTAGGCCTACTGTATCCATGGCATAAGACAGAACCCACTGTACAAGAGATATTCAGAATCATGACATCGCCCTGATGTTTTCTGAACATGTCCTTCAGACAGTTCAGCACTGTACTAGTTCTTCAGTATAAAACATTAAAGGGGAGGCGTTGGCGTAGTGACTGGACTAATAACCCAGAAACCCAGTGTATTGCTCTGGGGACATGGGTTCAAATCCCAACACGGCAGAAAGTGGAATTTGAATTCAATTAATAAAAATCTGGAAGTAAAAGCTATCAAGCGGCACTTGCTTAGCAATAACCTGCTCACTGACACTCAGTTTGGGGTCCGCCAGCGTCACTCAGCTCCTGACCTCATTATAGCCTTGGTTCAAACATGGACAAAAGAGCTGAACTCCAGGGGTGACGTGAGAGTGACTGCCCTTGACATCAAGGCAGCATTTGACTGAGTATGGCATCAAGGAGACCCTCGCAAAACTGGAGTAAATATGGGAATCAGGGGGAAAAATCTCCGCTGGTTGGACTCGTACCTAGCACAAAGGAAGATGGTTGCGGTTGTTGGAGGTCAAACATCGCAGCTCCAGGACATCCAGGAGTTCCTCAGGGTAGTGTCCTAGGCCCAACCATCTTCAGCTGCTTCATCAATGACCTTCCTTCAATCATAAGGTCAGAAATGGGGATGTTTGCTGATGATTGCACAAGATTCAACACCATTCGCGACTCCTCAGATACTGAAGCAGCCCTTGTCCATATACAGCAAGACCTGGACAACATCCAGGCTTGGGCTGTTAAGCGGCAAGTAACATTTGTGCCACACAACTGCCAGGCAATGACCATCTCCAACAAGAGAGAATCTGACCATCTCCCCTTGATGTTCAATGGCATTACGATTGCTGAATCCCACACTATCAACACCCTGTGGGTTTCCATTGACCACAAACTGAACTGGAATAGCCATATAAATACCGCGGCTACAAGAGCAGGTCAGAAGCTAGGAATCCTGTGGGGAGTAACTCACCTCTTGCCTGTCCATCATCTACAAGGCACAAGTCAGGAGTATGATGGAATGTTCTCCACTTGCCTGGATGGGTGCAGCTCCAACAACATTCAGGAAGCTTGACACCATCCAGGGCAAAGCAGCCTGCTTGATTGGCATCCCCTCCACCACTGATGCACAGCGGCAGGAGTATACACCATCTACAAGATGCACTGCAGCAACGCACCAAGGCTCCTTAGACAGCACCTTCCAAACCCGCGACCTCCACCACCTAGAAGGACAAGGGCAGCAGATGCATGGGAACACCACCACCTCAAGGTCCCCTCCAAGCCACACACCATCCTCACTTGGAACTATATCACCGTTCCTTCACTGTCGCTAGGTCAAAATCCCGGAACACCCATCCTAACAGCACTGTAGGCGTATCTACCCCACATGGACTGCAGCAGTTCAAGAAGTCAGCTCACCACCACCTTCTCAAGGGCAATTAGGGATGGGCAATAAATGCTGGCCCAGCCAGCCACACCCACATCCCAGGAACAACTATAAAAAAAATCTGTAAAATATCTGTACTGAAGGTACAAGCCTGGGAAATTATATTTGTTTGTTAAATCACAAATATAAGCCTTAGCTTTCCAGCATTTATGCTGATATATTGTAAGCAATTTTTAAAAAGCTTGATATGGTATAACAGTAGATGTATGTTTGATTTCTCATTTTACAATGTACTTGGATTTTAAATCTTCCAAATCAGCCTGTTAAGTCATATTATTGTATACATGCTGAACATAGCCTTTGGAAGCTGAAAAAAATCAACTGATTAATTATGGTTTACTTTCTAAATCTTCATGATACTCATCAGACAAAATAAAAAGCTAAGTTAGCCATTTATGGCTACGCAAGCAGCTTTCGTACAACTTTGCATGTGCTGGCAATTTATTCAGAAGGCTGCAAGACTTCACAAGTATCTTCCATGCAGGTAGTTACTGGGACAAAAGTACATTTCCCTTGTTTATTGGGACATGTCACAAAACAGATGAGGCAAGAAGTTTTTGTAACACATTAAATTATACAGGATATATAGGAAACATTTCTTTTCTCCCGTATGATTTTTAATTCCTTTCCAATTTTATACATTTTTACTTTATTCTCTAATCTTTTAACTTTCTTTTTACTCCATCATCATCTTGCCATTTTTCATTGGCACTCTAACAAGTATTCCTTTGAATGATTCATCTTTTCCCCCTTTAGCTGCACTCAAGCTTGAGGGGGGGGGGGGGGGGGAAAGTGGCTCAGAAGCTTCGTTACATAATTTTTAAAAAAATCAAGACTGGCCAGCATCTTGCCGGAAAACAACAGAATCTGATCATGGTGTAAAAGAAAGGCCAGTGTGGTGGGTGGGAGGAGGGGAGGGGAGGGGGTGGTGGCAGTTTCCTCAAGGCCTGTGGATTCCGACCAGGATGAGTGGGAAATATTGAAATTTCAGTGGAGCACGGGGAAAAAAAATTGACAGTGAATGGCAAACTGTGCTGTAGCCTGTCTTAAAGCATGACAAAAGCACTATAACATGCACAAAGCAGCGTTCAAGGCAGATGATACACCATTGTGATTACCATCAAACACAAGTCACATTCCTTTGATGAAAAAAAAACATCTGGGGTGGCCCAGTAGCATTTGTTGGGTATCTAAAAAGACTGTTTATTTTTGCCTCAAGCAGAAGCTTTATATCTACATTACAGATTCATTGTTAAAAGTAAAAGGTAAGCACTCTTTTTACAAGTGATTTGTCTATATATATGATCCTGAAGACAAGTTTTATCTGCATCATACTCATCTTAAAAAAAAAAGTACTTTTGTGTTTGCAGTGCACTATATTCAATGACTTTCTGCATTTCAAAAAAGTCATTTATTGATCTCAGGTCACAAAATATTTTGTCCATTTTCTAATAACACCCCTTGGTTAATCATTTACTAAACACGATTAATTTATTTTTCCTCAGGTGACCACCAAGTAACTATAAAAACAACATAAAAGTAAATGTTCAGATGCAGCAAGACATTTGCACATGTTTTTCATATGAATTACGACGTTTTTCCAATTGCTATATTTGAAGTCAGCATTCCAAAACTAAAATGCCTCATTTTTGGGGACTCCAGAAGTAATAGTAGTCTATAAAAATAATCATAGAAACACACCACAGAAGGACGCCATTCAGCTCATCGTGCCTCTGCTGGCTCTTCGGATGCCCAGTCATGCCTTTTATCCTTAACCCTGTAAAGTTATTCATCCTCAACGACCTGTCCAACTCTCCTTTAGAATTATTTATGGAATCAGCTTCAACCAGCTTTTCAGGTAGACCATTCTAGATCCTGACAACCCAGTGAAAACATTTCTCCTCATCTCCCGTCTAGATTTGTTGCCAATGATTTTTAATCTATGACCTCTAGTTATTGACCCAGTTGCCAGAAGGAGTAATTTCTATCAAAACCTCTCACCATCTTGAAAACTTCCACTGGATCACCTCTTAACCTTCTCTCGTCCAACGAAATCCCTCCTAAAATTTTCCAATCTCTCCTCATAACAGAAGTTCCTCATCCCTGCTAGCATCCTGGTAAACTTCCTCAGTACCCTTCCTAAGGTTTTTACATTTTGCCTGAAGTGTGATGCCCAGAATTGTCCACAATGCTCCAGTTGAGCCCTAACCAGCAATTTATAAAATTCTAGCATCGTCCCTTTGCTTTTATATTCTACTCCTCCATTTATAAACCCAAGTAATCCATATGTTTTGTTAACCACTTTAATTTGCCCTGCCACCTTTAAGGAAGTGTGCATCTGGACATCAAGGTCTCTCTGTTCGTCTACACTTTTCAAAATCATGTGCTTTATAATATACTGGTCTTTCCATATTAGAGTCATACAGCATAGAAACAGGCCCTTCGGCCCAATGCGTCCAGGCCGACCATAATGCCTATCCATACTAATCCCACCTGCCTGCATTAATTCCATATCCCTCTTTGCCTTGCTCATTCAAGTACCTGTCCAGATGCCTCTTAAATGTCGCTACAGTTCCTGCCTCCACCACCTCCTCGGGCAGCTCATTCCAGATACCCACTATTCTTTGTGTGAAAAATTTACCCCTTTGATCCCCTTTAAACCTCCTCCCTCTCACCTTAAACCTATGCCCTCTAGTTTTAGTCACTCCAACCATTAGAAACAGACTCTGGCTATCTACCCTATCTATGCCTCTCATCATTTTATATACCCCAGCCCTCCCAAAAGTGCATCACTTCACACTTCTCCATATTGAGCTCCATCCGCCATGCTTTTGCCCATTTCAGCATCCTGTCTATGTTATCCTGAAGCCTATAACTATCCTCATCAGTATCGACTACTTTCCCAAGTTTCATATCAACAGCACACTTTATAATGCTGCTTCCTACACCCGAGTCAAGGTCGTTTATAAAAATTGAAAAGAGTAATGGACTCAAAATTGATCCTTGGGAAACACTACTGCAAACCAACTCCCAGTCTGAAAAACATCCATCTACCACCACCCTTTGCTTTTTGTAACTGAGCCAATTTTGTATCCATATCACCATCTTCCCCTTAATTCTATGGGCTTCCATCTTCTGTACAGTACACAGTTCACTACAGATAAAGACAGCCAAGCACCTGACACTCCAACCCAGGTTAACTATCTGGTGAACATGACTGACATACCATCTGTCACAATAGCAATAAAGTCAGTCAGTCCCCCAACCACTGGAACAGCTGCAATGAACCTTTAGAAAAGGAGGCAATGTACGTACTGATCAATCTACCAATTCCACAGAAAGACAACTGAAAATAAACTAAGACAGCCATTTATGACCACCTGCCACAAAAGAAAATACAAGAGCTATGAAATTTTCTAAAATTAAGTTGAATTACAAATTAAGGCAAACACTGTAAAAACTCAACCAAGAGTATCGAATTCACGTGTAACACTTTTCAAATCTGTTTTCAATGGAACTGTAGAAAGGCACATGGTGCAGTAAATCTAGCAAAATCAATTTAAGCATTATTCCTCAACCTGAAATCACAAATTCTTACCATCAATGGGCACTTGCACTGGTGTTTTAACTGAAGATTTGATTGTGGGCTACATATTTTTCCTGACCATTACATACACTAGATAATAGTCCTCTCCGAAGTAACCACTCAGCTTAGAAGAACTTCACTACAATTAAAAATAGTGAGGATAGAAGCCAGAAATCCTCCTCTTAATCACTGTCTAGTGACCCATTAGGAAACATATATACACATGGATTTAAGTCAAGGATAGGATCCGAGTCAACCCCTTGGGGGAAGGGGGGAGGGGTACAAGCAACTAGATTCCACTTTTGATCCCTGCATGTGTTGAGTTATCTCATTTCAACAAGGGATGCCAAAAATGGCTTCAGTTCTCCTGGGGAAATAGCTGGAAAAAAAACAAGAAAAGTCAGTGCTTTCCACTCCCAATTTGTATCCAACATCCTGTGCTGCAAATGCGTGCATGTGCAGATATATTGTGTGAAGCTAGGTTTGCATTTGGCCTCAACTACACCATATTCAAATAGTCCACTAAAACTCACCATTCACGTTCACATTTGAATTCAGACACACCAATTAAATTTATAAAAGTAGGCTCTGAAATGCCAAAATGTTGAATCAAGCACTCTCAACTAATTTGGGTTAGATCTATCCTCTTGAACTTTTGCTGATAAAAACTGCTCAGTTCTAAGCTATTACGCTTGGCACTTGAACCAATTTGAGCTTCTGAATGCCACTCCGATTGTAACAGAACAGGTTAGCCTGGTGCCTGCAGAATCATAGCAACTCTGGCAAAGGTGTTCAGTGCCTTAACTGGAAAGAAAAATTTGGAGCTGTAGGTTAGCCAATTGGAGACTAATTTGGAGACTCATCTTTTGTGCCATACACAGATTGAGAAAGCCAAGAGAAACTGACAGGAGAAACACATTTGAATTGAAATAAGCAAAAAACGAAAAGAAAATGTGAGAGAAGTACAATAAAAGTTAAAATATAATACAAAAGAAAGAACAGGAAAAATGAAAGGATAGGCAGTTTTTTTTTTTTTTAAAGTGTTTTATTTAAAATTGTCAAAATATAATTTAGATTAGAGATACAGCACTGAAACAGGCCCTTCGGCCCACCGAGTCTGTGCCGAACATCAACCACCCATTTATACTAATCCTACACTAATCCCATATTCCTACCAAACATCCCCACCTGTCCCTATATTTCCCTACCACCTACCTACACTAATGACAATTTATAATGGCCAATTTACCTATCAACCTGCAAGTCTTTTGGCTTGTGGGAGGAAACCGGAGCACCCGGAGAAAACCCACGCAGACACAGGGAGAACTTGCAAACTCCACACAGGCAGTACCTGGAATCGAACCCGGGTCCCTGGTGCTAACCACTGCGCCACCCAGTTAAAGTAATAGTTAACCCCGACATTTTAAACAGCTTTATTTATGTGGGTCTGTTTCATCATCATGGTGCACGAGCTAGATTTTTTTTTAAATGGCTCATCCAAACACTGTGAAGCTACTGGCAGCATAGACATTAAAACTATTGTTCATTCTACTGAAAGTGTGAAAAAGAATGGAATTTGCCCCTTGGCCTCTGGCAACAAATTTACACAATCCACTTCAGTCTACTGAAAATACCACATCCTGACTAAATACACATGTATGACAATCATCCTCCTTAAAATGTGTCTGTTGAATCCATTTCCTGAATGTATTTACTGAATATCTATTAGCGAACGGCTGCAGGTTGTAGAGCAGCGTGATATCACTTTTTCCACAAATTACTTACAGCCACCCAGAACTGCCCCATGTCTAGATTTCATCTTCCTCCGCAGTTAAGTTTTGTTAAAATCAACTAAAATACTACATATAACCACTGCAACAGAAGAACACAGAGGTCAACAAGTGAAATCTTGTGTAAAGTTATCTCAGAAACAACAAAACTAAAGTCTCAAACATCTATTTGTAAAGATCCAACCCTAACTGCCACTGTACCAAATCATCATGTGCAAATATGAAACTCCTCCAATGCTGCATATAAATGTAACTTATAAATTGAGGGGTTGGGCATGGGGGGGAGGGGGGGAGAAAACATAGTTTAACAAATATTAGAATATAGAAATGGAATAATTTCATAGATCCCGTTTAAGTAAGTTGCAATTTCTTACACCTGGCCAGAAGGAGTCTGAGTGATAGTTCACAGCCAAAAATAGAAAACCACAGAAATAATATGAGCAACTCTTAAATTGTTGACGTGCATGAGCCATAATATTGCCACTGGGGTTCTGAAATGACCTTGCAAAAATGGCTGAGCATTCTACATCATCATCCCAATGCAGAGTAGAGGCCTGCTTTAGGTCAGGAAAAAGAACCTGACCCGAACCCAACCGAACCACAGCGGGCTCTAGCCCAACCCGGCCCAAATCCCTCCGATTTGGCACCGAGCCCGACCCAACCCAAACCCGCCACTACTCGGGCCAACCCGACCATACATTTACTTACCTTCCTGACATCGAACCTGCAAGAAGCTGCAGCGCGTGCGCGAGACGTCATAGTGACGTCACTCGCTCACTGCGCAGACTCAGTTTCGTCCTGGACTCCCAGCTCAGGTAAGTTTTTTTATTTTTAATACTTACCAGCAGAGCACTTACCGTGTGTGTCCGACCCGACCCAACTCGACCTGGGCTCGGCCCCGACCTGAGCCCGAAAGCCGGCCCCGGAAGATGAGCCCAACCCGACACATGTCGTCAGGTCCCATTGGGTTTGGGTCGGGTAACAGGCCTCTAATACAGAGGTCCTACAATACAGAAGTATGGTTACATTTGTTTTCATCTTAAGATCAATCTGTTCTATGAAAGTATCAAGTTTTTGAAAAATGCTTTACATTCAGACTTTTGAAGTGATCTATTCACTGAAATGAGAATCTAGACTGTTTGGTACAAGTCTTGGTATGGGGGGGGGGGGAAGGGAAAAGGGAACAGGGAAAGGTAGAACATAATTCGCTACCTCTGAATAATATATAAGCAAATTAATCCCCTCAGTAAATTGCCTTCAGATTGGAAATGCAGCAAATGTAATAAATATAAATGGCCATTCTAACTTTCAATGCTGTACATACAGAAATAAAAGGTTTCCAAAAATCCAGAACTGCTAAATAATCGACATAATCACAAATAAGAGACAAACGTAACAAGATTTCATTTTTATATGGAATTATATTGCCTCACCTGCACACAAATAAAAACTCTTCTATAAACAAAGACTGTCAACTGCGAAACGGTTGTACAAAAAAATTGTTCAATATTTGACAAGATTTTTGTGGCTACTCATTTTTTAAACCTAAAAGCAATATTCATGCTGCAACAATACTTATCATCTTCCTAAACTCTTCACATGATATAACAGACAGCAGTGTTCTGTTACACCTTAGGAAGCAACCTAGATATGTAACAGAGCACTGCTCACTCTAAACTGGTCATTTCCAAATTCCAAACCTGCACATATACAGCAGTGCGACATGAGCACTGATCAGCAGCAAGAATGATATGGATACAAAACTTTTAAGAGTGGATTTCAGAGCATACTGATTCTAGAAACCAAATCATAATCATAAAAACACCATTAGTAAAAATCCCACCATGGCAAGTTATGGAAATGAATTCAATAAATCTGGTCATTTGCGGAACATCTGAGAAACAAAATGACCATGAAAGCATTTTGTTAAAAAAAAACAACTGGTTCAAATTACTCCTAATGCACTTTGACCTAGCAAATTACTCAATTGCAAAAACAATCACCCTACCACCTTTTCAGGGCAATAACAGACAGGTAATAAATGTGGGATCACCGACAGCCGAGAATATTTTTTATTTTTAAAAAGTGTCCCTAACAATTTTTCACCTCCGAGGATGCTAAAGGCAATCATTATGGGCCCGGTTCAGATTGGGAAATGATTATGGATAAACCTAGGGATACATGGTTTACATGCCTTAATATTTGAGCACATGTATAATTACCCAGTGAATCATTGGGGGACGGTGGGAAAGGTGAAACAAAACTTTCACTTTTCCTTTTTAAATTAACTTTATTTTTCTTATTTTATCCATGAACTGGCACATCCAATAGCATCCACTGCAGAAAGCGTGCACAAATACTCAACAAAAAGAATGAACCATCTGTGGCTAACTAAGGAAGTTAAGGATGGCACCAAATTGAAAGAAAAGGCATACAATGTTGCTAAGATTAGTGATAAACCAGAAGATTGGGAATAAAAAGTTAGAAACCAGCAAAAGATGACTTAAGAGAAAATAGATTATGAGAGTAAATATAGAAATAATAGCAAATATAATAAGAGAAATATACAGACCATAAGAGCTTCTGCAAGTACATAAAGAGAGTAGCTAAAGTAAACATTGAGGAATTAATAATGGGAAACAGGAAATGGCAGAGACGTTGAACAAATATTTTGTATCTGTCTTCATAGTAGAAGACACAAAAAAATCCCAATAATAGTATAAAATCAGGGGGCAAAAGGGAGGAACATAAAACAATTATCACTATACAAAAAGTACTCAGCAAACTTATGGGAATAAAGGCTGACAAGTCCCCCAGACTTAATGGGCTATGTCCTAGGGTCTTAAAAGAAGTGGCTGCAGAGAGTGGATGCATTGGTTGTAATCTTCAAAAATTCCCTAGATTCTGGAAAGATCCCAGCGGATTGGAAAACCACAAATATAACACCCTTATTCAAGAAGGGAGACAGAAAGCAGGAAACTATAAGCCAGTTAGCCTAACGTGTCATTGGGAAATGTTGGAATCCATTATTAAGGAAGTAGTAGCAGGATATTTAGAAAATCATAATAAAACCATGTTGGCTCTGTTTGATTGTATGAAAAGGAAATTGTGTTTGACAAATTTATTAAAGTTCTTTGAGGATGTATTGAGAAGGGTGGATAAAGGGGGAACTAGTATAGTCTATTTGGATTTCCAAAAGGCATTCGATAAGGTACACAAGATAAGAGCTCATGGTGTTGGGGGTAATATATTAGCATGGATAGAGGATTGGCTAACTAACAGAAAAGAGAGTCGGGATAAATGGCTCATTTTCAGGTTGGCAAACTAACTACTGGGGTGCTACAGGGATCAGTGCTGGTGCCTCATCTATTTACAATCTCTATTAATGAATTGAACGAAGGGACCAACTACATTGTAGCCAGATTTTTTGACAATACAAAGATAGATAGGAAAGCAAATTATGAGGACACGAAGAGTCTGCAAAGGAATATAGATAGGTTCAGAGAGTGGGCAAAGACTTGGCAGATGGGAGTATAATGTGGGAAGACATGAGGTTATCCACTTGAGAAGGAAGAATAGAAAAGCACAATATTATTTCACTGGAGAGAAACTATAGAATGCTGTGGTACAGAGGGATCTGGGTCCTTGTGCATGAAACATAAAAAAGGTAGCATGTAGGTATGGCAAGTAATTAGGAGGGCAAAGGGAATGTTGACTTTTATTGCAAGGGGGATGGAGTATGAAAGGAGAAAAGTCTTGCTACAATTGTAGAGAGTGTTGATGAGACCATACCAAGAGCACTGCATACAGTTCTGGTCTCCTTATTTAAGGAGGAATATACTTGCATTGGAGGCAGTTCAGAGAAGGTTCACTGGGTTGATTCCTGGAATGAAGGGTTTGTCTTATGAGGAAAGGTTGAGCAGATTGGGCCTATACCCATTGGAGTTTAGAAGAATGAGAGGTGATTTTATTAAAACATATAAGATTCTGAGGAGTTTAACAGGGTAGAGGCTGAGGAGGTTTCCCCTTGTGGGGAATCTAGAACTAGAACAAGGGGTTGCCATTTAAGATGAAGGAATTTCTTCTCTCAAAGAGTCATGAATCTTTGAAATTCTCTACTCCAGAGAGCTGAGGAGGCTGAGTTACTGACCATATTCAAGGCTGATACAGATTTTTGAACTATAGGGGAGTCAAGGGTTATCGGGAAGAGGCATCAACATAGAGTTGAGGCCACGATCAGATTAGCCACAATCATATTCAATGCCAGAGCAGGCTCGAGGGGCTGAATAATCTACTCCTGCTCCTATTTCTTGTTGTGTTCTTATGTACCACACAGAACAGCAAGTGATCAGATGTACACCTAGGTACTATACTTCATGTTCTATTCAAAAAATGTTTCAGTTCCCAACATTTAGCACAATTAAGCAAAATGGCAATTTAGAATGGCATTATTTAAATTTCCAACCTGTGCTGAGTGAGATGATCACAGTTGGAATATTATAATTGCCCCTTGCTTCTCAGTCTAGAGATGTAAAAAATCTGTCAGGTTTCCCACCTCAAACACCAATGACCTACACTGACAAGTTCACGTTTGACATCAAGTGACAAAAGGATCAGACTAGGCTGTGATGCCCTTTACAATTAAATAGCCCCACAATAATCAAGATCTACACACACTCACGAAAAGCAAGTATCTGTGAAATGTATCAGATGGTTGCTAGCACCACTCGAATCCTCAGGATAAGGAGGGAAAATTATGCCGTTGTTGCATTTTAAAACAGGAGTTCTTTCCAACACATTAAATGAAAATGGGTACTGACTTAAATACTTTATGAAACATAACCTTGATCTGAAAGAGCTTTGTAAGGAATGCATAATACTTCAGAGATTGAAAGGTTTTCAGACTTAGGAAACTGAAAATCTAAATTTGGATGACAAACCAGCAAGACAAAGTTCACTATACAAGAAATTTCTAATAGACTTCAAAGTTGCCTGTAAAAATAATTTAAATTGGATATCTCCCACTCCTGACAACACTCTCAAAAATGTACACTGTAGAATGATATTCATGCAAGGCACCATTCATGCCATAACCAGTGTTGCACAGCACAGTACCTGTACAATAAGAGCAAAATACCGTGGATGCTGGAACTCCGAAATGAGAACAGAAAGTGCTGGAAATACTCAGCAGGTCTGGTAGCATCTGTGTAGATAAAAACAGAGTTAAAGTTTCAGGTCTGTGACCCTTCTTCAGAACCGTTCTGATGAAGTGTCACAGACCTGAAACGTTAACTCTGTTTCTGTATGACCTGTATGATCAAAAGCAGCAACTTTGACAATTTTCCATATACTTCATGCAATGAAGTGCATGATCCCTGTCTTTGACACAAAAACCATATTGTAGATCTCTGAAATATTAAGTGTGCCCCAAGAAACTTTCCCTAAAGCAAATCCAACATTTCACAGTAATAAGCTTTCTTTTGGAAAAAAAACCGTTAGTGCACTATGCAGGATTTAACTTAATTCCGAGACTTCAGCAAGCTAATAAAATGATGCCATAAACGCTGTGCAAGTATGGGATGTCAATTCACAAATTGTTGCAATAAAGCTGGGCCTTCACAACCAGTGAAATAAATCGAATGTATTCCTATATTTAACAGCAATAAAACTGCAGATCAGGGGCTGGTCGGGTTCAATAAATGCAATAGTAAAGATACACGTTGGCAAATATTGGGATACTACATTAAAATGCTTCTTATTGTCAATAAGAAGCACAATGGAGAGAGAAATGAAATATTGAATGTAGAGCTAGCTGTGGACAGGAGGGCTAATAAATTGATTAAACATTAAAGGCCTGAAGGCCTCACTATCCTGCATTAATCCAAAACCCACTACATTACAAATATATATATATATATTTCATAAATCTCTTGAAAATGCTTTAACTTCACAATGAAATTTCAGCCCGCTGTTGCCCAGTGGAACTTTTTTTTAAATAAACAAAATAAATAAACTTAACTGTTAATTGCGGCACCTCGTCCCTGCGTCTGACACAAAAGCAGCTTTTCATGGCCACCCACCCCCTCCCCAATAAATAATTAATAAAACACAAAGGCACGAGTCAGTGGAGGGGCAGATTCCACCCCCCACCCCTCCTCGGGCCTCAGGCCTCGGGCTTGCGTGAAGCCGTGAGGCGGCGACAAGCAGCGCTGAAGCGGGCTTGAGGGGGCGAGCCGGCCGCCGGCAGAGCGGAACGCAGCAGAAACGAAACCAAAGACAACAAAATCAAAAATGAGGAGGATAAATCCTTACCAAATAAAAAACAAACCAACAGTCGCGACAAAGACTAGCACTGGCTAAAGGATGTACAGGAAAAGAGTGGGGGGGGGGGGACCCAGGTTATCTCCCTGTCTCTCTCTCTCTCTCTCTCCCTCTTCAGTGAAAGCAGCGGCCCCAGCTTGACTTTAACATCCGAATTAAAGGAGCGGAGGCTGATCCCGAACCTCCAGCCTGCCTGCGATGTCCCCCTCCCTGAGCAGCACAAGCCCAGCTGTCAATCACCCACACACCCACAGGAGGGATCCTGCCCAGGAACGAGAGGCTCAGGCTGACCCACATTAAAACTCCTCTCTTTCAGCTGGCTCAGTCGGTAGCACTCTCACCTCTTGAGGTCAGAAGGTTTTTTGGGTTCAAGTCCCACTCCAGAGACGTGAGCACAAGATTCTAGGCTGACACCGCAGCGCGGTGCCGCACTGTCAGAGGTGCCGTCTTTCCAATGGGGCGTTAATCCCGAGGCCCCGTCTGCCCTCTCGGGTGGACGTAAAAAATGCCACGGCATTTGAAAGAAGAGCAGGTGTCTTCTCCCCAACGTCCTGGCCAATATTTATGCCTCAATCAACATCACAAAAATAATTGTCTGGCCATTGTTGTTTGTGCAAGCTTGCTGTGTGCAAATTGGCTGCCATGTTTCCTACATTACAATAGTAGCTACACTTCAAAAGTACCTCATTGGTTGTAAAGCGCTTTGCGGCATCCGGTGGTCCTGAAAGGCACTATATGAAATGCAAGTCTTTTTTTCGCTTTTTCTTTGTGTTGCATGCTGCCTCTGTCAGCCGACATAAAACCATTCACTGCACTCGGCCAATAATTTTCTTGTGCATGAACTGTAACAAAATATCTAAGCATTGAATTTTATTTATTATATTGCTGACTTAACCACATGAAGTTATGTTTCTGTCAAGCTAAATGACATTTTCAAAGTGGATGAGACTTGGCAGGTGCACACAGGCATTTATTGGGTTTAACAGTTGAATTTAAGGATCAGTCCTAAAAATAAAGGAATATCCAAGTATTTATGAGCTTGCAATGGGTCTCAATCTTTTTGATCAGATATATAAATCTCACTGGCAACAATCTCCTTATGTTGACAGGTCTGCCTTGTTCATTCGTCGAACAACTGATTAAAGGAAGCCATTAAAGCTAAATACAAAATCTCAAATCAACTAGATCTCCATTTTCTCCCTGATTACAGCTTCGAGTTGAGAAATGCATGTAAAATGTGAGTATTTATGGAGAGTTGGCCATGCCAAGGAAATGTTAGGTGTGAAAGCTGTGATGAAATAAAAGTGAGATAGATCAGAAACAAAGTTAAGCACATGAAGCTGCACTTAGATAAAAACAAGTCAGTCAGAATGTGAAACAGTTCGGCTCAATTTTAACTCCAGGTCAGTTTTGGGTGGGTGAGTAGTGATTAGAAACTCACAAACTTGCAGGAAAAGAGTGGGTTTGCAATCTGTTCCCCCATTTAAGATTAATGTTCACAGTCTGCAACAGCATCCCATTGAGGCTCCAATATGCAGAACAGGTCTTGAAACTAAAAAAGCGATAGGGATGGGGAAAGGAACAGGAGCATTAGAGAGCAATGGGGAACAGAACTACTCCTGAATACTGAAAGATAGAAGTGGAGTTGAAGCACTAGCAGTAGGTCTAAGTGGCTGACAGCAGAGCCAGAACTGCAGCATTCTCTCTCCTAACTGCCAACTTCAGTCTAAACCCTCAGTGCTGATTCAAAATCAGAGAAAGCTCAGAAGGATAGTATTTAGAGAGAGGAGATCTAAAAATCAGTCTTGGGAGCCACTACTGAAGTTGGGAGGGAAAGTTGCTGGAGCGGCAGAGTGCATTCCCAGCAGCTGTTGCTCCATTTATAACTTGTTAAAAGTAAAAATTAACGCTTATGTTTCAAGGTTGTATTATTCGGATTAAAACTTTATATTGCGTATATGTGATAACGCCTGTCTGGGAATAAATTAGAAGATAATCTTATCAGGAGCTTCCAATTAGTCTTAAACCACAAGAACAAAGCTTAGTTTACAACAATTTTCCAAACCTGACAATGAAATTACAGCTTTAAATTTACTTCCAGGTATCCTTTATTTGTATAATATAATCTGCCTGGAACATAATATACTATGAAGTTTGTGAAGGCAGTTTTATGTATGTTTTGTATGTGCTGTAAGACAACATGTGTAAAGAGACACTGAGAGCCAAGACCTCTTGCCCAACATCAAATTAAGGATGGGTCAGAACTTTCTCCAATTGAACACAGGGAAGACAGAACTTTGACTTATTAATTTTTGCCAGATGTATCTTTGCATCTGACAGCATCCCCCACGAAAGCTGCTTGCTCAGGGTGACTCAGATGATTTGTAAACTTACTGTCCTGTTCAACTATATTTCAAACCACGTGTCATATCCATCACTAAAACCACTTCCACCTGCACAACATTTTTTTTATTTAGCTCTGCCTTTACTTCAACCCCATTGCAATTGATACCCTCAGCACATATTCATTGCCTCCAGACTCTGCACTCCACGCTGGCCTCTCAAGCTACATGCAACACAAATTCCAATCTAACCAAAATTGTGCCATATGCACCCTGTCCCACACCAAGTTCTGCTTGCCCATCACATCAATGATGTCCCAGGTGTGACTTTTAGCTTTCCAACCCTGGCCTCCTGTGCATGTCCTACTCCTTCCATGCCACCAACAATGGCAAAGCCTTTAACCAAATCAGACCTACGCTTGGGAGCTTGCTGCCCTTCCTACTACTTCTTGCTCAACCTTTCGAAGTTTGTTCAAATTCTTTCCTTTTCACCATGCTTTCTGTCATCTTTTTAACTGCTCAGTGTTCACTTCTCCTCTGTGAAGCCCTTTGTGATGTTTACTACATTATTTAAATGAAAATTATCATTGTAGCTGATATACAATGATATCCAAACTGAAGGTCATTGTGACATAAAACCTGCACATTGGATGAAATAACAATCAGTATATAATACATTTAGATACATAAATATAGTCACACACTCAAAAGAAACATCAAATATTTAACAAAAAAGTCCTAGAATTGTTCACACTTTTAGCTTCATGATGTACATTGCAAAGAACTCAGTAATGACCACCAACAAATATTGTACCAAGGTAAGCAAACCCACTAGGCCAGATTTGCTTTTAGTACATTAAAACATATTTACCTCAAATTATGTGAGTGCCCTTGAACAAGAAATCTTACAGCCCTATATTTTTCTCCTTTGGTGACACAGTATGCTGAATAAACCCATATATGTGTTCATTTATTTTAACTTGTTCAAAAAAGGTCAATTTCAAGCCAATGTGAACTCAATATGCGAGTAAATCAATATTTTCTTCTGTTTTCATTTAAGATTTTCATAAAAGCATGTAAACATCAAAAACAGAAGAAAATAGCCTTTGCAATCAAATGTTCTTCAGGACACTGATTTGAGGTGCCGATGAGTTCCCTTCAGTCTTTTCAAGGAAAATTATTACTATATCAATATCATTATTCCTAGATACCATGGTGAACTGTGAGCATTGTGTACTGCATTTGGGGAAACAATAGAAGTAATGTCTTGATCGCTGGAGAAAAAGCAATCAGCACACCTGGTGCTATTTTTACATTGATGACATCATGTGCAGCAAGCACAATCATTCATTGGCATGAGATACAGCATCATGTTACTGTTTTACAAAGACGGGAATAAAGGGCTGGAAAAACACTTTTCAATAACGGGAGTGCCTCTTTAAAGCATTTGTATTCTTTATTTTAAAAATGGATTTAGTATTCATCCATTGTTAAGAATATTAGAAAAGTTAAGAACAAGGACAGGCCATCCAGACCATTTAAGCTTTCTCTAATATTTTGCCTTGCAAACATTTATTTATTGGGAAGCTCCCTGCAAGTGTCAACCACCTGTGCGAACTTCTCAAAAATTATGCCAACTATGAATGAACTTGCATTTATATAGAGCTTTTTCATATCCTCAGTGCATTTTAAAGTGTTGATGTGTGCACAACAAGGTCCTATAAACAGCACTGAATTAATCTGTTTCGATGATGTTGATTGAAGGATGAATGTTGGCCAGGATATCAGGAGAACTTCACTGCACCTCTTCTAATTGTGCCATGAGATCTGTTATGTCCATCTGAACAGGCAGATGAGGCCTTGGTTTAACATCTCATCCAATTACAACTGTAGAAACATGTTTGCATTAATACACAGCAACAAAAAACAACACGCTGGTATGCCAATAAAGTCAGAAATTGTAAAATTTGATGACGAAGATTTGACATCATTGGCGATGCACAGATCCTCTTGCATCCCATCATGGAATTCTTAGGGACAGGGGATTCCAGTTTGAAAACCTATGCTCTGGCACATTCACAGCTTACTGATAACACTGTTTTTATTTTTAAAACTGTGAACAGTACAAGAATCACCTTCTACTCCACCCATTCCTGCAAGGTTATAGATTTAAAAAAAGGTTCTTTTCCCCAGTAGGATAGTGGATATGTGAAATAAATTTCCGAAGAAGATAATTGATTCAGGGTTAATTGTCTACCCTATTTCTACTCCCCTACTCTTTCCCTATGTTGTTTCATATTTTTAAACACTTATCCAATTTCCTTTTAAATGTTATTGTAGCCTTTGCCTCAATTACTCCTTATGATAACATATTCCCAATTCCAAAAACACATGATGTGAAGAAGAAATTCTAATTTTGCCCTTCATTCTTCTAATGATGATTCTAATTCTGTACCCTGTTGCTAGTCAGCAGAAGCATCTTTCACTAGCACTCATCTCAGAAACTTGCATTATTTTGAAAAAGTCAAATAATGATGGTCTACTTACCTTGTACAGAGTGAAGAATATTAAAAGGCAAAGCTACCATTTTCTTTTGTTTGGTTTCCTGACAGAGTACTGGACCCAATGCCTGTGAAGACATGAAAGGCAAAAAAGATTTTATTGGGAGTACCAGGTTTTCCAACGTGTGTGAAAAAGGAAAGCGGAGCAGAAGCTCAACCAAAACCCAACAACAATAGTACAACTATGCTGTCAAATATACAGAACAGGTACATGAATACACTAGTGACATACATTTTTATTTTGCAGATAGCTGATGATGGCATTTTAATGATTTGCCCAAGAACACAGTCGAGTGAAGGTACATCATTCCTTTATACCTAAAACCTAGTGAGCTATTTCATTCAGTTGCTGAATGTTAAAGTTAATTGCAGTCTGATCATCCATAAGAATAATCAATAACTTCCTGAGTTTAATTGCTTCCCCTGGGTCCTATTCAGGTTGCACAATTGTTTATATGATGCCCATGTGTTTATACTTTTGAGACTATAAACTGGAAGATTCCTATCCCAGTTGTAAAGCCTAGTGCTACTAGCCTAACATGTGTGAGCTGACTCGTAGAGTAACAGAGTATTGTTGGAAATCTTAAAGCTGAAATCGTCCTGAATCTGGCTTGGCAGTTATAAAATCCTCTTTGAGGATGAAATGGATGAAATTACACCTACTGCACATTAAATTTTCTCCCCCTTCCTTTTTGAACACATTCGAGTACTTTGTGCGCTCTCAACTAAATTGAATGTGTTACAAATAGCACTCAAATAAACAGTCACTGAGAGCTCATCTCAGTTATGGTGATAACAGGTTGAGGATCCACTTCACTATGTTCGCTTCAGTACCTTTACAAACAGTATCGTTAATCTGTAAAAATCTAATAATCAGCTGGAATTGCATAAACGATGAAAGTTGAACCAATCCAGCAATGAAATTTGCCAGTACTTTACAAAAATGAAGGAGAGCAGTAATTGTGAAAAGTTAATTTCACAATAGAGGCAATACAACTAACAGTTGATGGAGTCCGGCACAAGCAATTGAAAGGTCAACTCACTAACAAATACAGGGCACAGCTAGTGTTTGAGACAATTGTGCAGATGGTGAATCCAGTTCCATTCACATGGTAGAATATTATTGTTTGCCTTGCAGTAAAAACATAATAGATGAGCATCATCAGAAACTATTTACCCACTTTGAGGAAATTCCATTGAAAACTATAGACTGAGAATCCATAGAGGGTTTGTGTGAAATACTGGCTGTAAGAGATGAAAATAGTTCAGTTGCTTTGTACAATCATACATGCTTACCATAACTGTACAAATAAATATGATATTCAGCAGATGTAAAACATTGAAAAATAGCATGTACTGTCCCTGAGACAACGTGCATAACTATGTACATGGCATACACCATTCTGTCATTCCCTAGGAAACCAGAAGAAGTCAATCTCAAGACACATCAAGTCTCAGCATTGCCATCTACATCACCAGTAAAACATAAAGTTGACAGCAGCTCATATTCAGGAGGAAACACTCATCATGGATGCCAAAGAGGCAGAAGGAGTTCCTGGATAAAAGTCTAGCTGTTCCTGAGCAGAATACTACAATGGCCATTGACTCTGCTGAGTTGCTTTGGCATTTCAACCTCATGGGACCAAGAATGAAGCAGAAGATACATCATAAGTATTACCGGATAAACCATTCAAGATATAAGTGGAATCTAGGCAATATCATAAGTTTTGCAGACATGCAATCAGCTAGCAGAGTTGCATCATCCCTTATGAATGGTCCGATTAACAGTGCCAAAATGTTGTAGTCTGCAGTCCAAAAGGTGATAAATTTGATTCTCAGGGGGTGCTCTGGGGAGACTTTCACTGATCTGTTAGAAATGCCACAGTAGCTGCTTAGTTAATACTCTTAACTGGGGAAGCACAGCAGCCAATTTTCCCACAATATTTTCCCACAAGCACGTTTTCATGTTTTTAGGTGAGGGTTGAGGGATAAATAAAGACCAGGAAACCAGGAGAACCTTGAATAGTGCCACAGGATCTTTTATGTCCAGCTGAGCAGGCAGACAGTGCCAAAAAGTGTCACCTATAAGAGTAGATATCTCAGTGCAACACCAAAGTCTCAGTGTAGATTATGTGCTCAATCTCTAGAGTGGGCTTTAAGAGTGATGTCCCTTTAAGAACTCAGTATGCTAATGAGCTAAGTACCAGGATGTAGTCATGTGACTAGAAGCCATCGTTTCTCTGCACTGCAACACGCTTGACAAAGGTTCTGTATATAGTTTGCTCTGCATTGTGTGCATTAGTTCAACTGTAAATAAATCTTCCAGAGATCTTAAAGGAACTGAGATCCATGTACCTCATTGTGTTGCTTAAGGTAACATGAAGAGACTCATGATATGGTGGCAACGGTAGTGAAAAGACAATGTATAAGCTTGAAGACCATAAGTAAAACAGTACAGAAAACAGAAGAGAAAATTTGAAGCAACACGTGAAAGAACTTGAAAACAAGTTCCTGAAAAGAGTGAAAGAAAGCTACATACCTTAGAACGCTGAGAACGGCTCCAAAGAATGGAAGCGTGGCTGCAAAGCAAGCGATGGGGTGAGTCATTTTGCTGACAATCGAGCAATCCCAGTAAAAAAAGCCTTTGAAGAGTTTTTTAAAAACTAATTTGCTAAAGACTCCATGGAGTGAGAAAAAAAGGAAAACCCTCAAAAGTCCGTGAACTAAAAAAGGGTCCGATAGTGGAAAAAAAGCGCAAAAAAACCCCAAGTTTCAATTAAAGCAGTCAAGCTAAAAAAAAATCGTTAAACCAGTCAAGTGTGAAGAAGATAAATAAACTCTAGCAAAAAAAAGCAAAGGCAAAAACCCTTGAATTGCCTATCACAAACAGCTGTGTAAACAAACAAAGTGTTGAAAGAGAAAAACAGAGAACACTTCAAGCACCTGTTACACTCTGTCAAAGCAGCTAGCCTGGAAAAAAAATTCTTAATGGGGGAACAGCACAAAGTTAATAGAATAAGTTTTAAAACAGGTTTTAAGCCACAAATAGAAAACACAGTGCTGAAGGCACACACACAGCTGAACAAAGTTAAATATAGAGCAGAGAGCAAAAGAACAGCAGAAGGATGGATATCAAATTTCCCAGCATGAACTGGAAGGCCATTGCTATCCTATCCGACCTCAAACTTTTTAAACAAAGAATGCAGTTATGCGTTATAGATCAAACAGTTGCAGAGCCAGAGAAGCAGGCTGTGAAAATACTGATAGCAGTTAGGGTTTTGCGGAATCAATAACTCTGGCTTATCTGAAGAGGACCAGAAAGATCCCACAAAGATATGGAAAGTGCTAGAAGATCGGCTACTATTAAGAGTGAATTTTAGAATTCATCGCCTGGAATTGATGTCCTACAGGCAACAGCCACAGCAATCAATAGATCAATTTGTCAGTAGATGCCATAGTATAGGCAATTAATGCAATTTTTCAGAAACTGAGCTGTTGGAGCGAATAATGGTACTGGTGATTGGCTCAACACTATTGAAGCATTTCAAAAAGACCTCTTGGGGGAAAAAGAAAGGTCACAGCATTGAATCGCTGCTAGAAGATGGCAGGAAATACGAAGCCATTGTAGCTGGCATGTGCAAGCACAAGGTGCAGCCGACAATATCGGCACGGTAACCAGGTCACAAAAAGCAAGCAAGCTGTGCGGTAAGTGTGTTTTGTCCCACTCACCGCCAAGTTGTCCTGCATTTCAAAATCTGGGCAAGGTGTGCAGTGCAAAAGGACACTGGGCCTGCCTATGCTAGAAATCTGGCTCGAAAGACGCAGCCGGAAGTCAGAATAGGACACAAACAAAGAACAAGAACAAAGAACAAAGAACAGTACAGCACAGGAACAGGCCATTTGGCCCTCCAAGCCTGCGCAGATCTTGATGCCTGCCTAAACTAACACCTTCTGCACTTCCGGGGCCCATATCCCTCTATTCCCTTCCTATTCATGTATTTGTCAAGATGTCTCTTAAACGTCACTATTGTATCTGCTTCCACCACTCTCCTGGCAGCAAGTTCCAGGCACTCACCACCCTCTGTGTAAAAAGCTTGCCTTGCACATCCCCTCTAAACTTTGCCCCTTGCATCATAAACCTATGTCCCCTTGTAACTGACTCTTCCACCCTGGGAAAAAGCTTCTGACTATCCACTCTGTCCATGCCGCTCATAACTTTGTAAACCTCTATCATGTCGCCCCTCCACCTCAGTCTTTCCAGTGAAAACAATCCGAGTTTTTCCAACCTCTCCTCATAGCTAATGCCCTCCAGACCAGGCAACATCCTGGTAAACCTCCTCTGTACCCTCTCCAAAGCCTCCATGTCCTTCTGGTAGTGTGGCAACCAGAATTGCACGCAATATTCTAAGTGTGGCCTAACTAAGGTTCTGTTCAACTGCAACATGACTTGCCAATTTTTATACTCTATGCCCCGACCGATGAAGGCAAGCATGCCGTATGCCTTCTTGACTACCTTATCCACCTGCGTTGCCACTTTCAGTGACCTGTGGACCTGTACGCCCAGATCTCTCTGCCTGTCAATACTCCTAAGGGTTCTGCCACTTACTGTATACCTCCCACCTGCATTAGACCTTCCAAAATGCATTACCTCACATTTGTCCAGATTAAACTCCATCTGCCAATTCTCCGCCCAAGTCTCCAACCGATCTATATCCTGCTATATCCTCTGACAATCCTCAACACTATTCGCAACTCCACCAACCTTTGTGTCGTCCGCAAACTTACTAATCAGACCAGCTACATTTTCCTCCAAACCATTTATATATACTACAAACAGCAAAGGTCCCAGCACTGATCCCTGCAGAACACCACTAGTCACATCCCTCCATTCAGAAAAACACCCATCCACTGATACCCTCTGTCTTCTATGACTGAGCCAGTTCTGTATCCATCTTGCCAGCTCACCTCTGATCCCATGTGACTTCACCTTTTGTACCAGTCTGCCATGCGGGACTTTGTCAAAGGCTTTACTAAAGTCCATATAGATAACATCCACTGCCCTTCCTTTAGCAATCGTCTTCGTCACTTCCTCAAAAAACTCAATCAAATTGGTAAGACACGACCTCCCCTTCACAAAACCATGCTGTCTCTCGCTAATAAGTTCGTTTGTTTCCAAATGGGAGTAAATCCTGTCCCGAATAATCCTCTCTAATAGTTTCCCTACCACTGACGTAAGGCTCACCGGCCTATAATTTCCTGGATTATCCTTCCCACCCTTCTTAAACAAAGGAACAACATTGGCTATTCTCCAGTCCTCTGGGACCTCACCTGTAGCCAATGAGGATGCAAAGATTTCTGTCAAGGCCCCAGCAATTTCCTCCCTTGCCTCCCTCAGTATTCTAGGGTAGATCCCATCAGGCCCTGGGGACTTATCTACCTTAATGCTTTGCAAGACACCCAACACCTCCGCCTGAAGACAGGCGTATCAGCATGGCAACAGCAGCAAGGAGAGCACCAGAGACCTGCGTAAACACAAGCTGATACACAAAGTCCACAGTGAAATAGACCTGAGACAAGACTCAGAGTGGAGTGATTCGCAGCCAGAAGACGAGCAGGCTTTTTACATTGTGTACCTGACACATTGTATTGATGAAGTCAAACAACTGGAAGCTTTTGCTACTATTAATATCATGTGCCCAAAGAAAGTTGGCAAACACACACTCAAGACTAAGATTGATACGCGAGCTAGTGCAAATATCCTACCAATCCGAATCGTGAAGAGTACGTACTGGGGTCACTGGAAATTAATGATACAACCAACAACTGCAAATTTAACTGCATACGCTCGGTCACTTGCCGACTGGCAAGTCAGCATGGAAAGCACAAATATTTTACCTGGTGGACACAAGCGGACCAGCAGTGGCAGGCCTACCAGTGTGTAAGGACGTCAACATCATGACTATCCACGAGATCACCAAGGTACCCACTCCAGCAGAAGAAATCAAAGGTACCCGCACTGAGTCAGTCCAGGACTTACAACAAATGTACCCGGACAGGTTCAATGCCATAGGAGATTTCAAAGGCAATGCCATTCTGTACCTCAGACAGGATGCAATTCCCTCAATCGACTCTCTCAGAAAGTGCAGCGTGTATATACAAGAAAAGCTTAAATGCAAGTTGGATGACATGGAACACAATGGCATCATCTGTCATGGGTATCATCACACAGACTGGTGCAGCTCAATTACAAAGAACAAAGATAATTACAGCACAGGAACAGGCCCTTCGGTCCTCCAAGCCTGTGCCGATCCAGATCCTCTATCTAAACATGTCGCCTATTTTCTAAGGTTCTGTATCTCTTTTCTTCCTGCCCATTCATGTATCTGTCTAGATACATCTTAAAAGACGCCATCGTGCCCGCATCTACCACCTCTGCTGGCAACGCGTTCCAGGCACCCACCACCCTCTGCGTAAAGAACTTTCCAAGCATATCCCCCCTAAACTTTTCCCCTTTCACTTTGAACTCGTGTCCTCTAGTAATTGAATCCCCCACTCTGGGAAAAAGCCTCTTGCTATCCACCCTGTCTAGACCTCTCATGATTTTGTACACCTCAATCAGGTCCATACTAAAGAAGGATGGAGCAAATAGAGCATGTCGAGATCTGAGGTGTCTAAACCTCTCCCTAAAGAGATGCCCCCACAAGATTCCAACACTAGAGGAATTGAATACCAAGTTCACAGGAGTCAAATTCTTCTCCAAGTTGGATGCTAAACATGGATATTGGTCAGTACACCTAGCTAAGGAATCTCAGGAAGTCACCATGTTCAGAATACCATATGGAAAATATTGCTTCCAGAGACTACCCTTCAGCTTATCTGTCAGTCAAGATCTGTTTCAGTAGCATATGGATAGAATTATAGAAAATGTGCCTGGCTGCATATGCATTGGCGATAATATTGCGGTAACGGGCAAAACCAAAGAAGAGCATGATCTAAATCTTCACTCACTGATGGCAGTAGTTTGTCATGAAGGGCTCGTTTTTAACAGCAAGAAGTGCCAGGTGAATGTAAACCAGATCAATTTCTTTGGCTCCATCTATTCAGGTTGTGGAATCCATTCTGACCCAGGCAAAGTCGAAGATGTAAGGCATATGCCTACTCCACAAGACAAAGAAGATCTACAGAGATGTCTTGGATTTTTCAACTTCTTGGCACCATATATTCCAAATTTTTCTGACAAAGCATCATCACTGAGAGAGCTCATAAAGAAAGACGTACCATATGTATGGCAGGAGGACCATCAGCAATTGTTTGAGTCTCTCAAGCAAGCATTCTCAGCAGAAACCTGTACCCTGCAGTACTATGATCCAAGGAAGAAGACAATTCTAGAAGTCGACGCCTCACAGTAAGAGCTAACAGCGTGCATCCTATAGGATGGCAAACCAATTGCATTCGGATCCAAAGGTTTCTCCTCAGCACAATCCAATTAGTCAAACATAGAGCTTGAAACACTTGCTCTGGTGTTTGGGATCACAAGGTTCTACACCTACCTGGTCAGTAAGCAGTTCACTGTGGAAACCAACCACAAACCAGTGGAGATGAGTTGGCGCAAACCGTTGACAAGCACACTACCTCGAACACAACGACTTTTAGTGAAAGTACAGGGGTACGACTTCAACATCTGCTACAAACCAGGTACCAAAATGGTCACCTTGGATATACTGAGCAGATTGCCAAATCCGAACAAGAATAAAGAAGTCCTACTGGATCTACAAGTAGACAGCATGGACATCAAGGTGGAAGATGTGCTCAAAGTAGATTTACTGCATTTTGGTCAGCACAAATGTGACCAACTGCAATCAGAAACAACCAATGACCCACAACTGAAGGCACCGTGGAGAGTTATCATAGAAGGATGGCCTGATACGATAAAAGAAGTTCCAGGAACCCTTAGATGCTTTTGGCCTTATAGAGATGAACTCGGCATCTCAAGAGGCGTAACCTTCAAAGAAAAACAAGTGATTGTGCCAAAGCTCTCTGACAGGACATCTTGTCACAACTTCACCAAGGCCATATGGTTATGGAGCAAACAAGACAATTGGCACGAGACACTATTTATTGGCCAGGGATCAACGGTGACATCAAAAGGTTAGTGAAGATGTGGGAGGCATGCCAGAGTCAACAGCCACAATGCAAAGAACCTCTACACCCTCATGAGATTCCATCCATTCCTTTGTTCCAAAATTGCCATTGATCTATTTACCATGAATGGAGATGACTTTATCTGAGTCACCGATTATTTCTCCAAATTTCCAATTGACAGACAGGTAAAAGACACTTCAAGTGCAGTTGTTGCAGACATTTTGGGTGCCATATTCAGTCTGTTCAGTGCAACTGAAGAAATTATTTCTGACAATGGACCACATGATACGGGAAGACCTTTCAGGGATGTGTGTGCAAAATGGGGTGTGACATCCTCACCACGCTATCCTAGATCTAACGGTCTTGCTGAGCGAATGGTTCGCACAGTTAAATTGCTGATCCTGAAATGTAGGACAATGAAACAAAATTTGCGTGTTGCCATGTTACACCTCAGAGCTACACCTATGGATACGGGCTTACCGTCACCAGTAGAGATCATGTTTGGCAGACAAGTGAGAACGATTCTGCTAAGTCATCATCTGTCCAAATTCTCTGAGATGCAGGAGACACCACTCGAAAAACAAGGGAGAATGAAGATGGTGCATGACCAACATGCAAGGGTGGCACCACCTCAACTACACGTAGGACAACGTCAGGGTCATTACACCCCACAATGAGAACATAGTTACCCGCAGACGAATCCAAGGTATGCAGTGAGCCTAGGTCTTACAAGGTTACAACATCTAATGGAACAGTGTTGAGGAGGAACCGAAGCCAATTATGAGAAGTATGTAATACTCCAATTGCGCACAGCGGACACGATAGAACACACAGGGAAGTTTAAAAAGTCGAAAAGTAACGAGAGAGCAGAGGTGCAGGGTACTGAAGGGGCATACATTAATCAGAGTGTGACAGGAAGGGACAGAGAATACAAGCATAAGAGTACAGCAGAAATTAGAACCAGAATAGGTAAAAATGGTAAAAAGTCAAAGCTTAAGGCTCTTTATCTGAATGCACATAGCATTTGTAACAAGGTAGATGACGGCACAGATAGAAATAAATGAATATGATTTGATAGCTATCACAAAGACGTGGCTGCAGGATAACCAGGACTGGAATCTCGATGTTCAAGGATATTTGAGGTTCCGGAAGAATAGACAGAAAGGAAAAGCAGGTGGGGTAGCTTTATTATTAAAGGCAGGGATCAGTGCAGTTGTGAGTAATGATATAGGTGTAATAGAACATGATGTAGAATCAGTTTGGGTGGAAATAAGGAATAGCAAGGGAAAGAAATCATGGCTGGGAGTGGTCTATAAGCCCCTGAGGAGTTGCCTCTCTGTAGGACAAAATATTAATCAGGAAATAATGGAGGCATGTAAGAAGGGCACTGCAATGGGTGATTTTAATCTGCATATAGACTGGACAAATCAAATTGGCAAGGGTAGCATGGAAGACAAATTTGTAGAGTGCATCAGAGATTGTTTCTGAGAACGATACATTGCAGAACCTACCCGGGAACAGGCTATTTTAGATTTGGTAATGTGTAATGAGGTAAGATGAATAAGAGATCTCGTAGTTAAGGACCCTCTAGGGGGAAGCGATCATAACATGGTAGAATTTCAAATTCAGTTTGAGGGTGAGCAACTCGGGGCTCAAACTAGTGTCTTCAACTTAAACAAGGGCGATTTCAGAGGTATGAAGAAAGACTTGTCTAAAGCGGGCTGGGAAAATAGACTTCAGGGGAAGTCAGTAGATGAGCAGTGGCAGACTTTTAAGCAGATAGCTCATAACACTCATAAACATTTATTCTGGTCAGAAGGAAGGACTCGAAGAGAATGATGAACCACCCGTGGATAACAAAGGAAGTTAAGGAGAGTATCAAATCAAAAACAAAGGCGTACAAAGTGGCGAAAGCTAGTGGTAGGCTAGAGGATTGGGAATTTTTTAGAAACCAGCAGCGGATGACTAAAAACCTAACAAAGAGGGAGAAAATTGATTATGAGAGTAAATTGGCAAGAAATATAAAAACAAACAATAAGAGTTTCTACAGGTATATAAAAGGAAGAGAGTAGCTAAAGTAAGTGTGGGACCCTTAGAAGATGAGACTGGGGAATTAATAACAGGGAGCAGAGAAATGGCAGATAACTTAAACCAATATTTTGCACCAGTCTTCACAGTGGAGGACACTATAAACATCCCAACAATAATAGATGAACAAGGTGTAAATGCGAGGGAGGCACTTGTAACAATCTCTATCACCAGGGAAAAGGTGCTGGACAAACTGATGGGACTAAAGGCAGACAAGTTGCCAGGACCTGATGGCCTGCATCCAAGGGTTTTACAAGAAGTGGTTGCAGAGATAGTGGAGGCATTGGTCATAATATACCAAAATTCACTGGATTCCGGTAGGATACCAGCAGATTGGAAAACTGCTAATGTGACACGGCTATTCAAGAAAGGAGGGAGACAGAAAGCAGGAAACTATAGACCAGTTAGCTTAACATCTGTCGTTGGGAAAATGCTAGAGTCCATTATTAAGGAAGAAATAGCAGCACATTTAAAAAAACATAATGCAATCAAATAGAGTCAACATGGTTTTATAAAAGGAAAATCATGTTTGACATATTTATTAGACTTCTTTGAGGATATAAAAAGCAGAGTGGGTAAAGGGGAACCGGTAGATGTTGTGTATTTGGATTTTCAGAAGGCGTTCGATAAGGTGCCACATAAAATGTTACTGCACAAAATAGGAGCTCAGGGTATTGGGGGTAATGTGTTGGCGTGGATTGAGGATTGGTTAACACACAGAAGGCAGAGAGTCAGGATTAATGGGTCTTTTTCAGGTTGGAAAGCCCTAACTAGTGGGGTGCCACAAGGATCAGTCCTAGGGCCTCAACTATTTACTATCTATATTAATGACTTGGAGGAAGGGGCAGAGTGTAATATATCCAAATTTTCTGACGATACCAAAACAGGTGGGAAGGCATGTTGTGATGAGGACACAGAGAATTTGCAAAGGGATATAGATAGGTTACGTGAGTGGGCAAAAACTTGGCAGATGGTGTTCAATGTGGGAAAGTGTGAGGTCATCCACTTAGGTAGGAAGAATAAAAAGGCAGATTATTATTTAAATGGAGAAAGACTACAAAATACTGCTGTACAGAGGGATCTGGGTATTCTTGTACATGAAACACAAAAAGTTAGCATGCACGTGCAGTAAGTAATTAGGAAAGCAAATGGAATTTTGGCCTTTATTGCTAGGGGGTTAGAGTTTAAAAATGGGGAAGTCTTGTTACAACTGTACAGGGTGTTGGTGAGGCCACATCTGGAGTACTGCCTACAGTTTTGGTTCCCGTATTTAAGGAAGGATATACTAGCATTGGAGGCAGTTCAGAAAAGGTTCACAAGACTGATTCCTGGGATGAAGGGGTTGTCTTATCAAGAACGGCTAAACAGGTTCGGCCTTTTTTCATTGGAGTTTAGAAGAATGAGAGGTGATCTTATTGAAAAATATAAGATTTTAAGGGGGCTTGACAGGGTAGATGTTGAGCATATGTTTCCACTGGTGGGGGAATCTCGAACGAGGGGATATAGTTACAGAATAAAGGGGCACATATTTAAAACTGAGATGCGAAGGAATTTCTTCTCTCAGAGGGTGGTGAATATCTGGAATTCTCTACCTCAGAGAGTTGTGGAGGCTAGGTCACTAAATGTTTTTAAGGAGGAGGTAGTTAGATTTTTGAAATCTCGGGGAGTCGAGGGTTATGCGGAGCAGGCCCGAAAGAGGAGTTGAGGCCTGGGACAGATCAGCCATGATCTTATTGAATGGCAGGGCAGGCTTGAGGGGCTGAATGGCCTACTCCTGCTCCTATTTCTTATGTTCTTATATTCACTCTGATGATGAGATTATGACAGGACAACAACCAACACATTGACAACACCTATGCAAGCCAAAAAGAGCAAAGAGTGAAATCCACATCTCCAGAAGGTTATACTATAACAAGATCTGAGAACATAACATAAGAACGGACGTTAAATGAATACATTTAAATAGACTTACCTGCGATCTTGAGGGCCCACTGCGATCTTCAGTGCGGTGGCTGGCATTCCCGCACCTTCAAATCCCCTTCCAAGGAAACGCGGCACCACACTGGTAGGGAGGGGGGAGGAGGTAAGATTTTCAGTGCGGGGGGTGGGGGGGACGGGGTCAAATAAATGTACTGGTGTAGGATTGAGCTTTAAACTTTGTGCAGTTTGGGGGGGTGGGGGGGGAGGTCAAATAGTTACTGTAATTGTAATTGGGGGTGGTGGGAAAGGAGCGTTATAAATTTATTTATTTAATTTTGGGGGGTTACCCCCAAATTTAAATGTGCCGGCCGGGCTGGCTGCCCTTTAAAAATGACGTCAGCGCCTGCGCCCAGACAGCTGACGCCATTGCCGGCGACGGACAGCCCGCCCCCTCCACGGGATTGGGTGGGGGAGGGCGGGCCGCCTCGGCTATTTAAATGAGCCGCCATGCGGGAGATTGTGGTGGTTCTTTGGCATGCCGCCCATGCAGGCGGGCCGCCATTTTTTGAGCTCGTCACCGAAATCCAGCCCACAGTGAACTTTGACATCTAGCCTGAACCTGACATCAGGGCCCAGCTTGACATGGAAAGGAAGCTGAGTGGGCCTCCTTGGAGGAGGGAATCTCAATCTGGTGTTACTCAGACTCAACTGGGCTTTGACACCCATTTACACTCTAAATTTAGCAGACAAAGCAGTTCCAACTTTACATCAACACAATATTTGTGGAGTATGAATATACTCCCAATGTCATTGGTCCCTTCTTCAATATAGACACATATTTATGTTCAAAGAAGATGCCTCCTTAAGAGTATGAACCTGCTGCAGATACTGAGGCTACAACAAAAGAACTAGCAGAAAGATCAGGAACGTGGACAGGTGAGTTACGAAGGTCTCCCCCACAAATGGTACAAAATGATAATAGGACATAATGGGAAAGAATTAAAAAGAACAATTAATGTAGTACTTTTAAAAAAAAAATTCTGCTTGAAAGAGGATAATTGCAGTCACAGGCTTGTGTTAACTTTCTCATTGTGTCACATGCCCTACCTCACAGCTATTTACACAAATAAATGACTGCTATTTTGAACAGCTAGGTGGGAAATTCCCACAGCTTTATTAGTTTCTTCTACCAGTGAGCTTGCATATATCTGAATCTACACTCTTTAATTCAACACAAAAACAAACCAGATTAGAATCATTGGTTTGCATACAATGCCCTTCCATCTCTCGGCTCCCCCAAGTGTGTTTTAGTTGTGTAGAAGGTTGCCCTTGTAAAACGTACTTTTATTGAAATTATTTTTAAAAAATTTTTGATTCTGATTGAGGAGTTCTACATGAATGAGAAGTCTGGTACTCTGAGATTTTGCATCTTTGCAGTTCCCTGATACAACGACATGGTTGTCACAGTCAAAAAGAAAGACCTCCTTTTATAGAGTGCATTTCATATTATCAAAACATTCCAAAGAGCTTCACAGCCAATTAATTATTTTGAAATGGAGTCACTGTTATTGTGTAGGCAAACGTGGCAACCAAGCTGCTCACAGCAAGGATCCACCACAGCAGTGATATAACTGACAAGCACTGCACTCTGTTTAGGTGATATTGGTTGAGAGATAAATATTGGTCAGTAAACCAGGAGAACTCCCTTGCTCTTCTTTATCCAACTGAACAGATAAATATTTCAGTTTGACATTTCATGGAAAAGACAGTGTTTCCAACAATGCAGCTTTCCTCCAGTACTGATGTGTCATCTTAGATTATTTGCTTATGTTCCTCCGGCAGGGCTTGAACCCAAGATTTTCAAACTCAGGGGCAAGCATCCTCCAAATGGACCACGATGAAAAGTGGCAGTCTAATAGCAAAGTTATTTCAATTTCTACCAGACTAGCGCTAGTTCCCTCACCCACATAACAGCTTCTTTTCAATTCAAGCATCAGATTTGGATTTGGATGTTCGACAGTTTGAATCCTCTGATTTCAAACCCTAAATCAGAACCCATAGCTGAAGAATCACTCTGAGGTTTCAGATAGAACATAGAACATAGAACAGTACAGCACAGTACAGGCCCTTCGGCCCACGATGTTGTGCCGAACCTTTAACCTACTCTAAGATCAAACTAACTACCTACCCTTCATTCTACTATCATCCATGTACCTATCCTTAAATGCCCCTAACGTATCTGCTTCTACTACCACCGCTGGCAGTGCATTCCACGCACCCACCACTCTCTGTGTAAAGAACCTACCTCTGACATCTCCCCGAAACCTTCCTCCAATCACCTTAAAATTATGCCCCCTGGTGATAGCCCTTTCCACCCTGGGAAAAAGTCTCTGACTATCCACTCTATCTATACCTCTCATCATCTTGTACCCGTCTATCAAGACACCTCTCATCCTTCTTCGCTCCAATGAGAAAAGCCCTAGCTCCCACAATCTTTCTTCGTAGGACATGCCCTCCAGTCCAGGCAGCATCCTGGTAAATCTCCTCTGCACCCTCTCTAAAGCTTCCACATCCTTCCTATAATGAGGCGACCAGAATTGAACACAATATTCCAAGTGTGGTCGAACCAGGGCCTCATAGAGCTGCAGCATAACCTCGCGGCTCTTAAACTCAATCCCCCTGTTAATGAAAGCCAACACACCATACTCCTTCTTAACAACCCTATCAACTTGGGTGGCAACTTTGAGCGATCTATGGACATGGACCCCAAGATCCCTCTGTTCCTCCACACTACCAAGAATCCTGTCTTTAAGCCTGTATTCCGTATTCAAATTCGACCTTCCAAAATGAATCACTTCACACTTTTCCAGGTTGAACTCCATCTGCCACTTCTCAGCCCAGCTCTGCATCCTGTCAATGTCCCGTTGCAACCTACAACAGCCTTCCACACTATCCACAACTCCAGCAACCTTCGTGTCATCGGCAAACTTGCTAACCCAGCCTTCCATTTCCTCATCCAAGTCATTTATAAAAATCACAAAGAGCAGAGGTCCCAGAACAGATCCTTGTGGAACACCACTGGTCACCGAGCTCCATGCTGAATACTTTCCATCTACTACCACCCTCTGACTTCTATGGGCCAGCCAATTTTGTATCCAGACAGCCAACTTACCCTGAATCCCATGCCTCCTTACTTTCTGACTAAGCCTACCATGGGGAACCTTATCAAACGCCTTGCTAAAATTCATATACACCACATCCACTGCTCTTCCTTCATCAATGTGTTTTGTCAAAGAATTCAATATGGCTTGTGAGGCATGACCTGCCCCTCACAAAGCCATGCTGACTGTCCCTAATCAAACCATGCTTTTCCAAATAATCATAAATCCTGTCTCTCAGAATCCTCTCCAATAATTTGCCCACTACCGACGTAAGACTGACTGGTCTATAATTCCCAGGGTTATCCCTATTCCCTTTCTTGAACAAGGGAACAACATTTGCCACCCTCCAATCATCTGGTACTACTCTAGTGGACAGTGAAGACGCAAAGATCATCGCCAAAGGCGCAACAATCTCTTCCCTCGCTTCTCGTAATATCGTTGGGTATATCCCGTCTGGCCCCGGGGACTTATCTGTCCTCATATCATTCAAAATTTCCAGCACATCCTCCCTCTTAACCTCAACCTGTTCAAGCATATCAGCCTGTTCCACGCTGTCCTCACAAACAAACCAGGTACCTCTCACTAGTGAATACTGAAGCAAAGTATTCATTTAGGACCTCCCCTACCTCCTCCGACTCCAGGCACAAGTTCCCTCCACTATCCCTGATCGGCCCTACCCTCACTCTGGCCATCCTCTTGTTCCTCACATAAGTGTAGATCTCTATATATTTTCTAAATAAATTGCCTATAAAAAGATAGGGTTCATACAAAAAAGAATGAAAGGTTAAAAAGCTAAACTCAGATGAATGGAACTCTTTTACAATAATTTGCAACAACAGAGTGACATTGTAAGTTGCTTGTTACGGCCAAGTGAGGAGGGTGTCATAGTCGCCCCTCTTGCCCTGCCTCTTATTTGACTGCAGTAGGGTTTATTCCTTTTAAACAGTGGTTGTGCTTGCCACCTCTGTGAGTGTTTGACCTTTTAACTTTACTGTGATCATGAAAGAACAAATTGGAAAGGGTTTCTTGAGTTTAAACAAGAAAGAGGTAAGTTTATGATACTTAACACTCTAACCCTGATTTAAAAATAATGAAAAAAAAACTACACATTTATGCACACATTCACACGAGAATCACACACACACACAAATAGATTACAGAGGGGAAAATAGAGGTGGTTGGATTAAAGTCCAGAATAAATGGAACTTAAATACACAGTCTGTGAAGTGGATGATCCAGTAGGCTTCCGGCTGAAGCTGTATTCTTGAAGTCCTAAGCTGGTCAAACTGCACTTTATGATTGGCCTGCTTTGCTTCGGGTTTTCTTTAGGGCCGAATTGTAGTTGGCTCTCTACCCCTGGTCTCTGGCTGGAGCAGTCTGTAGGCCTGGAGGGTCCACAGTCACAGACGGTTTTCAAACTTGAGGTTTTCTGGGGAGAGAGAAAAGAGGGAGAGAGAAGGGGAAGCACACAGCCTTCTTTGCTGCTGTACATTCAGTTACTGCTTGTCTTCTGTGAGTGTAACAAAACTCTCAGTTTTTTCCGAGATGGACAGGCAATCACATGGTTCTCTCAATCCCCTTTATTTATGATGGGGTCCAAAGTCTAAAACCCAAAACCTCTCTTAGGTGGGGTTGTCAATGTTTACTCCCTGCAGGGACACCTCCACTTATGAATGCCTCAAGATAGCTTTGACTGTCCTGCTAATGAGGATGATCTGCATAATCTACTCAGTTAGCCAAAGCATTGTTCTGGCTAGGCTTCTTGTTAGACTTTAGTCTCCAGTTCAATCTACTGGTATTTCAGATGCAAATTGCAGTGGCCACCTTGGCTGCTAGTTTTTTTTAAAGTTAACTGTAGGATTTTTTTCCATTAAAAGTCTAATGTAACTTTCCAACCAATTAAATTAATATTTCTCATTTGGCATATGGGGTTTTCTTGACATTCTCTTTTTGATGAAACTGAAAGGGCACCAGTTTTCAGTACTGAAATTGAGTATATAAAGCAGTTGTTCACATTCATTTTAAAAAATGCCCTTGCAATCCTGAGATGATTTTATGACCTGGGGCTGTATTTGAATTTGCTTATCTAGGTTGAGGACCTAATCTAAAACTAATTGCTTACTGTAACATGTACAATCCTTGACAGCCTGGTGCACCAACATGATATGCCAGTAAATGGCTGGCGGGCAGCCATAAAGACGGGGCTAAAGTGTGGCGAGTCGAAGAGACTTAGTAGTTGGCAGGAAAAAAGACAGAGGTGCAAGGGGAGAGCCAACTGTGTAACAGCCCCGACAAACAAATTTCTCTGCAGCACCTGTGGAAGAGCCTGTCACTCTAGAATTGGCCTTTATAGCCACTCCAGGCGTTTCTTCACAAACCACTGACCACCTCCAGGCGCTTATCCATTGTCTCTCGAGATAAGGAGGCCAAAGAAGGTAGGAAATAGTTCCTCACCTGCAATTCTGCATGGGATGAATTCCTAACTTCTGCGGGTTTGATGTGGAGGTACTTTTCTGCAAGGAGGGATTATTGGGTGGCAATTTTCATGCGCCTTGTAGCTGCATTGGCAGGGTTCAACTGCCAGTCTTCTCAACTCAAGAAGGAGGTTTAAGTATTTTCCCAGAATTTGTGCATGGATGGAGGCCAAGGGAGTTGGCAAATTGTCCCAAACTCAGCAGCGTGAGGCCTGGGAGATTTTACTGCCCAGCCCTCATCTGTGTAGGCCCAGCCCTGATCCTTCCCAAAACCGGTGGTGAGCAGGAGGGGAATGGTGGATGCCAACATTCTGTTACTAGGGGCCGAAACAACAGTCCCTGGCACTCAGGTAAGAAGATACTTCTAGAGGTCTTTGTGATTGGGGACAGGGGCCATGCAGGATGCCAAGCCTGAAGCAGGATAGACCTAAATTTTCTCTGTGTGACCTAACAACAGCTTCCCCACTCACTCTGGTTCAAATAGCATTGGAGCCCAATCACACTATTTAAAGAAGGAGTCTACTCATTTCCTTCCCTTCTGCTCAGAAAAGCAGGTTAAAAGAGCAATCTGCAGGAAAAGACCTTGGTGGGTAAGGCCCCTCAGGCATTTTAATTGCCTGCCCAGTTTTGGCTTCCATCAGGGCAGGCAGAGTTCAAGTCGCCCCTTTCATATGAATTGAAATGAAGACCTGTTAAAAAATATAATTCAGCAACTCCGTCAGCGCAATGACAAAGGCTGAAGAGTCTATGGTTGGAGAAATATCACTTTTCATTGATCTGTGAGCAACGTTCTATTGCTTCTTATGGAACAAAACAATAAAAGAATCGCACATTGATTTTCATGAGAAGAGGGAGCTCATTTCTTTACAACAGCACCATTATCCCATTCATCCATTGACATGGTCATTGAATTGCTACACAGCAAGGAACTTTCCACAATACAACTGGCAAAACTAGTTTCCTCTTCACCAGACAAAGGCACGTCCTGTCAGCTGATTGTGCAGCAAGGTGACACTGATTTACAAGCTCCATAAATCTACAAATATTGATGCTATCGCTTCAATAAAAAGAACCTGTGACAGACAGACTCTACAGTATAGGATTGATTTAATGGTTTTTGTCAACCAATCATGTGAAACCTTCACTGTGGTCCATTGTTTTCAACCAACTTCACTGCCTCACACAAAGTGCTTCTAAATATCTGAGAAATTGCATTTAAGTACTATACAGCATATTGCTACCGCCACTAAATTTTTAAAAAGTAGCAAATACGGGGGAATATCCTAAGTATTAATGCATTGGTATACCAGCTATGTCAATGCACAATATGGTTTTCCCACCTACACCATTTGTAACCAGTTCTTCATCTGGCATTCTAACCATGCCATGCAGTTTTAGGACTTAATCTCTCCACCTCCACTTTGCACATGTGTCCTCACATGCTGTTCCCACACACTGCCATGCTGTGAGACAACTTCAGCCAACACCCTCTGTTAAATGCTCCCCATATGGAAACCCGTGGCTCAGTGATAGTACTCCTCCCTCTCAGTCAGAAGTGGGCTCAAGTCCCACTCCAGAGACTTGAGCACATAAATCTAGGCTGAGTACTGAGGGAGTCATTTTAGGTGCTGTCTTTCAGATGGGACATTAACTGAGGCCCCGTCTGCCCTCTCAGGTAAAAGATCCCATGGCAATATATTGAAGAAGAGCAGGACTCCCTGGTGTCCTGGCCAATATTTATCGCTCGGTCAACATCACTGAAACAAATTGTCTGGTTATTATCTGATTGCTGTTTGTGGGACCATGTGGTGTACATACTGGCTGAGTCTCTCCATACAAGTATAAGAATGACATTGGCAGAGTCTGCAGCAGTAATGTGACATGGAGAAGTTAAAAGATGAGGAAAATAACTTTTAATAATAGAAGATAGAATAGAAAAGATAAATAAATCATATTGATTTCAATTAAATCTGGCAGAGACTTTGATTTATTTGAGAACAATTAAAATAGTCTACAAAATGATTGACCAGACTAAACTCTTGCAACGTTCATTAAATCAGCTCAATACTTGGCTTTTCCTTATCTCTGGGATGTGAGTCAAGAACATAAAGCATTGTCATAATCGAGAGCCATTGTATCAAAAAGCACTTTTACAAATCTGAAATGTTCTCATACTGAATGATTTATAGGGTTCTTGAGATTGACAATGGTTACATAATCTTTATTTCCTTAAACTGAATGGATAAGTTCAGCAATTTACTAAATTAATGTTTCAGCAATTAATTAATTTGATGCTTCTCAGGGACTAATTTGATCATTCTTGTCACTTTTCATCCCTTTTAAATCATGTGTTGAAGTATATGTGTCCTTTGGGCCAATCAGTGCTTAGGATCTTTACCTTCCTAAACACTACCTGCCAAAGTAAGAGGTGTGGGGTGAGGAAGTGACAGAATTTGAACCTCATCCTATCAATTTATCTCAGTTTAATCTACTCACCCCTCAAGAATTAGTTTAGATCCTTTTGGGTAGAATTTTTTCATGGCATTTTGTGGTGTGAAAATATCATTTAACACAAAATAGAAACTATTCATCAGATTTAGGTACAATTTTAACTTCCCCTACCCTGGCATAAACAAAACAGTTAAACTGGAGTTGGGACTTACCTGAATTTCTTTCCTTTTCTGTCCTGATTTATTTTAATTCATTACATGGGATGTGGACATCTGACAAGGCCAGCATTTATTGCCCATTCCTAATTGCCCCTGAGAAGGTGGTGGTGAGCTGCCTTCTTGAACCACTGCAGTCCATCTGGTGTAGGTACACCCACAGTGCAGTTAGGAAGGGAGTTCCAGGATTTTGATCCAGTGACAGTGAAGGAATGGGGATGTATTTCCAAGTCAGGATGGTGTGTGGCTTGGAGGGGAACTTGAGGATGGTACTGTTCTATTGTCTGATTGGCCGGCAGCTCTGCGAGGCCGGGACTTCCAGCAACGGTGTCCTAAATCATACAGAAGGCCTGCCGCTGTCCAGTTAAGTGCCTGATTGGCTCTAAATTCGGCGGGCCTTCCATACAAGAGCTGACGTGGGATCTTGGTGTCAGTTTCCGCAGATGTCGAGATCCCCGCTGCCAGCACAAAATTCCACCCAATTACTTGTATTTGTTCAGTCAAACTTTGTTAGATTGGATTGAACAAATTCCACAAATTTGTTTGCAAACCATTATCTTTACATCTATAGGTTTAAATCCTAATCCTTCAAGGATATGTTAGTGTCACCAGCATTATCTGATTATTACCTGTACAGGTGACAAGGTAACTCCTGGGTGGTGAAGTTACAGATCACTTGTCAGCAGTTATTTGTCAAATTTCACTACTGTTCATGAAATATTGCATTTATAATATGCATTTTAATATAATGTTTGAGACCTCAAGAGTCGTGATTCTATCCTTCATTTATTTAAAGCCCAGAGCCTGGTAATTATTCCCTGGGATACCAGTATACAAACCCTAAACAATTTCATCAGGAATTGCTTTGTTCACTATTTTAGTCAAGATGTTAACCTGTTAAAACTAAATGTCAAGAATGTTAGCATTTATTTGACAGTATTCCCGAGTAACTTCAGGACCTGCATATCCAGGGATATATTTTTCACTATCCACTAAAGTTGATAAAAAAAAGTGGACATGAGCATAAAGCAGAGAATACCACTTTATACATAGCTGGACTATAGTTAGGGAACAGAGGAAAACATATCTTAAAGTCAGTAGCATGAAATTTGCCACTTAAGTTTTTTTTTTCTACTGTGGCCTAAGCAAAAGTGGGTTGAACAATCCAGTGCTATTTAATGAAGGTAAAGACATTTAAAATCAGATATTACCAATTTTTTGGGGTGATGAAGAAGTAAAAAGTGATTTTCTCCTGAATGAGAGGGGAAAAAAACACAACATATCTCCAATGTTTTCTTACCAAAAATGAATTTGAACATGCAATGTTCAATGTGAGATGAGGACATGTTGAAGACCCTTGAAAATAACCACAGTGATGTCATTAACAAAATGGATGCACTGTATAAAACGATCACAACATACAGCAAAATTAGATTTCAGCATCAACTACTTTACAATTCAGATGGACTTATAAATACTTGTGCCTCACGATATGGTGAAGACGTGCTATTTTAAACACACATTTTAGCAGTCAGCATTTTACAGTGCCAAGTCCATCCAAATACTATCAGTGTATTTTATTGCTAAAATAGCTTGATGGCATTTTATGATCATGGAACCTTATATTACATTACTTTTAGAAGTGTCACTGGAGCCCATAAAAGTGGAGTCTGTAAGCTGTGTAAATAATTGCCGGTTCTCATTTATTTAACTGTTCCTGGGTTGGTCTCTTTCTCGTTGTCTTGAAATTTAATGATATTCAAGATAAAAACTGATTTTCTCTGAGTTCATCTTATTTGGGCTTTAATTTTGTCTCTTGGCTTTTGTTGCTAAAACTAGAAACTGAATAAAGCCCCTCAAAAATCTAGGGTTTTAAATCATTAGTAAAAATGGATTTCAAAGCTCTTTAATTAAAGAGGATAGCAAAAGAAAAATCTTGCTAATTTACAGAACGTGAAATGATGGCCCAACTCTTGCTGGAGGGGGGCATCTCGCAGCCTGCGGTGTTAAGACTTTTTCTGCACCCTTCAGCTTGAATATGATTTGTGCTGTAACTTGCTGAAAGTGCGAGCTGATAATGGTGTCGCAAAGGCAACAGGATATCTGAGACCTTAGTGAATGACAGGACCAACAATGTGTCTCCTTATCCAATTAGATTTAAGGATTGAAAAAGAAACAGAGGAGTGACAGAGAAGGAGGTTGAATTAGAATTAAATCAGACACAGGAAGAGAAATAAAGAGGGGGAAGAAAGATTGGATTAAGAGAGACAGAAAAAAAGACCGAAAGGAAAAGTAAGAAAAAAAATTAAATTTTTGAAATCTCCAATTTATTGCATGTAGGAATGGGACTCAACAATATAAATTGTTCCCTTTCTGGGCTGGAGAGGTTGATTGGCATTGTATTAACTGTTATCATGCTATTAAAAAGTACTTAAGCTGTTAATTATGAGCCCAAGATTTCTGCGATGAGTTTAATGGGCAATTAAAGTGCAAATCCACTAAATTCCTCTGAATAACAGGGAGGCTAAGGGCAAGATGTCGTTTGTGCAAGGCAAACAGCAGAGCAGCGTAAATTGAGCTGCAAGTTCTGGAAATTCGTAACTCACAGCGTATCTCTTAATCCCCTGAACTTGCTAGTCAATGAGTGTATTATTTTTCTGGTGAGGTTTGACTCAATGTAGATTCAGGAAATATTTGCAACATATAGAATTGGGATACATTTTGATCTTCTGATTCATTGAAAGATTTTGGGCTGGATTTTAATTTTCCGACCCACTGGTAGCAGGGGAGCCCAGCAATGCGTGAGGAAACCAAAAGTAAGGGCAATGCATCAGTCAGTGGCTTTTTAATGCAGTCACTGCATTTACATCAGACTTCCAGGGTTCCCGACCAATTAGGCCGAGTGGTTGTGGTGACAACACGGATGAGTCGATTTCAGCTGAAATATTTAAAGGGACCTTGCTGGGATGAATCTTCAAGGATTTTCTAGGTGTTTCAATAGAGTAGGAAACTGCAGCACTGGATTTACAATGTTGCAAGGCAGTGCCACACTTCACTGATGCCTCCCTCGATTTCACCCTATGGGTTGTAAGGGCCAGCAGGGGGATTCTGTTCCCTCCAGTCATTTTCAAACAGACAGCTGCAGAGGAGGAGGGGCTGGAGATAGGCCAAGTTTCAGCATGCCTAGCCAACAGAGATGGAGAGATGGGGGTCTCCCAGCTACCTGGTGACAGAATTAAATATCACACAGCCACATGGCATACAACACTCACTCATGTTGCTGCAGTGTTCCAGTGAACATCAACACTAGCTCGAAGAACAGCACCTCATTTACCGATTAGGCACGCTACAGCCTGCCGGACTGAACATTGAGTTCAATCATTTCCGAGCATGACGGGCCCTCCTTTTTATTTTTAGTTATTTTTCTTTTTTATGTGTTTATTTTATTTTAGCTTGTTTAGTTTGTTTGTACTGTGCCTACCCACTGTTTTTTTCATGTTTGTGCTTGGGGCCAGGCTGCTCAGTTTTCCGTCCATTAACACCCTCTCTGTCTAATGCTTTGTCTTTCACCACACCATTAATATACCATTTGCCTTTGCTCCATGACCCCCTGGTCAGTTATTCTCTGTGACCTTGTCCTATCAACACCTTCTCTTTTGTTATCTCTTGCCCCACCCCCGCTTTACTTGCTTAAAACCTTTTACATTTCTGATATCTGCCAGTTCTGATGAAGGGTCACTGACCTGAAATGTTAACTCTGGTTCTCTCTCCACAGATGCTACCAAACCTGCTGAGTATTTCCAGCATTTCTTGTTTGTGTTTCAGATTTCCAGCATCTGGAGTATTTTGCTTTTACCCACTCATGTTGACTTGATGTCAGCAGCCAGTGGAATATGATCATGTTGACAATAATGACCTAACACCTTGACAGTTCTATTTCATGTCTTTCATCTCTCACAGCCCCATCAAGTGTTCTGCAGGAGGTAGTATGGAAGGAAGACGAAGACTCCTCAGAGGAGGTCACTCGGAGGATACACTGTCACAGGACTCATGCAGACCATCCACTAGTTCAGATACACACACCTTGATGGGACTGGCAGGTAGTTGGGTCCTCACATGGTGTCTCACATATCACAAGTAAGCAGGTGCCCATTGGAGGGCTTAGGGAGCTCCAACCTCTGCTTAACTGGATGCAGATGCTAAGCCTTGGGGGCCATCAATGAAGAGGTCAATACTGGAGCAGCAGCAGAAAATGCGTGAGGTGCTGACAGTCGTTCCAGCTGCACTGGGCACGCTTGGAGAGGGACTAGAGGTGTTTGTCTCTAGCATGAGGGTAATGATGCCACAGGCCTTCGTGATGATGTCTACATCCATGTACAGAGTGGCTACCTACATGGAAGATCAGATGCTGGGCATGCTGACCCTCACCAATGGCTTGTACAGTCAGAATGCCACCTTAAACAGGATTGCTGAAACTCTAGCCTTGGCTGCTCAGTGCCTCACTGATGTGCAACAAAGTGCTCTCCAGCTCATTGCTGGCAGGGAAGTGAAGATGGGCCATGGGAAGATGGAGAAAGGGAAGATGGAATTGGAAACTGCTCAAAGTACTTCCACTCATCCACATTTGCCCCCCACCCAACCCCCGGCTAGTATCCCATATGCTTCCTCCTGTCCCAATGGCCAAGTCTGGCCCTGCACAGGTTCATTTGGGGCAGTCTTAGGTGGGGCCTTCATGGGCTCCAAATCCAAGAGGATGTTGGCCAACAGCATCTTAGCAGTCAGAGCAGGGATATGAGCAGCCTGCCTCTAAAGGCCTGATACCTGACCCGAACCCGACGGGACCCGACAACGTGTCGGGTTCAAGTCGGGTCACTCTTCCAGGTCCGACTTTCAGGTTCGGGTCGGGTCAGGCTGGATCGGACACACACAGTACGCCACAGGCTCTGAGTCTGTGCAGTGAGCGAGTGAGCGTCTCTATGATGTCATCGCGCTCATGCTGCAGCAGTGCAGCTTCCTTCCATTCCATCCATCCAAAAGTGATAAGTACAGTGAGTGCACTATGGTCGGGTCGGGCGCGGGTCGGGTGCGTGATAAAATGGAAGGACTCGGGCCAGGTTGGGCTCGGGTCCGATGTGGTTCTGTCAGGTTTGGATCGTTTTTTTTTTTCCAGACCCGAGCAAGCCTTTACCTGCCTCTACCTCTGCTGAAGCCTCCAGGGATTGTTCCATGTAGGACTAGTAGAAAAAGGAAGAGTTCAGATTTGTAGTTGCACAAGGGTATAGACCTGGGTGTTTAACACTAATGTTAGATTGTTAAGTTTCAGTTCTCCCACAGGGGATTCTCACATACAGCTATATACACTGAAGTTAAAGGTGGAAGTTGGCAGGTTGCTGCTGGCTTCCCGACGTGCCATCAAAACGCCACCAGCTCCCAAACCCACTCACTTTTCCAGGTTAAAATTCCCTCTATGTTTCAATTCTCTTTGTTTTAGATGCTTACATATGAGACACAATTGATTATATGCTTGGTAGATAATTCTAAGTTGGAAGCTTTTGAAAAAAAATCCATATTTTATAGCAGTAGGTCTCACATTTTTGAATTAATTTGGTGAGGATATTGTGGCTTCAGTCCGGAAGAGTCGGGAGAAGACTTGGGATATGACCGAGCATGTATTTAGCTACACTAAGAATTGGTCCAAGTATATTCTAGCTGCAAATGTTACATATGTCATATAGGTACCACTAGAGTTAACTAAGGTTTACTGAGAACCCTTTGATTATCCTGGTGCTGTAATTCTGAATTGCAATTTTACTGCATATAGCATGGAGATGCCTTAGGATTTCCACCATTTCAGAGATTGTTAGTACGATTGAATAGGTTACTGCAGTAGCACACAGCCTAAGGGTTATGAATTATTCTGGTAGATTTAAGTCAAGGAAAGCACTGAAATCATTAAAAGATTTCATTCAAAAGGTTTCACCAGTGGCAAAACACAGGGTAACTTCGATATAGCCTTTCCACATCCCTAATGAGAGCAAAGTGAGCTGATGACTTGATGCATATTTCAGAAGATAACTGGACAAATATAGGCAAATCTCACCTATACAAGGGAATATGCTGCAGAAATATGTTAGCCATGGAAAACATAGACACTTAATTCAATTCTGAGTAAAAGATAATATCCTACTACCAGAGACCCGCAAAAACATTTGCAGTCAAATTAATATCTTTATTGCAACAGTATTTCTTTAAATACAGATTTCCGGTTATTCTTTCACCAAAGACTTTAACAGAATCGCAAGAACACAAGAAATAGGAGCAGTAGACCACCATATGGCCCGTTGAGCCTGCTCCACCATTCAAAGCGATCATGGCTGATCTTAGGATTCAACTCCACTTTCCCGCCCGCTTCTCACTCTGGAAAAACCTGCATAAAGCTGTTCATGTGTAAAAACAGGCCTAAGAATATAAATACAAATTTTGTCAAAAGTCTGGCCTTGTGACGTGTTTATTGTCATTGAATATGAAACTCTAATTGGGAACTGTTTTCTCCTGATTGAAAAGGCAGGTTTATATCTGATGGGCTCAAAATTTTTCGAGGAATAAACACTCCATTTCCTTGAAATCTGCCTGTGATAATTTCAGGATTTAGTATCCAAAAAAACAGCTTCCTAACTCTTAATTTTGTTTCATGATAAAGTCCTTGTTTAGGATTAAAGTTTCATAGCAACATTATAACTGCTGCTTCCTTGACTCTATGTTTGTGCGGTGCCATGTCCATTGGAGTTAGCCTGTGTAGAAACTCCGGAGGGTTTGGGTTGTTATCATCTCCTTCGTCTATAGAATCAGCACTGATGTATTCTTCCAGTTTACCTGAGAGCTTTTCTAAAACGTTTTCATTCAAATCTCGTGCATCTTCATTTTTAGCACAAAGAATAGCTTTTGAAATACAAGTTGCATTAAAGAATTGTCCCTGCCATTTTGCCACATTGAACCAATTCCATCATGGCATCCACCCCTCCCGTGTCACCCCTCTCTCCCAACCCAGGCGATTCCATCCTTCCCATGTCATGCTACTCATGCCATCCCATCCCATTCCTTCCATCCCTCACATCAATCCCATCCCATCCCACATGGAAACAATCTCTCCAGCCAGAGTAACTTTTATAAAAGCAAAATACTGCGGATGCTGGAAATCTGAAACAAAAACAAGAAATGCTGGAATCACTCAGCAGGTCTGGCAGCATCTGTGCTTCTCTGCTTCTCTTTCCACAGATGCTGCCAGACCTGCTGAGTGATTCCAGCATTTCTTGTTTTTGTTTCAGAGTAACTTTTATGTTGGGCTCCCCTTACCTTCCTCTGTTTCTGTTCTCTGCCAACCCCCACCTCGCTGCTGCCACCAACTATTGGCAGCCGCACGTGCATCATGTGCTCCAGTCCTTCACGCCTCTACGTGTCTGTGTGTGTGCCAGGCACCAGCCATCAAATAAACCCATAACAGACCCATAAACCCAACAAACCCATAACAGATTGGTTAGTCCTTAAACTAACCAATCAAAACAGTCCGGACAGACAAAAACCGAGTATTATTATTATAGATGTTCCAATGCTTTGCAACATTGTTCTCTTGTTCATACTTGATTTGAACTCTATTAAAATACTGCAAGTACAAATTGTAATTTAGTTTTATTTATGTAACGTTGCTGGAAGGAACTAAATTCTTCTAAGATTATTAGATTAGATTATTGTGGTGAAATATTGAAAATAAGCCTGGGCTCAGCTTCTTTTTCATTCATTCTCAGGATGCGGACAACATTTATTGTGGCCCTGAGATGACGATGGTGGGGCTTTCTTTTGAACTGATGCAGCCTGCGTGGTGATGGAAATCACACAGTGTTTGTAGATAGGAAGTTCCAAGATTTTTACCCAGTACTAATGAAGGAACAGCGGACGATATATGTCCAAGTCAAATGGTGTAGCTGATCATCAACCTGAAACATTAACTCGGTTCTCCCTCTCCAGATCTGACCAAACCTGCTGAGTATATCCAGCACTTTCTATTTTTATTTCAAATGTTGTGTGATTTGGAGGGGGAGCTTGGAAGTGATGATGTTCCCATGCACCTGCTGCCGGTGTCGTCCAACACCTCTCCATCGTCGTGCAGTTGGTTGGGACTGCACTCGCCTGGTTCCATTCTTATCTATTGAATTGTAGCCAGAGAATCAGCTGCAATGGCTTCTCTTCCCGCTCCCATCACCATTAACTCTGGTGTCCCCCAAGGATCTATCCTTGGCCCCCTCCCATTTCTTATCTACATGCTGCCCCTCAACGACCTCATCCAAAAACAGTGTCAGTTTTCACATGTACACTCTACCTCACCACAACTTGACTATCGCTAAATTATCAGACAGCTTGTCCAACATCCAGTACTGGATGAGCAGAAATTCCCTCCAAATATATATTGGGAAGACCAAAGCCAATGTCTCTGGTGCTCACTACAAACTCCATTCCCTATCTACTGACTCCATCCCTCTCCCTGGTAACTGTCTGAGGCTGAACCAAACTGTTCGCAACCTTGGTGTCATATTTCACCCAAGATAAACTTCCGGCTATATATAAGAACATAAGAAATAAGAGCAGGAGTAGGCCATTCTGCTCCTTGAGCCAGCTCCGCCATTCAGTAAGATCATGGCTGATCTGATTGTGGCCTTAACTCTGCTTTCCTGCTTGCTCCCCACTCTGCCATAACCCTCTACTCCCTTATAGATCAAAAATCTGTCCAACTCAGCCTTGAATATATTCAATAACCCAAACTCCACTGCTCTCTGGGGAAGAGAATTCAAAGATTAGCGACCCTCAGAAAGAAAAACAAATCCTCCTCATCTCTGTCTTAAAAGGGAGACTCCTTATTTTGAAACTATGCTGCCTAGTTCTAGATTCCTCAACAAGGGGAAACATCCTCTCAGCACTACCCTGTCATTCCCTCAGAATATTATATGTTTCAATAAGATCACCTCTCATTCTTCTAAACTCCAATGAGTATAGACCCAACCTGCTCAACCTTTCCTCATAAGACAACCCCTTCAACCCAGGAATCAGCCTTGTGAACTTTCTCTGAACTGCTTCTAATGCCTTCTAATATCCTTCCTTTAAGGAGACCAAAACTATATGCAGTACTCTAGTTATCTCATCAATGCCCTGTACAGCTGTAGCAAGACTTTCCTACTTTTATACTCCATCCCTTTTGCAATAAATGCCAACATTCCATTTGCCTTGCTAATTACTTGCTGTATATGCATGCTAACTTTTGTGTTTCATGTACAAGGACACCCAGATCCCTCTGTACTGCAGAACTCTGCAGTCTCCCTCCATTTAATTAATATTCTGCTTTTCTATTCTTGCTGCCAAAGTGGACAACCTCACATTTTCCCACATTATACTCCATCTGCCAAATTTTTGCCCACTCACTTAACCTATCTAAATCTCTTTGCAGACTCTCTGTGGCCTCCTCAAAACTTGCTTTCCTACTTACCTCTGTATCATCTGCAAATTTGGCTACAATACATTCGGTCCCTTCATCCAAGTTGTTAATATATGTTGTAAATAGGTGAGGCGCCAGCACTGATCCCTCTGGCACTTCACTAGTTACAGTTTGCCAACCTGAAAATGCTCCATTTATCCCGTCTCTCTGGGCTGGATTTTATAGACCCGCTGTGTCGGGGGTCCTGGCTGGGGGGAGGAAACCGGAAAATGCCTCCGGCAGAGTCCTGCCATGGGCCTCGACGCCGTGAGGCCCGGCCCAATATTGCTGGTGGCGGCGAGGCCTCGTGGCGGACCCTCTGACTTGTCGGTGACAGGGGCCAAATTTACATATTTAAATAAATGTAAATTAACAAATTAATTACTTACCTGCTCCCACTGTCCGTCCCGCTCTGATATTGGTGCCGGTGGCCAGCACTCGCGAACCTTCGGATTTCCGTCCAGACATCTGATGTGAGACACTGGTGGGGAGGGAGAAGCAGGTAGGTATTTCATTTTGGGGGGGGGTGGGGGGGGTGCGGGGGAGGGGGGAGCAGGGTCAAGCTAATCTGATTGGTGTAGGAGATAGTGGGAAGGGGTGAAGTTAAAACTTTATGAACTTTGGCGGAGGGGGCGCAGTTGGAGAGGTCAGGCACACAAGGAAGTATTTTTTGGGGGAAGAGGGCAAGAAATGAATTGTATGGTTATTGGAGGGGGGAGGGATGGGAGTGGCACGAGAAATATTTATTTATTTATTTTGAATACATTTTAAATGACTATCCCTTTAATGATTTAAACTAAATGGAAGGGCTCGAAGCCCTTTAGAAGTGGCGCCTGATGCCATTGCCGGAGACGGACTGCCCACCCCCTCCATGTCATCGGGGGGGCGGGAGCGGTTCACGCCAGCCATTTAAATGAGCTACCGCACTTAATATCATGATGGGTTCCGCTAGGTACAGCTCGGGTTGTGGGCCGCCATGCGGCAGCAATGTAAAATCCTGTTTCCTGTTAGCTACCCAATCCTCTATTGATGCCAAATATATTACCCCCAACACCATGAGCTCTTATCTCGTATGGTAACCTTTTATCTGGCATCTTATCGAATGCCTTTTGGAAATCCAAATACTCATCTACTGATTCCCCTTTATCCACCCTGCTTGTTAGATGCTCAAATAACTAAAACATTTATCAAACACCATTTTCCTTTCAAAAAACCATGTTGACTCTGCCTGATTGCATTATGATATTCTAAATGTCCTGCTACTACTTCCTCAATAATGGATTCTTGTATTTTTCCAATTATAGATGTCAGTACAATCACTAAGACTACCTATTTCCTCCTCCGTAACATTGGCCAACTCTGCCCCTGCCTCAGCTCATCTGCTGCTGAAACCCTCATCCATGCCTTTGTTACCTCTCAACTTGATTATGAGGCACTCCTCGCCAGCCTCCCACATTCTACCCTCTGTAAACTTGAGGTCATTCAAAACTATTTTGCTCACGTCCTTGCTCGCACCAAGTCCCACTCACCTATCCCCCTGTGCTGATCTACATTGGCTCCCAGTTAAGCAATGTCTCCATTTTAAAATCTTCATCCTTGTTTTCAAATCGTTCCTTGGCCTCACCCCTCCCTATCTCTGTAATCTCCTCCAGCCCCACAGCCCCTGGAGATATCTGTGCTCATCTAATTCTGGCCTCTTGAGCATCCCTGATTTTAATTGCTCCACTGCCATGCCTTCAGATGCCTTGGCCCTTAGCTCTGGAATTCCCTTCCTAAACTTCTTCACCTCTCTTTCCTCCTTTAAGACACTCCTTAAAACCTATCTCTTTGACCAAGCTTTTGGCTATTTGCTCTAATATTGCCTTATGTGTTAAACTTTGCTTTATAACACACCTATGAAGCGCCTTGGGATGCTTTATTACATTAAAGGTGCTATATAAATACAAGACGTTGTTGTTGTTCTCCTTCAGGGTGGTGAGGGTGCTGAAGTAGCCTTGGCACATTGCTGTAGTGCACCTAGTAGATAATTCACTCTGCAGCCATGATATGTCAGTAGAGGATGATGGTCCCCATAGGAAACAGCCTGCCAATATTCATCATAAAAAATCAGATATAAAGAATGGTCACTGAGGTGAGGTATGCCAGATGAGCAGTCCTTTCAGCAGAGGATTGGAAAACACTAAAAAAAAAATCTTGATTTAGTGACTGATTTATATTCAATCTGTAGATTTATTAATTTGCGGTATTAATTTTAGATTTAATCAGTTTACTGTTTAAATTTAGTAAATCTTTCATGTCAACATTTCACAATCCCAATTTATGGCTTGGTTATGCCAATAAATGAGTGCAATCAGGATGCAATGGAGTATAAATTTGGGTGGAGACTCAATTTCCATCTATAATGTACATGAGATGCACTTCTGTTCAGGTTACCAGGAAGTGTGAAAAACTACCAGAAATAAGATGTTAATGGAAGGGAAATTATGTTATTTATATGTCAGTGCTATTTTCTGCCTTTTACATTGGAAGTACACACAAATATTTGGAAATGGTGGGCAGGGAAAGACCAGCTGGCCCATCAAGCCTGCCCATGGTTGCACGGTTTCTTTACTCCACCCATATAAATTTTGCACCTTGGGGTAGCTGTGCCTTTGAATTTATTTTTAAAAGGAGAGCCTTCAAGTGTATGCTTTTGAATTAGTCTTTGGAACTCTTTTTGTATTTCCTTTTTTTTTTGCCAATTCAGAAGATGAAGATGTTTTCTGACATGGGTTTTGACCCATCCAACTTTTCTTTGAGACCTACAAATTGGGACAGTGGGATTCAATGGGAATCCCTCTGTATTTGAGCTATTTAGTGAAGGAGGTGAAGGAGGTGGAGGGGTGGGGGGATAGAGGGATGCCTGGAATATTAATTTGCACCAGAGGAGGACTCTGTCTTCTGACTCATTGTCTCCAAACCGCTGGTAAAGTCTAGGACAGACACAACTGTGAGTGACTGTCAAGGTCATTCCAGCTTGGCATAGGGACATCAGCAACGTGAGACAATCTGCAGTGCTTAAATGTATCAAGCAGGTGGCTGATGCAATGTTTTCCAGAGTAAGCAACTGTATTTGTTTCCCCGGTGAAAACCAGCAACAGCATAAAAAGGCAATGATTTTTCTTTCAAGTAGCAGGATTCCTAAAGCCCAGGACATTATTGATTGCACCCATGAGCACAACACGCTCTTCCACACAAAACCTGCACATTCATGAACTGCAATCAATCAATCAATGAGTAGCAGCAAAAAAATGTCAGCATAGCCCAACTCAGCAATGGAAATTCAGGAAAACAGTCCCGATTGAGGACCAGGATCTGACGGGGGACTAGGCTACTGCTGTTAAAATGATTTTCCAAAGATTTACAACTCTGTACATCATAAAAGTTAATAAAAGTATTTTATTCTGACCTGTTATATTTTGTATGAGCTGCTTCCTTTATTACTTACATTATTATATTTTCAGGTAGCTGAAAACTCAAGATGGTGGCTCAAACTGAGTTTCCGAAAATATTTGAACCATTTGATTGGTCTATCTCTGTAACTTGCCAGCTTGGGATTGGTATATTTGAAAATTAAACTGACCAGTTTTATTGTTCACGTTTCTCCTGCCTACTGACTCCTCAACAATTGAATTAAACTGTTTTTGATTTATTCATATTTAATCAAAATTTGATTGGTGACTTAAAAGGTCAGGATGCTTTTTAACTAATCGTTAAATTTTGCCCAATGGGCAAGGGGCATTTTGAGGTGGGACAGAGTGATGTCTGACATCCTGAATTATGACACTTTACAGGTGTAATGACACTTTCAGATGTGACATCTTTGATCGAATGGCATGCCAGACCCTGAATTTTACAGAGTAGTTTCCCGCCGGAAACACGCTCGAGTTAAAATCCATTCCAAAATGTCAGAAATACAGAGAGAACTAATCAAGGGTCTCTATTCAAAATATGAATCTATTTTTCCATTGTCAGATGCTTATGGACCTGCTGTTTAGTTCCAGCATTTTTCATGCTTTTAATTCATATTTGTAGCTTTTTTTTTTAAGACTTTATATAATTTGCAAAGTAAAATGTTGCATTCTACAAATGTCTTGTTCACATATTTTATCTGATTCACTCTTTAAAACTACAAGCAAGCCATTGATCTGTTCCATGAATTGACTTGCCCGAATCGGACATGGGATAGTAACAGCAACAGAACTGACTATATTGAGAGATAATTCTCTTAGCATTTCCAGCAGCCTGTTGTGCTTTTCTTATAATCAGTCTTTAGCTGTCTGCCCATGCTCCGCTTCTATGAATACTTACTCGGCACCTCCCTCACACACCCACCCCCTTGCTTTTTCTTATTTTTCTCATTACTGACTTAAAATCTAACATGCCAACTCGATAATTCTACAGAACAGAGCACTTTTACCTTGTGCTATATGATAATGTTTGTAGACGATAGGTGACAAAAATTAATAATGTTTCACTCCCCTGCACAAACATCCTTGCTGAGCAATAAATTTGCTCAAAGTTTTATTCTGCAAAGTCAGATTTTTGCAGAGATTTGTAAATTGAAAATCAAAATCAGATAGAAAATGTATATTTTCCAGTAGTTAATATTTATACACTTGGCACCTCATATTTGTTGGTCAATATCTTTTACTGATTAATATTCAGTATCTAATTCATTGTTGCATGATTTTGCTTGCAAGTTTGATCTACCAATCAGGCAATTTTTATTCTCTCTTCTTTTAATAAGTTAATAGCTTTTGACTTGTAACTGATTCAGCAAGGAGATGCTTCAGAATTCCTCAGTGAGTGCTTTAGACGTTCTGTGCTGATAATGACAGGCTCTCAAACAGAGCCGGATGAAATTTTATTCTGTTGCGGCAGGCGAGGATAGCAATCATTGGTATTTATAGGAATGGATCAAGTTCTCTGGTTACTACAATTAGTGAGTAATTGCTATGTCCATAGTTCAGAGCTTGGGCCCTTAATTAGCATTATGTTTCTGTACTGCCAGTAGACTAACAATTAGATGTGACCTCAAGATCTTCCAA